>NW_024404445.1:0-317755 GCF_905171775.1 Rana temporaria
GAATGAATATTGCCGATATGCAGGGCACATGAGCCTCTGCCCACAGGAGAATCAAGCTCACCTCTCTTTGAGCGGCTTGACTCTTGGTTCCCCCTTGGTGATTTATGTAGGCCACGGCCGTGGCATTGTCTGATTGAATTCTCACCGGTAACCCCTGCAATTTGGACGTCCAAGCCCTGAGGGCTAGTCGAGCAGCTCTGAGCTCCAAGATGTTGATGGGCAACTGCTTCTCTAGCTTTGCCCAAGTACCTTGGCGAGTGCAACCATCCAAAATTGCTCCCCAGCCCGTCAGGCTGGCGTCTGTGGTTACTATCTTCCAAGCCACTGGGCTGAAAGACTTCCCCTTCACTAGATTCTGAGGGTCTAACCACCAACACAGACTTTGTCGGACTCTTGATGAGAGCGGCAAAGGGATATCCAAGGCCTGTGGCCTCCTGCTCCATGCTGACAGGATGGCTGCCTGCAGGATGCGAGTGTGGCTCTGGGCGTACGGTACCGCCTCGAATGTGGCCACCATCTTGCCTAGTAACCGCATACATAGGGGAATAGTTGGTTCCTTTTTGCTTAGAACCAGTAGGATCAATTCCCTGATGGCTTTGACCTTCATCAGAGGTAGAAACACTCTTTGTTGTTCTGTGTCTAACCTCATGCCGAGATATTCCAACTGCCTTGTGGGCTGGAATGCTGACTTTTCTCGATTTAGGACCCAGCCGAACCTCTCGAGGTATTGGACCGTGAGGGCCACTGCTCGTTCCAAGCCAGGAGACGAGTGATCTATGACTAGGAGGTCGTCCAGGTACGCTAGGATCGTGACCCCTTGGATCCTTAGCTTGGCTAGGATTGGGGCTAGGACCTTCGTGAACACCCGGGGGGCCGTAGCCAACCCAAAGGGAAGCGCCACGAACTGGAAATGACGCGAAGCCACCATAAAGCGTAGATATCTTTGATGTGGCTGATAAATTGGAACATGAAGGTAGGCATCCTTTATGTCTATGGAAGCCATGGAAGTCTTCCTTTTGGAGTGTGGCGCTGCTGACCGCACGGAATCCTCCGAAATGAGCGGACCTTTATGTATGCAATTACCATCTTTAGGTCCAAAATTGGCCAGACATCTCATTGGACTTTGGGACGATGAATAGGTTGGGAGAAGAAACCCAGCCCTTGTTCTAGGACTGGTACCTCTATTATTACTTCTGGGAGAGTAGATGATTTAATGCCGTCATTAATGCGGCTCCCTTCTCCGGATCGTTTGGAATCCTTGACTCCTGGAAATGAGGAGGAGGAAACCTTAGGAAGTCTAATTTGTAGCCCGTGGCCACGGAAGACCGTACCCACTTGTCGGGAATGCTGGCTTCCCTAACCTCTGAAAAGAGACGCAGCCTTCCCCCCACCTTCGTGGGTGGGGGCGCCCCTTCATAAGGTCGGCTTGGGGGCTGGTTTTGCTGGTTTGCGAAACCACTGCTTCTTGCCTCTGGCCGCCTGGCCCTGCGATCTGCTATTGAAGTTAAAGTTTGATCTTGCAGGAGGGCCGTCGATACTGTTTGGCATTAGAGGGCCCCTGCCCAGGGGAGTGCTGTCGTTTAAACGCAGCCCCTGAAACTTCTTCTTAGTTGGCAAAAGAGTACTTTTGCCGCTTGAAATGGTCTGAATGTATTTATCCAGGTCTTCTCCGAAGAGTCGTCCTCCATGGAAGGGGAACCCTACCAGGAGCTTCTTGCATGGAGGCTCGGCCTCCCAGCTCTTTAACCATAAGAGTCTTCTCATATGGATAAGGGATAAACGATAAACGTGACGCTTGCTGGATAGAATCCTTAATCGCATCTACCGTAAAGCGTATGGCCCTAGGGACGTCCGAAAATTCTTCTGCCGCTGGGCAGGAATAAGTTTAAGCATCTGCTTAGTTTGATCCGATAATGCTTGTGCAACCCCAATCGCAGCCACAGCTGGCTGCACTACTGCCCCTGCAGTAGTGAAGGAGTTTTTAAGTAGTGCTTCCAAGCGTTTATCAACCGGATCCTTGAACACCTGTATGTTTTCTACAGGGCATGTTAAAGACTTGTTAACACCTGAGATGGCTGCGTCCACCGAAGGGGTTGGTCCATCTCTGAAAATGTATCTTCCATAGGATACAAGCAGAGAATTTTTTAGGTGGTAGAAAGATTCTATCTGGCTTGATCCAATCTTGGAACAAAACTTCCTCTAGCAGAGGATGGATCGGAAAAACTGCGTTGCTTTGAGGCGCCCTTAGTCGAGCCCAAAGCTGAAACAGTCGATACTTGGAGATCTGGTACTGGCAAGTTGAAAGCACTATGGACCAAGTCCGTTAAGGCTTGAAACCCACAAGCTCTCCCCTTTGGGAGACTGCCCCAGACTCCCCTGTATCCGATCCTCGATCCCCGAACCTGCTTGGTCTTTGTCCAAGAGGTCTTCCAATTCTCCTGCGGAAAGGACCCTCCTCCTCAGAGGGTCCATGCTCGGTGACGGAGATTTATTCCGTTTTCTGCCCCGCAGAGCCATGTTATCATCTTTTCCATTCTTTTTTCCATCTCCTTTAAAGAGGTGGACAATACCTCGTCCGTGACCACCCTAGGGTTGGACTGACCCGTGACAGTCCCAGCCCCAGATCCCGATGTCCCCACCAAGGCTCCCTCTGGGGAAAGCAGCGGCATAACTTTGTCCGAGACCTCAGACTTCTGGGGGAATCCCCACCTCTTTACCCTCTGACCCGGATGCCATGGTACAATACCGAGGTACGCCCGCTAACTTATCGGTGTTTGGAACTATAAACAATTATTGTCCAAAAACCCGTTCGGGGGAAAAAATTGCCTTCTCTCCCTTTGATGGATTTTTCTTTTTTTTTTTTTTTTTTCAAAACCCAAGAAAGAAAAAACATTCTGTCCCCCTTAGTAGTATTGCCAAAAAAAACTGCTGAGATAGAAAAGAACAGCCTATTTCTAGGCTTCAAGACAGTCTTATGAAGACTGTAATATCTTTTCTGGCAACTGTGTGTCCTCGGCGCCCCGTGCTCTGGTCTCTTCCTCCTCAGTTCCAGCATGAACTGAGCTGATGGAAAGAGAAAGGAAGGGCCGCCCCTTCCTTAAACCAACTGACCCGCCCTTCCCCCCTCAGCTAACGGCGCGAAAATTGCGCTCATAACACGGGACGCGCTGCGCGCGCCCGCCGACGGGGGGGGGGTGGGGGTGGGGGGAAGGGAGCCCACGAGGAGGCCAGCGTTTGCCTGTCATCCAGGCTAGGAGGAAGAACCCATGCAGCATCGCCTGGAGGCTTGCAGGTAAGCACAGCTCTCTTAACACACACACACAGCCACTCAAATGCTTTTCAATACTACCAGGGAGGTCACCTCTTATGGGGAAACAACACATAGAGCCATCCTATCATTAAGATATGTGACCTACTTTTGCCAGATGCAGCGCATAACTTTAGGCATGTCCCCTGTGACCCCCCAGAAAAACCTGCTAAGAACCAAGTTCCGCAAGTTTCCCCTCACTTACCTGCTCCATGCCGCAGGACTTTGCCAAGCAAGAGGCCCAATCTTCCCCCGTCTCCGTGGGGCTGTCTAGACCTTCAGGCCCTGGGTTCCTATGAAGGATCCACTGTCCTGGGCCCATATAGCACTCTGGCAACAGAAACATTAGGCCCCCAAAGGTTTCTAAGTTCTGGGCCCAGGGTCCAGCTCTCTAAAAAGAAAAGCATTATGGGCTATACCCAAAGGGTTTGGGGTCCGGTTACTGACCACTTTAGCGCTGAGGCCTTTGGACAGAACCGGTTAGCTCACCTAATCCCAAGGATGCGGAGGCAAGCTAAACCATGACCAACACCTAAGACACTGGCGTAAAAACTGAGGTACTCCTCCTATGGGAGGGGGTTATATAGGGAGGGGCATTTCCTGTTTGAGATTGCCAGTGTCATCACCTGAAGGTACTCCATATAACCCATATAGTAATGAATATGCCGCTCTGTGTCCCGTGATGTACGATAAAGAAAACTCGGCTTATACTCGAGTATATACAGTATTTTTTCTTTATTTCTAAAGACGTTCCATATCACAAGGGCTAAATGTGTGTCTGTAGTGCGTGTTCAATCCTTCATACCAGAAATAAGAAGATCTGATTGGATTTTTACTCCAGGAGTATATCATGGGTTTGGCTACTCTAGAGAAAGGTGTAAATAATGATTGTGAACGGAGCGAGGGAGCGGCGAGGACACAGGACACTGTGCATTCTACCGATGTTGTGTGACAGATATTCTATGGAATAAAGACAGAGGTCTTATAGATCTATCTATGTGGAGAGTTCTTCTTGTCTTGGGTCTGAGACTATACAGACCTATCCCTCCACCCGGCACTGCCAGCAAATATCACAACTAGTAACCCCGGGAGAATTCCTCTGTCAGAGATCTCGCTAGATCCGGGTATGGGGCAGAAGACCTAAGACACATACCCCAGATGACTAAGACAAGCAACCCTATGGGGGGAAAAATAACATTTTACTAGCAGCTGAACCCCAGAAAGTCCATAAATCCATCCTAGATACATGAACTGTGTCTGCAGCACAGAGAAGGAGGATTATCCCAGAGGAAATACAGGAATACTGGGAACACAGCTCAGGAAAGTGACCAGGGGATTACAGGCTGATATCACCCAGTCCCCGCCCTACTTGGACCAATCAGTGAGCAGTATGGGTGGAGGATGGATTTAGTGTTAATGACCCACCTGTGCTGATCTCTGTAGGAGTGTCCTCCTCTATAAATGTCCCCGTTATTCCATCCTCCTCCATAGACTGCTGATCATCCCTCACATACGTCTCTTCTTCTTCTGATTTCACCTCAAATTCTATATCGATTGGATCTCCACTCTAAACCAAGAGAATGAGAGAGAATATCATCTGTAAGATATAGGCCCAGATCACGAAAGCTCTGCGCATCAATAGGCGGGCCGTATCGCAACGCAGATACAACTAGACCGTCGAAACTTAGAGAGGCAAGCAGCCTATTCAGCAAGCAAATGCGCGCTGCGATGCGCCATCGTAATGTAATTTTGATGGCGTAACCCGACATAATTCAAAGTGGGAAGGAGGTGGGCGTGATCCATTTAAATGAAGCGTGACCCCATGCAAATTAAGGTCCGAACGAACGGCGCATGCGCCGTCACGTGATCGCATCCCCCGCGTCCACTGCGCATGCGCCCCAATTCGCCTATCGTATTCCCCCCACGATAACCCCAGCCCACCGTTTCCGCCCAGGCATAATCCGCCCGGACATGCGCCAGTCAAGTGCAAAAGTACACCTGCTGGTTTTGGTCGTTTGGTGTGGCTACTTTTGCTTTGTTCAGATCAAAAAAGATGTCTGAGGCTGGGTCGAAAGATAGGAGGGAAAAAAACTTTATATTGAGGAGAAGGCGGTGATTATTGATGCCATGAGCAAATATAACAAGTTCCTCCACGGCAAGGAAAGTGGCTCGACCAGCAAGGTCCGTAAGGATCAAATCTTGGCACAGATTGCAGCGGAGGTGAGTGCCCTTGGCTATGCCAACCGGACCCCAGACAAGATCGCCAAGAAGATCAACGACCTGCGGCGTCTTGTGAAGGAGAAGGTGGCCAAGATAAAAAAACACAGTAGGGGCACCGGAGGTGGACCAGCCCTGAAACTAAGACTGACACCTGATGAGGAGGTCATTGCCAGGTGCCTGGAGAAGGAGCAGGTGGAGGGCCTGGAGGGCTTCGAGTCAGTTGATCAGCCCTTGAGGACAGGTGAGTGTGTTTTTTCTTTTATCTGGTGTATAGCATGTGGGGGGGGGGGGGAGGTGAATATGTGACAAGTGTGTGGGTCCACCAACATTAATGTTTTGTGTCATCCACAGATGTGCAGGATGAAGCGGGCCCATCCTCGGCTGCTGGCCAACCAAGCCCATCCCAGGATACCAGTGTCCACACCTCTCCATTAGAGGAAGTGGAGGAGGAGCACGGGCACCTGGATGATGGCATATATCTGGGGGATGAGACCACCGTCGCTGGACCCTCCCATACCTCCACCTCCATAGGGGATACCCCCCCAAGGGACTCAAACTTCATTGTAACCCCCCCAAGGCCTCCACCCTTTTGGGAAGCCCCCTAAGGGCCTCTGACCTTTTGGGAAGGCCTATCCTCCCTAAGGGAAGTGCCCTCAGGGTCTCCCCATACATTCGTCCACCAAGCCTCACCTGCACCCAGGAAGGCAATTAGGAAGACGAGGGGTGATCCTGATACCTTAGAAGCCACTTTGGCTATGGACCTGGCCAGCAGACCCACCATGTGGGTTCTGTGGCATGTGATATGCGCCGGGTGGCAGCCAGGCCTGGCCTCATGCAGCAGACCCAGGCTGCTTTCACTGCCACCATGAGTGAAAATGTGCAGGAGGTCAGTGCCAACAGCACTGCGTTGGTGACCTGCGTTAGGACCTGGATGACACTAATTCAGGCCTTGTGGCAGAGGTCAGGAGCCTGGGAGTGGCCATACAGGGCCAATACAGCAGCCATTGAGGCGGTGGGGAATCAGACCACTGCGGTCCTTACCCGCATAGCCCTGGCTTTAGAGGGTATCCAGGCAGCCAGGGAGAGACCGGGGGATGTTCCTCCTCCCAATGACCCACCCCCCCCACCCGCGGCTTGCCCCCAGGGCAACAGAGGGCACGAGCCTTGGCACTAGGCGTAGTCCACGTCGGGCCAGATGAGTGCCATTTAGATTATTTTATTTTATATTCAATTTGATTTTTGGTTATTAATTGATACTCATGACTATGAGTGATATTTTGTTATTATGATACTCGATTGAGTTGTATTTATTTTATTATTATTGGGATATATATATTGACAATTATTTCAGAGAAACATACAGCAACATAATTGGAGCCTTGACGTGGCGTTGCTGCTCCCAAGTACCGCACGGTGTACTTCGGTCTAATCCAATTTATTGTTGTTTGGGGGGGGTGTGTTAGGGACCACAGTGGGGTGCATCGTGCATTAGCATTGTGACATGTTTCATGTGCGTGTTGCACGTGAAAATAAGCCTACCACGAGGCATCTCCTGACTGCTCTTCCCTCTGCAGACGGGGAACCTCGGTTGGGGGGGGGAATGTCTGGTTCGGGGGTCAGGTCATGACAGAGTTCAACCTGCAGGCCCCTTCTCATGGCGAAATTGTGCAAAATGCAACATGCACCGATAATCTGGCACACAAAGTCTGGGGCATACAACAGTGTACCCCCAGACCTATCTAGGCATCGGAACCGTGACTTCAGGAGGCCAAACGTGCGCTCCACCACTCCCCGGGTACGTATATGAGCCTCGTTGTAGCTTCTTTCTCCTGGTGTTGTGGGTTCCGGAATGGGGTCATCAGGTGGGGTCCAGGGCATATCCAGAGTCACCTGAAGGGAAAAGACAGGAGGATGTTAGTCATGCATGTGCCCCTCGTGATGTCTGCATCATGGGGGGGACAGTAATGCCTGACACCCATGTCACTCACCAACCAGCCAGCTGTCCCCATACACGTTATCTTCAAATTGTCTTGGGATGTCGCTTTGCCGGTAGATAAAGCTGTCAGGGTGGCCCCAGGGTGTTTAGCACAGACGTGCCATATGAGGCCTTGAGCATCGGTTATTACTTGTACATTAATGGAATGCCAATTCTTCCTGTTACGGTACATATGCTCAGCGTCACGGGGGGGCTGGAGTGCCACATGAGAACAATCAATGGCCCCCACAGTGCGTGGAAATCTGGCTATTTTATAGAAATCGGTTCTTGCATTTGCCTGCTGGACCTCCTGGGTGGGTCTCACAATGTGGTGGGACATCCGTCTCAGGAAAGCTGGTACAACTTGGTGCACGCACCTACTCATTGTGGATTGGGACATCCCAGCCAAATTTCCACTGGTTCTTTGAAATGAGCCACTGGCTAAAAAATGCAGGGTTGCCATGACCTTGAGCAGTGGCGCACTGCTTGTGATCGATGTGTTGGGCTGGTGAGGTCATCCTGCAGGGATCGTATATTTCCATGATGGCATCAGTGTCAAATCTCAACAAGCGAAACACCTCCGATTCAACCATGCCAAAGAGGTCCATGCGATCTCGGGGTACCCTCTCCTCCTCCTGCGGCTTGTAGACGCCGTAGTACTATGACCCACGCTGCCCCTGACATGTTGGCACACAGATGTGTTGTCCTGCAAGTGTTGTTGCTCAGCTCCTCTGTCACGCTGCTGCTGTTGCTGCTCTCCAGCTGACCTGTGCAAGTCCGTTGCAAAGTTACCCCTGCTTTTATGAAGGGTAACTTTAGATCGGGCTAGCAGCTTACGCGCACCGCGCGTAGCCTACGACGGACAATCGTACGCATGTGAATCGTCATTTCTCCCTCATTTGCATAATTGAATAGCTAATCAATGGGAACGAAGAATACGCCTAGCCTAAATATGCGCCTAAGTTTCGCCGGCGGAGGACAGTTGCGTTGGACGGGTGAAGCCTAAGTTCACGTGTATGTGCTTCTGTGGGTACCGCGCATCGATACGACGGCGCACATCTACACTTACGCCGCGTATCTCGAGATACACCGGAGTATGTCTTTGTGAATCTGGCCCAAGATCTTATTACCTCCTCTGCTGCTTCTTCCAGCAACGTCTCCTCACTACTTCTTCCCGACTCACCTCTCACCCGGAACTTCCTGTCTGTGCCTGACATCACTTCCTGTCTTCCATAGAGACTTCCTGTCTGCCATCTTGTGGAGATCAGAGGAACTGCAGAAACATCTCCTAGTGTGAATGAACACGGCCTTGCGCTGTGTGTACTGTATATCCTTATAGATGGGTCATCTCCACTCCCACCAAGGGGGATAGAAATATATTACTGCTCGGGGGAGGGGGGAAACATTTTGGCCCCCTTTGATTTTGCAGTAAAATTGATGTGAGATTTAGTCATGTAGAACATCTGTTATATGGATACAAAGAACCCCAGCCGAGAGTAAAGGGTGGAAATGGCTCCTGATCCCCAGATTTGGGCAATTATGTCCCCAATATAAATAGAAAAAAAACCTGCGCTATGTGTAACAACTCAAATACCTCCAGAAATAACTTCTACCGGACTGCTGCTGTAACAAAGGTAAGTCTTCCCTTTATCACCTAGAAGAGCATTATGTGTCACAGCGCTGTCCTATTGTGTGTGCCGCCCATCAATTATCACAAATACACTAAAATATGTGGAGACATTCATATATAAAGTGCTAGGGGCCCCAATAATATTCTCTGCAGATCTACTGCTTCCACTTTACACCTACTTCATTCATCTTATGGGGTTTATCTGCGATATTAGATAAACAAAAATGATTACATGAATTTACACAGATTTTTAGTTTATTTAATATAGCAGCAAATATGATAAGAATAAAGAAGTAGGTGTAAAGGGGAAGCAGTGGATCTGCAGGGAACATCATCCTGAGTACAAAGCTCTTTATGTTGGATATGAATTTGCAGATGATCGGGTCACATGACTGATTGATAAACACAGTACAGCCCCGCCCACAATATAATAAATGTGTCCTCTTCTCTCATCATCTCCTTTTATTTGTCACTTCCCCTTTAATCCCCTCCCCCAACATCTCCCCATTACTGGGTGATTTTGGGGGATCTCTGGTCTGTACATCAACATGTCCAAATCTCAGACATGACCTATCCCCTCCCCCACACGCCAGTCACACGCGTGATACATCACTGTGATTGGCTGGGAGGGATTCAGTCATTCCTTACCTGGTTGGGAATCTATCCTCCAGTATAGACCAACTGTATGGAGCCAACCCCCCCTCCCCCGATATACAAGAAATTAGACCTCCCCTCCCCCGATATACAAGACATTAGACCTCCCCTCCCCCGATATACAAGAAATTACACCTCCCCCTCCCCCGATATACAAGAAATTAGACCTCCCCTCCCCCGATATACAAGAAATTAGACCTACCTCCCCCGATATACAAGAAATTAGACCTCCCCTCCCCCGATATACAAGAAATTAGACCTCCCCTCCCCCGATATACAAGAAATTAGACCTCCCCTCCCCCCGATATACAAGAAATTAGACCTCCCCGATATACAAGAAATTAGACCCCCCCTCCCCGATATACAAGAAATCAGACCTCCCCTCCCCCAATATACAAGAAATTAGACCTCCCCTGCCCCGATATACAAGAAATTAGACCTACCTCCCCGATATACAAGAAATTAGACCTCCCCTCCCCCGATATACAAGAAATTAGACCTCCCCTCCCCCGATATACAAGAAATTAGACCTCCCCTCCCCCCGATATACAAGAAATTAGACCTCCCCGATATACAAGAAATTAGACCCCCCCCCTCCCCGATATACAAGAAATCAGACCTCCCCTCCCCCAATATACAAGAAATTAGACCTCCCCTCCCCCGATATACAAGAAATTAGACCTACCTCCCCGATATACAAGAAATTAGACCTCCCCTCCCCCGATATACAAGAAATTAGACCTCCCCTCCCCCGATATACAAGAAATTAGACCTCCCTTCCCCCGATATACAAGAAATTAGACCTCCCCTCCCCCCGATATACAAGAAATTAGACCTCCCCGATATACAAGAAATTAGACCCCCCCTCCCCGATATACAAGAAATCAGACCTCCCCTCCCCCAATATACAAGAAATTAGACCTCCCCTGCCCCGATATACAAGAAATTAGACCTACCTCCCCGATATACAAGAAATTAGACCTCCCCTCCCCCGATATACAAGAAATTAGACCTCCCCTCCCCCGATATACAAGAAATTAGACCTCCCTTCCCCCGATATACAAGAAATTGGACCTCCCCTCCCCACATACAAGAAATTAGACCTCCCCTCCCCCGATATACAAGAAATCAGACCTCCCCTCCCCCGATATACAAGAAATCAGACCTCCCCTCCCCGGATATATACAAGAAATTAGACCTCCCCTCCCCCGATATACAAGAAATTAGCCCCCCCTCCCCCGATATACAAGAAATTAGACCTCCCTCCCCCGATATACAAGAAATCAGACCTCCCCTCCCCCGATATACAAGAAATTAGAAGATCTACAACAATGGGCACAGCTCCACCTGTCCTGGTGAGGTCGGGTCATTCCAATAAGATGACTTTCCTCCCCCATGTACTATACTTCTCCCGCTCTCTACCCTTCCCTATCATTAATCACCATCTACAGCATTTTCAGGCCGACATTCCTGACCTCATCTGGGGTTCGGAAGGCATTGAGTGTCTAAGAGGGTCTATTTCACGCTCGTGATAAAGGTGGTCTTGGTCGCCAAACCTATTATGGTTCTATCAAGCCGTTCAACTAGCCCAGATCTCAATCATATATTCCCGAGTTACTAAACCCGATTGGGTGGATATGGAATGACAGGGGATCCCAAGGTCACTCTGGGCTACCTAATGTGGTGTCCTCCTTGTGCCTCTATCTTATCTCCAACTCTCTCTCATTCAGTAACCCTATGGGGGGGGACTTAGAGGTCACCCAGAGTTGGTCTCTGATAGTCACCCATTAGCCCATCTGTTTCATAACCTCAATTTCCTCCAGGGATGGACATCAAAGCTTTTACATGGTGGCTGAACAAAAGCTTGTATAGGATTGGTCACTTTCCAAGTCTTCAGGTCCGATCTCTCTGAGCTTTTGTATAAGTAGACTGGATATGTCCCTGACAGAGAAGTTCAGATTTCTCCAGATCTCCCATTTTTTACACTCTTTATGGGGGACTAAACCCGAACCCCCCAGAATCACGGCCTATGAACAATGGTGTGACCAGACCATGGAGTAGAGGGGGGAATATCTGTGATCTACAAGTCACTATCAGCTGATCTCACTAAGCCCCTCTATATGGTGGAATGGGAGAGAGACCTCTCACAGGTACGTGACTTGGAGGAATGGCATGGGGTCTTCTCTCACTCCTACCAAGGATTGTTACACATTACCTTGGTGGAGGCGAGTCTGAAGGTTCTGATGTGATGGTTCCTAGTTCTGTCCAAATTAGATAAACTTTACCCATCAGTATCCCCCTTTGTTCCCGAGGTTGTGAACACTCTATGTTACACACATGGGGGGATTGTCCTAAAATTAGAGGGGACGGGAATAAGATTTTTTATTGATACGTAAGATTACAGGTCTCTCTATACCCAAATCTCCCCATATTGCCCAACTCAACTTTCCAGTGGAAAGAGCGGCAGTTGGTTTTCTTCATTCTCCTCAGAAGATGACAGGAAAGTCTCTGGTCTGGTAATAAAGGGCGGTGTACACTACTGGGGGCAGGGTAGTCTCTGAGGAGGTTTGGAAAGCCATAAAACTGGTCAGACGTCAGTCTTCCCCCCATCTGATCCTATGGTGGTCTCTCTATATCTCTCCATTGGATAGACTTTTGTTCTTACACCTGGAATGAAGGTCCTTTGATCTGAAGTCCCATGACAGTGAGTGGACTTTTATGGTCTCCTAGTAATATGTGTGACACCCAAGCCATGCATAGATGGTATCGGTGGTCCCTGTAGAAATTCTTATATGGACATTTGTGTATTATTAATTACAGGCTGAATCTGCCTGGAGACCCGGGGACACTGTATACATTATACATGTAGTCTTGTGGTCCTCGTGGAAGTCCATGTGCGGACACTTCTAACTATTATCATCATTATTATTATACATTTACAGGATTTAAATAGTGCCAGCAGTTTGTGCAGTGCTTTACAGTCTAAAGGGAGACAGTACAGTTACAATACAAGAGGGCCTTGCTCATAAGAGCTTACACTCTAATGGGGTGGGGCAGGTGGTAGAAAAGGTTATAACTGTGGGGGATGGGCTGATGGAAGAGGTAAAAGTTGGAGGTGTGATAGTCTTCCCTGAAGAGATGAGTCTTCCTATGATAAATGACGGGATAATCCCACCTTGAGTCTTTCTCCACACCTGGAGTGTTCGGAGTTCTTGGATAAAGTCTACACAGTGTTTACAGATTGGCTTTATCACCCCAACGAGCTCCAGTTCATGGATGTGATCGTTATGTTTGGAGGATCTCACCAGTCAGGGACCAAACCTTCATCAGTCCATCAAATTGTCTTTACATTCAATTGTAAAGTCCCTTCCATCTATTGTTTATCCATCCTGTACATATCTTGTCCCATCCCCCGTCTCTTGGGTCCTCCCCGCCCATTCTGTGCTTGTGTGGTTACACTTCGAGTGAGTACCCCCATTTGTGGAGAACCTCCCCTCCCCTCCCCCTCCCTTCCTATTCACCCTCCTTTACTAAGATCCCTCCCTCTTCCTCCTTCTTCTGTTCCTCTCCCCTCCCCCTCCCTTCCTATTCACCCTCCTTTACTAAGATCCCTCCTTCTTCCTCCTTCTTCTGTTCCCCTCCCCTCCCCCTCCCTTCCTATTCACCCTACTTTACTAAGATCTCTCCCTCTTCCTCCTTCTTCTGTTCCTATCCCCTCCCCCTCCCTTCCTATTCACCCTCCTTTACTAAGATCCCTCCCTCTTCCTCCTTCTTCTGTTCCCCTCCCCTCCCCCTCCCTTCCTATTCACCCTACTTTACTAAGATCTCTCCCTCTTCCTCCTTCTTCTGTTCCTATCCCCTCCCCCTCCCTTCCTATTCACCCTCCTTTACTAAGATCCCTTCCTCTTCCTCCTCCTTCTTCTGTTCCCCTCCCCTCCCCCTCTCTTCCTATTCACCCTCCTTTACTAAGATACCTCCCTCTTCCTCCTTCTTCTGTTCCCCTCCTCTCCCCCCTCCCTTCCTATTCCCCCTCCTTTACTAAGATCCCTTCCTCTTCCTCCTTCTTCTGTTCCTCTCCCCTCCCCCTCCCTTCCTATTCACCCTCCTTTACTAAGATCTCTTCCTCTTCCTCCTTCTTCTGTTCCCCTCCCCCTCCCTTCCTATTCACCCTCCTTTACTAAGATCCCTCCCTCTTCCTCCTTCTTCTGTTCCTCTCCCCTCCCCCTCCCTTCCTATTCACCCTCCTTTACTAAGATCCCTCCCTCTTCCTCCTTCTTCTGTTCCTCTCCCCTCCCCCTCCCTTCCTATTCACCCTCCTTTACTAAGATCCCTCCCTCTTCCTCCTTCTTCTGTTCCTCTCCCCTCCCCCTCCCTTCCTATTCACCCTCCTTTACTAAGATCCCTCCCTCTTCCTCCTTCTGTTCCTCTCCCCTCCCCCTCCCTTCCTATTCACCCTCCTTTACTAAGATCCCTCCCTCTTCCTCCTTCTTCTGTTCCTCTCCCCTCCCCCTCTCTTCCTATTCACCCTCCTTTACTAAGATCCCTTCCTCTTCCTCCTCCTGTTCCTCTCCCCTCCCCCTCCCTTACTATTCACCCTCCTTTACTAAGATCCCTCCCTCTTCCTCCTTCTTCTGTTCCCCTCCCCCTCCCTTCCTATTCACCCTCCTTTACTAAGATCCCTCCCTCTTCCTCCTTCTTCTGTTCCTCTCCCCCTCCCCCTCCCTTCCTATTCACCCTCCTTTACTAAGATCCCTCCCTCTTCCTCCTTCTTCTGTTCCCCTCCCCCTCCCTTCCTATTCACCCTCCTTTACTAAGATCCCTCCCTCTTCCTCCTTCTTCTGTTCCTCTCCCCTCCCCCCCTTCCTATTCACCCTCCTTTACTAAGATCCCTCCCTCTTCCTCCTTCTTATGTTCCTCTCCCCTCCCCCTCCCTTCCTATTCACCCTCCTTTACTAAGATACCTCCCTCTTCCCCCTTCTTCTGTTCCTCTCCCCTCCCCCTCCCTTCCTATTCACCCTCCTTTACTAAGATCCCTCCCTCTTCCTCCTTCTTCTGTTCCCCTCCCCCTCCCTTCCTATTCACCCTCCTTTACTAAGATCCCTCCCTCTTCCTCCTTCTTCTGTTCCCCTCCTCTCCCCCCTCCCTTCCTATTCACCCTCCTTTACTAAGATCCCTCCCTCTTCCTCCTTCTTCTGCTCCCCTCCCCCTCCCTTCCTATTCGCCCTCCTTTACTAAGATCCCTCCCTCTTCCTCCTTCTTCTGTTCCTCTCCCCTCCCCCTCCCTTCCTATTCACCCTCCTTTACTAAGATCCCTCCCTCTTCCTCCTTCTTCTGTTCCCCTCCCCCTCCCTTCCTATTCACCCTCCTTTACTAAGATCCCTCCCTCTTCCTCCTTCTTCTGTTCCTCTCCCCTCCCCCCCTTCCTATTCACCCTCCTTTACTAAGATCCCTCCCTCTTCCTCCTTCTTATGTTCCTCTCCCCTCCCCCTCCCTTCCTATTCACCCTCCTTTACTAAGATACCTCCCTCTTCCCCCTTCTTCTGTTCCTCTCCCCTCCCCCTCCCTTCCTATTCACCCTCCTTTACTAAGATCCCTCCCTCTTCCTCCTTCTTCTGTTCCCCTCCCCCTCCCTTCCTATTCACCCTCCTTTACTAAGATCCCTCCCTCTTCCTCCTTCTTCTGTTCCCCTCCTCTCCCCCCTCCCTTCCTATTCACCCTCCTTTACTAAGATCCCTCCCTCTTCCTCCTTCTTCTGTTCCTCTCCCCTCCCTTCCTATTCGCCCTCCTTTACTAAGATCCCTCCCTCTTCCTCCTTCTTCTGTTCCTCTCCCCTTCCCCCTCCCTCCCCTCCCCCTCCTTTACTAAGATCCCTTCCTCTTCCTCCTTCTTCTGTTCCTCTCCCATCCCCCGCCTTTCCTATTCTCCCTCCTTTACTAAGATCCCTCCCTCTTCCTCCTTCTTCTGTTCCCCTCCCCCTCCCTTCCTATTCACCCTCCTTTACTAAGATCCTTCCCTCTTCCTCCTTCTTCTGTTCCTCTCCCCTCCCCCTCCCTTCCTATTCACCCTCCTTTACTAAGATCCCTCCCTCTTCCTCCTTCTTCTGTTCCCCTCCCCTCCCCCACCCTTCCTATGCACCCCCCTTTACTAAGATCCCTCCCTCTTCCTCCTTCTTCTGTTCCTCTCCCCTCCCCCTCCCTTCCTATTCACCCTCCTTTACTAAGATCCCTCCCTCTTCCTCCTTCTTCTGTTCCCCTCCCCTCCCCCACCCTTCCTATTCACCCCCCTTTACTAAGATCCCTCCCTCTTCCTCCTTCTTATGTTCCTCTCCCCTCCCCCTCCTTTCCTATTCACCCTCCTTTACTAAGATCCCTCCCTCTTCCTCCTTCTTCTGTTCCTCTCCCCTCCCCCTCCCTTCCTATTCACCCTCCTTTACTAAGATCCCTCCCTCTTCCTCCTTCTTCTGTTCCTCTCCCCTCCCCCTCCCTTCCTATTCACCCTCCTTTACTAAGATCCCTCCCTCTTCCTCCTTCTTCTGTTCCCCTCCCCTCCCCCACCCTTCCTATTCACCCCCCTTTACTAAAATCCCTCCCTCTTCCTCCTTCTTCTGTTCCTCTCCCCTCCCCCTCCCTTCCTATTCACCCTCCTTTACTAAGATCCCTCCCTCTTCCTCCTTCTTCTGTTCCCCTCCCCTCCCCCTCCCTTCCTATTCACCCTCCTTTACTAAGATCCCTTCCTCTTCCTCCTTCTTCTGTTCCTCTCCCCTCCCCCTCCCTTCCTATTCACCCTCCTTTACTAAGATCCCTCCCTCCTCCTCCTTCTGTTCCTCTCCCCTCCCCCTCCCTTCCTATTCACCCTCCTTTACTAAGATCCCTCCCTCTTCCTCCTTCTTCTGTTCCTCTCCCCTCCCCCTCCCTTCCTATTCACCCTCCTTTACTAAGATCCCTCCCTCTTCCTCCTTCTTCTGTTCCTCTCCCCTCCCCCTCCCTTCCTATTCACCCTCCTTTACTAAGATCCCTCCCTCTTCCTCCTTCTTCTGTTCCTCTCCCTTCCCCCTCCCTTCCTATTCACCCTCCTTTACTAAGATCCCTCCCTCTTCCTCCTTCTGTTCCCCTCCCTTCCTATTCACCCTTCTTTACTAAGATCCCTCCCTCTTCCTCCTTCTTCTGTTCCTCTCCCCTCCCCCTCCCTTCCTATTCACCCTCCTTTACTAAGATCCCTCCCTCTTCCTCCTTCTTCTGTTCCCCTCCCCCTCCCTTCCTATTCGCCCTCCTTTACTAAGATCCCTCCCTCTTCCTCCTTCTTCTGTTCCTCTACCCTCCCCCTCCTTTCCTATTCACCCTCCTTTACTAAGATCCCTTCCTCTTCCTCCTTCTTCTGTTCCCCTCCCCCTCCCTTCCTATTCACCCTCCTTTACTAAGATCCCTCCCTCTTCCTCCTTCTTCTGTTCCTCTCCCCTCCCCCCATGCTCCCATTTTTTCCTAGTGATCCACCAACACCAACTTGGTCCTTATATACAAGAAATGAATGGTGTGACTGGAATGAGGTTCCTTCAATCTGAAGTTCCATGACAGTGAGTGGATCTGATTTATGGTCTCCTAGTAATATGGAGACATCCAAGCCATGTATAGATGGTCTCGGTGGTCCCTGTAGAAATCCTTATATATGGACATTTGTGCATTATTAACCACCTCAGTACCCGACACTTTCACCCCCTTCCTGCCCAGGCCAATTTTCAGATTTCAGCGCTGCCACACTTTGAATGACAATTACTCAGTCATACAACACTGCACCCAAATGACATTTTTATCATTTTTTGTGACCGTCGGCCCGGCCCATTTGACTTTCTGCCTTGGTTTTCTTTATGGCTACTCCCTGCCTCAGTCCCGGGGGAGACCACTCATGCCAGACCACCGTTCAATCCCACCCTTGGAGCTGACCTTATTCTTTGGGCTACTTTGTAAGTAGGAAAGGAATTGTCCTTTTTTCATCTCTAGGATAGAATGCATAGCTAGCTACTAAATGTATCCATTATTCCATTACTTTATAGTTTAACCCATGCAGCCAACTCCTGACGAGTGGCAAAAGGTCATGAAACGCGTTGAGTGTTCATCCAGGGATGCCAAGCCTCGCTAGCTCCAATAATTCTAACCAATCATGTTTTCTATCGGTATTTATTATGTGAATTATATATATATTATATTTCTTCTATGTTTTATCTGTATTTATTTGTTCTTTGCTATGAAATGTAACGTCTGTCACAAATCATGTTTAGTGATCACCTCTGTATTAATAAATGAATTATTATTATTATATCAACTTATGTAGATTTTTTATGATTGTATTTTTACATCATAAATGCTTTCTTCTATTATATTATTGAATGATGTTTCCTAATATCACTATCATGAAGCCCCCCCAGGGGATTGTGACATTCAAGTTATTTACATTCCATACACATTATCAGATACACCCACATGCCTCCATCAAAGTCCCAATCTACCTCTCCCTTCCTTCTTACATATATATGCCGGGATGGAGGCATGCCGGGGTGTAGCTCTAGGTATAGACAGCTCACACCCATTTTACTAGCTGTTTTATTAGCTATACATTTGTTGTGACCTTGTGTTCTGTGTCTTTAAGACTTTTCTATATGTAATAACAATATCTTTGTTAAACAATTGGTTATATAAGAACTGTGTATATTTTTTCTTCCTTTTTTTGTGTTATATTTGATCTTCTGTGGTAGCTCTGTAAGGTATTTTACAGGCGTGGCTACTATGAGACATTTCTTGGGGCTGCAGTTCCTCTCATCTCCACAAGGTGGTGATCTCACTCATATCCAGACATGAAGATTCTATGGAATGCAGACAGGAAGTGATGTCATTACAGACAGGAAGTAATCTGGAATAAAGACAAGACGTTCCATGAGGCAGGAAAGAGGAGACGTTGCTGGAAGTAACAGCAGAGGAGGTAATAAGATCTTATTTCCTATTTACACCCACAGAGGTCACCTCCCCCGATCACTTCCAGCAGCCCCCAGTGAGGGGCTTCGTTCTCTGTGACCCCAAACATGGCACAATGCAGCCCCTGAGATTCCCAAGTGATGACAAAGGCTGAGGTGAGGGGCATGAATGGGGGAGGGGATCTGAACCGGGGTGCCAGTCAGAGGGGGTTATGGGCGGGGTTAGGGTTGCCACTTTTTCTTTATGCCAAACCCGAACGATTTAGAGGCGCACAGTATATATATTTTTAGTATACACTATAGGATTGTAACAGACCTGGGACACCTTTGGGAACTCCAAAGAGAATAGTAATGCGGCGCACATAGTGCCCCCTCACCCTCCTGTCATGTTCTGTCCTGAGCCACATTCCTGTCTGAATATTGTGTCCGGGCTTCAGGTGGACTGAAGCCTGGACACATGATTCAAAACCCGTACTATCCGGGTGAATCCTGGAGAGGTGGCAACCCTAGCAGAGGTGGCAGAGGTATGAGATGAGGAGGATGGATAGGAATAGGTGGGACAGATGAAGGGACAATAATATGGGCATCCCTGGAAGGGGCACATAGGTGTTGGCGGAGATGGGGGCAGAAGGCTGGGCAGAAACTCCAGAGAGCAGCTGGCAGTAGGAGAGGAGTTTGAGATGTGCAGAGAGTTGGTCCTGCCCCCCACACATCTCAAGGGCCCCACACACACCGAGGACCCCCACCCCACATACAGGCACTCATCAGGCCCAGGAGCTGCAGTTGGCATCAGTGACGGGTCCCTCAGAACCGGCACAGGGCACAGCCCAGTATCGAGAACTTTGATCTTGTGTCTGGGGGAGGAGGATCGGGGAGAGGAGTTGGCTGATGTTGGGGGGCGCTGTGCCCATGTTGGGAGCAGATCAGACACAGCAAGGGGGCTCTGCAAAGGCTGAATGTGCTGCACACTCTGTTCTCAGCAATCCTTATTGGCGATCACCAGGAGAGCCTCCCCTGATCCTGGGACCCTTTACTCCAACAGCAAGACCCTTCCCTGCTGTCTCAGTGCCCCCCCCCCCCTGCGTTGGCAGAATGCCAGGGTCACAGGTGTGACCTTTGTGGCTGTAATAGTTCTGCCACTGGTTCTGAGTAAACTAGAGGAGCTGAGGGGTCTCTGAGGTGGTAGTGGGACTAAAGGATTCTGGGAGCTTCTGAGAGTTTACTTCATCTGAAGGGCTCTGGGACCCCTGAGGAGGAAGTGTAGATGAAGGACTTTGGGGGCCTCCTAGGAAGTAATAGGACTGAACAACTCTGAGAGGTTAGTGGGGCTGAAGGGCTGTGGGGGCTCTGAGGGGGTAGTCAGGCTGCTAAGCTCTGAGGTAAGAGGGGGCTTCTGGGCTCATAGGGGCTCTTGGTCTCTGATGGTCCTCCCACCCCACCTGCACTTACTTGTCTGACCTTCCTAAAGAACTCCTGCCAGCAAATGTAGGAAGCCTTCACCTCACCATCTCACCGGTCAAGAAAAATGTTCCAGAAAAAAAATGTTTCACAAAATAGACCATATCTAAGATAACAAACCCCTCCCCCTGTTGTCCCTCTCCTATACATGCTGAGTTGCTATTGAAAAGGACAGAACAGACTCCTCCCCCACAGTTCTGTACTCCACCAGTAGCATCCTCCTGCTATCCAATCCAATCCCTTCTCTTACTGCAGAGAGTAGAGAAAAAGAGAAAAGAAGGCACCTCCAGGTTAACGACAAAAAGCTTTAATAAGTAATAGGTAACAGCATCCACTTACATATAAAATAGTGGAGATCCGGCATGTAGAACCTTTAGATGGTCCCTGATGTGGCGTCTTTCCGCACTAGATGTTAGCTGATGTTGCTCTCGTGCCCCTCTATGTCGGACCGTCTGTGTTGCAGGACATCCAGCTGGTACAGTGAGACTGTCGAAAGCGAGGCGTGGAGCGCAGCGCGAGTCGCGGTGATGTCACTGTAACAGACGTCGCGGTGACGTCACCGTGACTCACGCTGCGCTCCACGCCTTGCTTTCGACCGTCTCACCATACCAGCTGGATGTCCTGCAACACGGATGGTCCGACATAGAGGGGCATGAGAGCAACATCAGCTAACATCTAGTGCGGAAGGACGCCACATCAGGGACCATCTAAAGGTTCTACATGCCGGATCTCCACTATTTTATATGTAAGTGGATGCTGTTACCTATTACTTATTAAAGCTTTTTGTCGTTAACCTGGAGGCGCCTTCTTTTCTCTTTTTTTCTGGAGTTTTGCTCTCATCTCCCCTGTTTTGGAAGGCTTGCCGCGGAATACAGACTGGGATCATCGGCTTTATATAGGACAGTGTCCTCCTGTCTCCTCATTGCTCCCTTCCACTCCCAGGTTTTTATATTTTTATCTTTTAACCCCTTTAAGGACTTGTAAAAAACGGACGTTTAAACTTCAATATATCACTGATCCTCAGCGCCACTACCCCAATTTCTTACTGCAGAGAGTGACATCACTCCTGTCAGTCAGCAGGCTGCCGGAGATTGGAGCCTTGCAGCCGGAGTTCTGTCAATTATCCTGATTATCTGACAACTCCGGCCATAAGTCAGCAATTCCTCTTCCTGGACATCATGATGACCTGACACTGACCTCACAGCACGGCCTCAGAGCAAACAAGTCAAATGAAGGATCGTATTTATCATTCCTTGTCTGCAGATCTAAAACGAATCAAAACCAGTTCAGAAACCAAGCAAACCCAACAGAGAAAAGGGAATTTCCGATCCCAGGAGGCAAAAAAAAAAAACAGTCCAAACTGTGTTCTCAAGCGGAATTCCACCCACCGCTGCAAAAATAAAAGTCAGCAGCTGCACATACTGCAGCTGCTGACTTTTAATAATCAGACACTTACCTGTGCTGGAGCCCAGTGATGTCGGCACCACAGCTGATGTTTCCATCAGCTGTCGGGTGCTGCCGCCTCCATTGTGAGTAAGGGAATCCGGCAGTGTAGCCTTACGGCTTCACGCCTGGAACTCTGTTGCACATGCGTGAGGCTCCACTCCTCTCTCCTACTGGCCCAGCAGCCAGGGAAAACAGGGAGCTCGAGCGGTGATGCAAATATCTGTGGCTGAAGATCCTGGTAGTTGGGACAGGATACCTGTGAAAGAAAGGGATCCTGTACCCCCCCCCCCCCCCAAAAGGTGCCAAATGTGACACTGGAGGGCAGAAAGAGTACAATGAGTGGAAGCTCCACTTTTGGGTAGAAATATGCTTTAATTATTGAATGTACAGCAACCCTCCTATTACCCCCCTCACATCCACATCCTATAATAGTGTGACCAATACCATCCAGATAATTGTTACTTTCATTTCCCAAAGTTATCCATCTACGAGGAGACCTGTATAGATCAAATGACGGGACCAATGAGGATGGAGGAGGACCGGAGTCACATGACTGAGAAGATACTGAACCTCACCCTGGAGATCATCTACCTGCTGACCGGAGAGGTGAGGAGGATTCTGGGAGGTCACATGACACCACTCTTATCTCTATTAATAATACACAGACCTGACCGGAGAGGTGAGGAGGATTCTGGGAGGTCACATGACATCACTCTTATCTCTATTAATAAAACACAGACCTGACCGGAGAGGTGAGGAGGATTCTGGGAGGTCACATGACATCACTCTTATCTCTATTAATAATACACAGACCTGACCGGAGAGGTGAGGAGGATTCTGGGAGGTCACATGACATCACTCTTATCTCTATTAATAATACACAGACCTGACCGGAGAGGTGAGGAGGATTCTGGGAGGTCACATGACATCACTCTTATCTCTATTAATAATACACAGACCTGACCGGAGAGGTGAGGAGGATTCTGGGAGGTCACATGACATCACTCTGATCTCTATTAATAATACACAGACCTGACCGGAGAGGTGAGGAGGATTCTGGGAGGTCACATGACATCACTCTTATCTCTATTAATAAAACACAGACCTGACTGGAGAGGTGAGGAGGATTCTGGGAGGTCACATGACATCACTCTGATCTCTATTAATAATACACAGACCTGACCGGAGAGGTGAGGAGGATTCTGGGAGGTCACATGACATCACTCTTATCTCTATTAATAATACACAGACCTGACCGGAGAGGTGAGGAGGATTCTGGGAGGTCACATGACATCACTCTTATCTCTATTAATAATACACAGACCTGACCGGAGAGGTGAGGAGGATTCTGGGAGGTCACATGACATCACTCTTATCTCTATTAATAAAACACAGACCTGACAGGAGAGGTGAGGAGGATTCTGGGAGGTCACATGACATCACTCTTATCTCTATTAATAATACACAGACCTGACCAGAGAGGTGAGGAGGATTCTGGGAGGTCACATGACATCACTCTTATCTCTATTAATAATACACAGACCTGACCGGAGAGGTGAGGAGGATTCTGGGAGGTCACATGACATCACTCTTATCTCTATTAATAAAACACAGACCTGACCGGAGAGGTGAGGAGGATTCTGGGACTCTAACATGAAATTTCTATTGGTTCCTCAATACAGAGATTTCCTCTTGTGAAGTCAGGTGATCACATGACCATCACAGTGCCTCCATGTGACTCCCTAAAACCTGAGAGACACAACATGGAGAAGATTCTAGAAGTCACCAAGAAGATGATGGAGCTGCTGACAGGAGAGGTGAGGAGGATTCTGGGACATTATCCAGTAACAGACAAGGGGTGTGTCTGGATGGTGACTGTATCATTGTGTGTGTCAGGTTCCTATAAGGTGTCAGGATGTCACTGTCTATTTCTCCATGGAGGAGTGGGAGTATTTAGAAGGACACAAGGATCTCTACAAGGACGTCATGATGGACAATCAGCAGAATTTGAGTTTTGTGAAGAACGTAAGGAAGGAATTTCCCCGGAATGAGAAGATATTGAACCTCACCCTGGAGATCCTCAGCCTGCTGACTGGAGAGGTGAGTGTAATGAAGGGTTAAATCTGACTCCACTGTACACTGGGATGTATTCAGAGTCACTTAATGTCTTCTGATGTTCTTCTAATTCAGTATTTCTCAACTTTGTTGCCTCCGAGGAACCCTTGGCAAACAATTTGAGATCTTGGGTAACCCTTAAAATAATTTTCAGATCAACACCTCATGGAACATCAGTGTGATCAGCGAGCTGTTGATGGAACAATTATTGATTTTTAGAAATAGCATTAAATAATAGAATAAATATTAAAACTTACTTCTTTAATGTGTTACTTAGGCTGCACAAATGCTAGATTTTGGGTTGATCATGTGGTATGCACACACAAATATAATCTTCAACTACAATTAGGGGTGTCACCAGGGCAGGGCACAGGGGAGTCACCAGGGAAGAGCACAGGAAAGTCACCATGACAAGTCACAGAGGAGTCACTGCACCAGGTCAGGGCACAGGGGTGTCAGCATGTCAGGGAAGAGGGGTGTCACCAGGTCAGGGCACAGGGAAAACGGGACAGGGCACAAGGGTGTCCTCAGGACATAGCACAGGGGTGTCGCCAGGTCCGAGTACAGGGATGTCACCATGTCAGGGCACGGGATGTAACAATGTCAGGGCACGGGGATGTCCTCTGGACAGAGCACATGGAAGTCAGCACGACAGGGCACAGAGGTGTTGTCAGGGCACAGAGGTGTTGTCAGGGCACAGGGGTGTCACCGTGTCAGGGCACAGGGGTGTCACCGTGTCAGGGCACAGGGGAGTCACCGTGTCAGGGCACAGGGGAGTCACCGTGTCAGGGCACAGGGGAGTCACCGTGTCAGGGCACAGGGGAGTCACCGTGTCAGGGCACAGGGGAGTCACCGTGTCAGGGCATAGGGAAGTCACCATGTCATGGCACAGGGGTGTCACTGGGTCAGAGCACAGGGGTGTCACTGGGTCAGGGCACAGGGTGTCACTGGGTCAGGGCACAGGGGTGTCACATGGTTCCACATGCAGAGCTGCACAGGGAAGCTGCTGGTACATGTCTGTTATGGTGTGCTGATCCCAACCAGCTCTCCTCTCTCATCCATGCCAGGTGATGTCACACACAAGTGCCTGGGATAGACAGAAGCAGAGGGATGGGGGATCACTGGAATACAGTTAGGATTAGTGGGAGTACAGGTATGCTGTACGCAGTTCACCTATTGTGCTCACCTCACTACAGCATTCCATGCCTGCTGGAATCAATAGCTACTGATGAGAGAGGGAGACAAGATGCTTCTCATTCTCTGCACGCCCTCCTCTAGTCCCGTTCCTTCCTCTTCAGTGATGTCATAGTAGCTGTAACAACAGTGGAGGTATCTGGTATTGATGCCCCTTGCTAGTACTCACTGTCAGTGTGCATTGAACAAATATACATCCTCCACAAGGGTTAATTACGACAGAACCCCTATAGATTTGGTAATAACAGTGTATGGAGGGTAGTGAAGAGTTGTATAGAATAGAGGAAGTGAACTGAAGGGAACCAGACTGGGAGAGAGGAGTGGGAAGCCCAGCTGCATATAGTGGGAGAGGAGTGGGAAGCCCAGCTACATATAGTGGGAGAGGAGTGGGAAGCCTGGCTACATATAGTGGGAGTGCAGTGGGAAGCCCAGCTACATATAGTGGGAGAGGAGTGGGAAGCCCAGCTACATATAGTGGGAGAGGAGTGGGAAGCCTGGCTACATATAGTGGGAGAAGAGTGAGAAGCCTGGCTACATATAGTGGGAGAGGAGTGGAAAGACCAGCTACATATAGTGGGAGAAGAGTGAGAAGCCCGGCTACATATAGTGGGAGAAGAGTGAGAAGCCCAGCTACATATAGTGGGAGAGGAGTGGGAAGCCCGGCTCCATATAGTGGGAGAGGAGTGGGAAGCCCAGCTACATATAGTGGCAGAGGAGTGGGAAGCCCAGCTACATATAGTGGGAGAGGAGTGGGAAGCCCAGCTACATATAGTGGGAGAGGAGTGGGAAGCCCAGCTACATATAGTGGGAGAGGAGTGGAAAGACCAGCTACATATAGTGGGAGAAGAGTGAGAAGCCTGGCTACATATAGTGGGAGAGGAGTGGAAAGACCAGCTACATATAGTGGGAGAAGAGTGAGAAGCCCGGCTACATATAGTGGGAGAAGAGTGAGAAGCCCGGCTACATATAGTGGGAGAAGAGTGAGAAGCCCAGCTACATATAGTGGGAGAGGAGTGGGAAGCCCAGCTACATATAGTGGGAGAGGAGTGGGAAGCCCAGCTACATATAGTGGGAGAGGAGTTGGAAGCCCAGCTACATATAGTGGGAGAGGAGTGGGAAGCCCAGCTACATATAGTGGGAGAGGAGTGGGAAGCCCGGCTACATATAGTGGGAGAGGAGTGGAAGCCCAGCTACATATAGTGGGAGAGGAGTGGGAAGCCCGGCTACATATAGTGGGAGAGGAGTGGGAACCCCAGCTACATATAGTGGGAGAGGAGTGGGAAGCCCGGCTACATATAGTGGGAGAGGAGTGGAAAGACCAGCTACATATAGTGGGAGAAGAGTGAGAAGCCCGGCTACATATAGTGGGAGAGGAGTGGGAAGCCCGGCTACATATAGTGGGAGAGGAGTGGAAAGACCAGCTACATATAGTGGGAGAGGAGTGGGAAGCCCGGCTACATATAGTGGGAGAAGAGTGAGAAGCCCAGCTACATATAGTGGGAGAGGAGTGGGAAGCCCGGCTACATATAGTGGGAGAGGAGTGGAAGCCCAGCTACATATAGTGGGAGAGGAGTGGGAAGCCCGGCTACATATAGTGGGAGAGTAGTGGGAACCCCAGCTACACTTAGTACACTAAGCTGTGCTGGGAGAAGATAAAGGCAGACCAAAATACAGCTGGTCGGGGGAGAGCGATGAGGAGACAACAGGGAAGATATATAGTCAGTGCAGACAAGTAACAAGATAGACGGGACAGAACGAGGAGTACAGCAGTGAAGGACTGTGGGGAGACACCAGGATACAATCAGAGATATCGGGGAGAAGGATGGGAGCGTGATTGTAGGAAAGGGGGATGGGGGAATAACGGAGAAGCAGAGTGAGTATGGAAAGAATCTGGAGGGAGGAAGTGAAGAGAAACAAAGTTACAATGAGAAGGGAATATGAACGAGACACACAGAGAGGGAGTGCAGCCAACATTCAGAGCACTGAGCCGCTCAGTCATAGAATGACAGGAAGACAACAGAATGTAGCTTAGCGGCTGCAGATGGACATGTTGGCTTCCTGGGCCCCCCTCTGGAACACACAGGGCCCAATCCCCGTACAGCAGGGCCGGTGGTACCCTCTTATCTGTGGCCCTGCACACAAGTACTATGAATACATAAAGTGTACATACGCTAATCTTTGGTTATAGCACAAGATGGCGGCATTGGATATAGGAAAGAACAACTTCAGGTTTAGTCCAATCAGTGAGACCGATGATTACCAGCATGCCACGCCCACTGACCACTAAATCCATGGGTAACATTTCCTGGTGGGTCAGTGAGCCTTACTAGTAAAACATTAGTGACTCTATTATATGACTTCTAGAAGGATCTATAAATCTGACCACATTGTAATCATATCATTGGATGGAGATGTCTGTCCTTTGCTGAACCGGGAACATTGTGACCAATCCCTGGAGAATAAATATAGAGCTGACCATAGAGATGAGGGATTATGGGAGAGTGATATTTATCTTTGTATAACACAGAACTGTACAGTAATAATGAAGAAATCTACAAGAAGGAGATCTCATAATATGACCACAAGATCCTCGAGAATCCAGAATCCCATCACCATCCCCCCACATCCATCCCTGATCCCTACAAGACACAACACACAGAAGATTCTAGAAGTCACCAAGAAGATGATGGAGCTGCTGACAGGAGAGGTGAGGAGGATTCTGGGAATTCTGGGACATTATCCAGTAACAGACAAGGGGTGTGTCTGGATGGTGACTGTATCATTGTGTGTGTCAGGTTCCTATAAGGTGTCAGGAGGTCACTGTCTATTTCTCCATGGAGGAGTGGGAGTATTTAGAAGGACACAAGGATCTCTACAAGGACGTCATGATGGACAATCAGCCGCCCCTCACATCACCGGGTAAGAGGAGACTTTATTGTAAAGGAGAGAGCAGTACGGAGGCTCCACCTAGATCCCCCATCATCTGATAAACACATAGAAACAATGGGCCAGATTCACGTAGATCGGTGTATCTCTGTGCGGGCGTAGCGCATCTCATATGAGCTACGCCGACGTAACATAGAGAGGCAAGTACAGTATTCATAAAGCACTTGCTCCCTAAGTTACGGCGGCGTAGCGTAAATGGGCCGGCGTAAGCCCGCCTAATTCAAAGTAGGCTGGTAGTGGGCGTGTTGTATTGAAATGAATCGTGACCCCATGTAAATGAAGCGTCGAATGAATGGCGCATGCGCGCACATTCTCAGAATCACGTTGAATTTACGCCCTAAGATACGACAGCTCAATGGCAACGACGTGAACGTAACCTACGCCCAGCCCCATTCACGTATGACTTACGTAAACGACGTAAATTCCGACGGCTGTTCCGTCATCCATACCTTAGCATTGGCTGCGCCACCTATAGAGGTGTTTTATCTTTACACCGGACGTACGCCTTACGTAAACGGCGTAGCTTACTGCGATGGGCGCAAGGACGTTTGTGAATCAGCGTATCTAGCTCATTTACATATTCAATGCGTAAATTAACAGAAGTGCCCATAGCGGCCAGCGTAAATATGCACCCAAGATACGATGGCGTAGGAGACTTACGTTGGTCGTATCTTGGCTAAATTCAGGCATTTCTCACTTAAAGAATCAGCGCATAAATACGACGGCGCACATTTGGACTTATGACGGCGTATCAGTAGATACGTCGGCATAAGTCTTTGTGAATCCGGCCCAATGTATTTAGTCTCAGGAGATGGGAGGCAGCGGTGTGGGATCTCTGCAACTTGTCTCATGTAAACATTTAGGTCACCACTGATTACTGAATACCAATATTATGAGTCCTGACCCTTACAATGTATAATTTATATTGTACATTACATACTCCTGACCCCTGCACTATATACTCATGTTGTACATTACATACTCCTGACCCCTGCACTATATACTCATGTTGTACATTACATCATTCTGATACTATATAGTCCTATCTGTTGTATCTTATACAATATGTTGTGCATTATATATATGCACATTGGCCCAGATTCACAGACATCGGCGCATATATATGCCACTGTAGCATATCTCTTTTACGCTATGCCGACGCAACGTAGAGAGGCAAGCATGGAATTCACAAAGCAAATGCTCCCAACGTTGCCCTGGCGTAACCTAAATTCGTAGGCGTAAGTCGGCCTAATTCAAAGTAGGTGGAAGTGGGCGTGATCCATTTAAATGAAGCATGACCCCATGCAAATGATGGGCCGAACGAACGGCACATGCGCCGTCCCGTGAACACATCCCAGTGCACATGCTCAGAATTACGTCGAAAATACTCCCTAAGATACGTCGAATCACTGCCTACAACGTGAACGTAACCTACGCCCAGCCCTATTCACGTACTACATAAACGACGTAAAATCCGTCGGCTGTGTTCCCTGGTCCATACCTTTGCATGACTTGCGCCTCCAATATGAGGAATAACTTTACGCCGGACATACGACTTACGCAAACCGCGTATATGATGCGCCGGGCGCAACTACGTTCGTGAATGGCCGTATTTCCCTCATTTGCATATTGGAATCGAAATTCCCATATGCCTCCAGCGTAAATATGCGCCTAAGATGCGTAGGCAAGTTACGTCGGTCGGAAGAAGCCTATTTTCAGGTGTATCTTGCTTTATGGGCACAGCGCACAGATACAACGGAACACATTTACACTTACGCCGACGTATCACGAGATACGCCGCGTAAGTGCTACGTGAATCCGGGCCATCATATGTATTCTCTTTTGTTACACCCATTTTCTACCAGCTGGACATTTTATATCTGATGATTTGATTGGAGCACAGACTTTTACATGGTGATAATAATGTGATAACATCCTCAGACTTTGGAACCTTAAACAGAAAGTGATAATGAGGGAGGAGCCAATAACCCAATGAAGGAGGTCTTCAGGATCAGTCCAGTCTTCATCTTGATTGTTCTCCCCCCATCCTCACTCTCTGACCTCTGGTGGGGCTCAGCCCCGCTGTTATTCATGACTAAATCATGAACTAAATAAGGAAGTGCAGAACTTCTTGTGTTGGGAAGATGGCAATGAGTGATAGAGGGGGTGGGGACACTCGTCCTATAATCCCCTCATCACTGTCACTCCTATAAAAGACAGTTCTCGTTGTTTCCTCACTCTCTGACTAAGGTCCATGAATAAAGAAATGACCTGGTAGGAGATCAGAGGACCCATTTACTAGTTACCTTTAGGGGAATTGTAAGATCCTCAGAGACAAAGCTGCCTGATGTGGGCGGAGTCCTGGTTTAGGGGAACCAATCAGCTCATGTCTAGTAATAATCTTTGTATTTCTATTTTAGTAGATGGACGGGAGATGAGGAAAACCTCAGAGGATTGTCTCACTTTGTCTCCAGATTGTAAAGTAGCAGATGAGGACATCACACAGTATAGTCCAGGAGAAAACCCGACTACCTCAAATGTCCATCCGGCACCACACAGTGTAGATGGACCATCGTATTCCTCTTATCCTGAGGAACCTCAGACTGTGCGGGACGGTGCCGAACCATCGTATTCCTCTTATCCTGAGGAACCTCAGACTGTGCGGGACGGTGCCGCACCATCGTATTCCTCTTATCCTGAGGAACCTCAGACTGTGCGGGATGGTGCCAGACCATCGTATTCCTCTTATCCTGAGGAACCTCAGACTGTGCGGGACGGTGCCGTCCTTCCAACAGAGAAGAGGTGTTCCTGTACTGAGTGTGGGAAATGTTTCCATTCTAAATACAAACTTAATAGGCATAACCGATCTCACACAGCAGAGAAGCCACATTCCTGTCCTAAGTGTGGGAAGTGTTTCCGTTTTAAATCCCAACTTAATGTGCATAAAAGGTCCCACAGGGGGGAGCCATATTCCTGTCCTGAGTGCGGGAAATGTTTTGTATTAAAATCACAACTTTTAATACATCAGAGGTCTCACACGGGGGAAAGGCCGTATTCCTGTTCTGAGTGTGGGAAATGTTTTTCACGTTCCTCACATTTATCCACACATCAGAGATCTCACACAGGGGAGAAGCCGTATTCCTGTTCTGAGTGCGGTAAATGTTTTTCAGATAAGTCCAATTTTGAAAAACATAAGTTGTTGCACACTGAGGAGAAGCCATATTTCTGCTCTGAGTGCGGGAAATGTTTTTCACAGAAGGTCAATCTTTACAAACATCGGAGATCTCACACAGGGGAGAAGCCATATTCCTGTCCTGAGTGTGGGAAATGTTTTTCAATGAAGTCCGGTCTTTATATGCATCAGAATTCTCACACAGGAGAGAAGCCCTATTCCTGTCCTGAGTGCGGGAAATGTTTTTCAGTGCAGTCCAATCTTTACAGACATCAGAGGTCTCACACGGGGGAGAAGCCATATTCCTGTCCTGTTTGCAGGAAATGTTTTTCAATTAAGCGCAATCTTTCCAGACATCAGAGATCTCACACGGGGGAGAAGCCGTTTTCCTGTGCTGAGTGTCGAAAATGTTTTACAGCGAAGTCCACTCTTTACAAACATCAGAGATCTCACACGGGGGAGAAGCCACTTTCCTGTCCTGAGTAAGGGAATTGTTCCTTACTGAAGTCCTGTCTTCCTGTACATCAGGGATCCCCCTCGAGGTGTATTAGTGAGTGCGGGAAATGTCTTGTATATGAATGTTGCTGGACATCACAGGTCTCATGTGGGGAAGAAGCACACCCTGATATACACCTCAGATATACTCCATGGCTGATCTTCATCATGTAAGAAACACTTCATAAGGAGATCAGAGATCACCAAAGACATGGATGAAGTGTTGTACCGTGTTGGCCATTGATAGCAGTATAAAAATAAAAATGGAGTCATTCCCTCTCATTGGCTGAGTACATTTTGGGGTGGAAGATTTCACAAACACTAATGCCGCGTACACACAGTCGTTTTTTGTCTTGTAAAAAACATTGTTTTTTCTCATGAAAAAAAACGAAGTTTTTCAAACTTCATTTTAAAAAACGACTTTGCCTACACACGATTGTTTTTTTCAAAATGCTCTAGCAAAGCGCGGTTACGTTCAGCACGTACGGCGACACTCTGTTCCATTCAAGCTCGCGTCATATCTTGTTTATGAGCATGCGCGGGTTTAAAAACGTTGTTTTACCCACGCACTATCATTTAAAATGACACAAAAAACGACATAACATTTTTTCCCCACACACGGTCATTTTAAATGACGTTTTGAAAAATGTCGTTTTATTTCATCACAAAAAACGACCGTGTGTACGCGGCATTAGAGGTCTGTTTTTTTAAAAAACTTTGTTGAATTAATGTGTCCAGCTGTGACAAGTTCTGGCCATGTTTTATTTCATATGATCATTGGATTAATCTAATGGCTTTAAAGTCGTATTGCACTATTTTTACTGATGGGGGTATTCCTGGAAAAATTCTGTATTATGGCCACTAGATGGACCTCACCATCATAGGAAATCACTGTGTTATTAAAGTTTGTATGAACAAATGCTTGTCACTTTCATCCAATTAATTTTCTATAAGTAGACCCCTTGGTTTCCTTCATCAGGCAGGTTTCATACTCGTACCTGAGATCATACTCAAACACTTGTCAGTACAGTACACACTGAACGATATGAAGGGCACATTTCAGTAAAGAAATACACAATGTAATTTCAGGAGCGCACAACTTCAATATTTTACCTTCTTTTTGGCACCCAACATGTCCAGCCTTAAAATTGTGCACAGGTGTGTGGCGGTGAAATGATGACAAACATTGGTATATAAAAACAGGCCATAGGTGACACTTTTTACCTTTCCACTGCCATGGATGTCATACTGATCTACAGAGCTGCTTCCAGCTGGCCAGGTCAGTACGATTTACATCCATGGCATCCCCCCTTCTGCTATAAGCTTGTGGTCTTCTGAGCTTGCCTCCACTCCACAGCTCTAACATTTCCCCTTCAGAATCGATTCCCCCACAGTACCCATTGCCCCCCTACAGCACCGATACACCCATGGTTCCATTGTTGCTGGCTTCTTCTCTCTACTTCCATCAGCTGCTGCAGAGAAGCCATGAGAAAATCAAAATGTTCAAATACATCTTCAGTCACTGAAACCATCCACCTCTTTCCTGGGACCACCTACTGATGCCGGCGAGTCCCCTCCCTGCAGTGCCGCTGGCTGTCTTCCTTTCCTCCCTCGCCTAATGGAGATCAGTGTGGTATTTAGGATGGAGAGTGGGGGGATTGGCATGTCATGTGTTTCCAGCCCCCTCCTGAATGAGCACAGTGAGGGATTGGTACCACTTACTCCTGTGTTCATTCACCACTGAAGCTTAGTGAAGAGTGTTTGCTGTGCTTTAGTTTTGTGAATGAATAGGAGCCTCTGTACAGAAGCTTCCTACAAATCACACCCATAGAACAATATTGGAGATAACCAGGACTTTTTTTCAGCAGGAACTCGGGGGAACGCAGTTTCGGCACCTCCAGGACTGAATGCGTGCTGGGGTGTGCTGAAGGGTCTGCTCATGCTGGCTTTTGGGGGATCTATTGTAGCTGAGCTGAGGGGTCTATTTTTAGCATGGGGGGTCTATTGTTGCTGAGGAAGTCTGTTGTTAATGGTGGGAGATCTATTGTTGGTGGGGGTGGGTCTTATGTTGCTGGGGGGGGTTAGTTGTTCCTGGGAGAGATCTACTGTTGAGCCAGGGGTCTATAGTTGCTAGCTGCTGGAGGGTCCCTTGATTCTGGCTCTGGGGATATCGGTTGTTGCTGCCGGGGTTGATAGTTGCTGGGGAGTCTATTGTTACTGACGGCCTATTTTTGCTGGGGGATATTTTGCTGCCGGTGGTCCATTATTGTAGGGAGATCTATTGTTGCTGGAGGTTCTATTGGTGTTGCTGGCTGCAAAGGATTTACTGTTTTTCTTGTTATTATTAACAAATTCCATACAAATTTCTTGGCACCAAAAAATTATACTTGGTTCTGTATTCTCTATAAAGGTTCTGGAACGTGGGCAGGGGGTGGAGCCAAGGAACTGTCCTCGGAGGTGGATAGGGGGAGGAGAAATTAACTCAGAAAGGGGGAGTTCCTGCACCTATACTCTGAGAAAAAAAAGCCCTGGAGATAACAGCAGTATTGTCTTCACCAATCACAGCCCAGGTATTTCCCAGTACTGGTCAGGAGGGGGAGGGGGTGTGTTATAGTACAATAAGGGCCCCATAGACATGACATGGCAGAGACCCTCATAGATACGACTTTGTCATCTGATCTATCAGGAAATGACCAGATTGGAGGACAATCTCATGTCTGGGAGGTACCTGCACACAGTGGGGGCTCCTCAGGAGATATTGTGATTGGATGGGTCAGAATACCCTATAGTGATAAGAATAGTGCAATTCAGTGCCAAAAATAAATACAAATATAATACAATTTAAAAAGCTGCTCCTCATATACAATGATGATTGCAATGGTTGAATGGATAAATAGAGGGCGCTAGACTACAGGTGATAAACCAAAAAAATCTCCTATAATCTTGAACACAAACATATAATAATCAATAATAATATGAAGTGAGCTAATTATGAAAAATAATAAATAGTGTCTCTGTGTCATAGATAGTCTCTATGGCATAAAGGTGCAAGAAGTAGGCAATTCGCTCTTCTTATTTGCTGTGATCTTGATTAAGTGAAAAAAGTGCCACCACCGCACTTGAATCTTCTTTACACCCAAAATGTGCTGAAGAAAATGGATGCGCTTACTAGAACGATTTGACTACTTTAATGAAAAAGATAGTCAAAAGGGCTTGAGCAGGATTATGCCTGCACACATGTTGACAGGATAATGGATGTGTAACCTCGTCCCCGTCGTTCCAAATAGGGATATGTGAAAAAAACAGGGGAAGCCAATAGCGTAATATTGTTTTTATTTAAAACTTTAAAAACATAAGGAAAAGCCAAATGGCCTCTTACTGTAAAAGTGTCTCCCGACACTGGGGCTGCAGACACTTCACCGCCAATATGCGGTAGGTAGTGGGTCGTCTGGGATCGTCGCCACCTCCGTAGCAAACACACAAGTTCCCGGCTGCTAGCTCCACAGGTCGGAGAGCACGTCACATGACCAGGTACCGCCTCCGACGTACGTTTCGTTAATTGAACGTCTTCAGGGGGGCGACTATCTTTTTCATTAAAGTAGTCAAATCGTTCTAGTAAGCGCATCCATTTTCTTCAGCACATTTTGGGTGTAAAGAAGATTCAAGTGTGGTGGTGGCACTTTTTTCACTTAATCAAGATCACAGCAAATAAGAAGAGCGAATTGCCTACTTATTGCACCTTTGTTTTGGGACTTTGTGCCATAGAGACTATCTATGACACAGAGACACTATTTATTATTTTTCATAATTAGCTCACTTCGTATTATTATTGATTATTATATGTTTGTGTTCACGATCATAGGAGATTTGTTTGGTTTATCACCTGTAGTCTAGCGCCCTCTATTCATCCATTTAGAATACCCTATAATTCCCCCCTAATAAACCAACACTGGGAGGAGTCTGTATACTCCTCCCCCTTCCCTCTGTATATAATTAAAGTAGACCTGTCATGAGAGCAATATGTAGAAATTCTCCAAACCATCAGGAGACAGGAAAAAGAAGATAAAAGATGATGGGACTAAGTGTAGTGATAATACCAGAAGGTGTGAGATTGTTCTAGAACAGGGGTGGGCAATTATTTTTTCGATGGGGCCACATGAGAAACTAAAAATATTTTGGAGGGCCGGGCCAAAAGGCTAAACTCAATACTGCATAAAATCAATTGTATTTCTTTATAAAAAGCAGTAAATATCATTGTTGGACAACTGGTACGAGTACTTGTTATAGACATGGCACAGGAGGGGGACAGAGGCTGGGGACATGGCACAGGAGGGGGACAGAGGCTGGGGACATGACACAGGAGGGGGACAGAGGCTGGGGACATGACAAAGGAGGGGGACAGAGGCTGGGGACATGACACAGGAGGGGGACAGAGGCTGGGGACATGACACAGGAGGGGGACAGAGGCTGGGGACATGACACAGGAGGGGGACAGAGGCTGGGGACATGACACAGGAGGGGGACAGACGCTGGGGACATGACACAGGAGAGGGACAGACGCTGGGGACATGACACAGGAGGGGGACAGACGCTGGGGACATGACACAGGAGGGGGACATGACACAGGAGGGGGACAGACGCTGGGGACATGACACAGGAGGGGGACAGACGCTGGGGACATGACACAGGAGGGGGACAGACGCTGGAGACATGACACAGGAGGGGGACAGACGCTGGGGACATGACACAGGAGGGGGACAGACGCTGGGGACATGGCACAGGAGGGGGACAGACGCTGGGGACATGACACAGGAGGGGGACAGACGCTGGGGACATGACACAGGAGGGGGACAGAGGCTGGGGACATGGCACAGAGGCTGCAAATAAATTATCATATCACTTCTTCACATCATCAGTATGCTGTGTCTTCCTCCTGTGCCCCTTTCACCTCTCCACAGATCTGACCTGTGGAGAGGTGAAAGGGGCACAGGAGGAGGACACAGCATACTGATGATGTCTAGGTAGGATAGCACTTCACACTCTGCTGCTGGACTGAGGAGGACTCACCAGACAAGGCCAGGGCAGTGGCACTGAGGGCAGGCAGCAGGCGTCGCAAAGGAGTCCTACTCCAACGAAGAGAGTGGAGACCAGGGTCCACTCCAGGTCCGGTCACCAGCATGGCGGCTGGCCGACTGCTACAGTCAGTCGGGCAGGCAGGCAGGCAGGCGCACTGGTCGGTCTCCGTCTGCCTTCACTCAGTCCACTCCGTCACAGTGGGGGTGCGTCTGCAGTGTGTCCACTACATCTGCTGCTGTGTGCTATCCCGCCGGTGCCGCTCTCCACAGAGTCCACACATTCTACGATGTTCCTCAGTTTCCCCGCGCTGCTCTTTTGAATAGGCTGGCAGCAGTGTTGTTAGCGCGAAAATGCGCTTTAATAATTGGCTGCGCGGCGGGTGGTGGTGGGCTGGGCGGTCAGAGAGGGCGAGGCTATGCATAATGTAGGAGGACTAGACGCTGCCTGCGCTGCGGCTCACATTTGGATCTTTTTACGGGCACATTTCCCTTATTACGGACTTTTACGAACAGTGAAAAAGTGCCTTTTATTTACGTACTGTCCGTAATTCTACGGACGGTTGGCAACTAGGGTTGTCCCGATACCACTTTTTTAGGACTGAGTACAAGTACCGATACTTTTTTTTATGTACTCGCCAATACCGAATACCGATACTTTTTTTTAAATGTGTCCCCAAATGCAGTCATGTCCCCCGTATAACAGCCATGTCCCCCGTATAGCAGCCATGTCCCCCGTATAGCAGCCATGTCCCCAGTACAGCAGCCATGTCCCCAGTATAGCAGCCATGTCCCCAGTATAGCAGCCATGTCCCCCGTACAGCAGCCATGTCCCCAGTACAGCAGCCATGTCCCCAGTATAGCAGCCATGTCCCCAGTACAGCAGCCATGTCCCCAGTACAGCAGCCATGTCCCCAGTACATCAGCCATTGTCCCCCGTACAGCAGCCATTGTCCCCCGTACAGCAGCCATTGTCCTCGTACCTACTGTTATCACCGCGGCGGGGAACATTACAGACAGCGTTAGTTTGAACAGCTGTTTTTCCCGCTGCGCATAGACACTCCCCCTTGGACGGATCTGTCCAATCGCGAGCAAGGGGGAGTGTCTATGTGACTCCCCCTTGCTCGCAATTGGACAGATCCGTCCAAGGGGGAGTGTCTATGCGCGGCGGGGAAAACAGCTGTTCAAACGAACGCTGTCTGTATTGTTCCCCGCCGCGGTGATTAACATGGCAGCGGCGGCGGCAGGGGGGGGGAAATATTCTATTTTAGTATCGGGGGTATTAGCGGGAGTACGAGTACTCCCGCTAATACTCGGTATCGGGACAACCCTATTGGCAACACTGCCCGGGGGCCAGATTAAAAGGTCCGCCGGGCCGTATACGGCCCGCGGGCCGTAGTTTGCCCAGGTCTGCTGTAGATAGATTAGCAAAGGAGGCTACAGTAACCTCCCCCGAATGGCCTCATATAGAGCATACTTTGTCATTTCCAGTGTCTGCCCTTACACGTGCTCAAGCAAAAGGAATTGAAGAAAGGACGTGTGAGTTGGGTAAAATACAAGATCAGAATGAGGAATTAGCTCAACTAAAAGAAATGTGTGGGACTGAGCCCATACAATTTGAGGGTCAAGAGATGCAGGTGAAGGATGGCCTTTTAATAACCTACAAAAATGGTTTATCTTTATGGGTTGCCCCAAAAGGTGTGAGGAAAGACATTCTTACATGGATTCATGGGTCCCCTGTTGGTGGACACCCCAAACTTCCTTTAGCTTTAGAGAGATTAGATCATGTAGCTTGGTGGCCCAATAATAAACAACACATGCAGGACCATATCTTATCATGTTTGATGTGTGCCAGGCATGATCCTGCAAATAGGAAGAGGAGAGGGGCACTGATGAGACAAGCTCCCATGGGAGCGAATTCAAATTGATTACACAGGTGAATTACCTAACACTGCACACCAGAACAAATATTTGCTGGTTGTTGTGGATTCTTTCAGTCACTGGGTTGAAGCTTTCCCCACCAAAAACTGTACTGCCACTACTACTGCAAGGATCTTGGTCAAAGAGATATTTAGTCGGTGGAGGATACCAAAAGTTTTAGACAGTGACAATGGGCCAGGCTTTGTAGGTAAAGTGGTACAAGAGACATGTAAGCTCCTTGGTGTTGTCCAAAAATTTCACATCTTCTATCACCCTGAGTCTGCAGGACAGGTTGAACGAATGAACAGGACAATTAAAAATGCTCTTAGAAAGGTTGTAAATGAGCAAGGTACTGATTGGGATGAAAAATTACCATTTGTGCTGGCAACTATTCGTTCCGGAGTGTGCAGATCCATAGGCTTTGCCCCTTATGAAGCTCTGCCCGGCAGAACAATGAGAACCTGGGAACATCTGATAAATCCAGTCCCAGCAGCATTAGAAACTGTGTCATTATCTGAATCATGGGTAGAGATCTTAAAGGATCATGTGATTACAGTACATAAGGCTGTGTGTGCCACTGATGAATGTACTCATAAAAGCTCACAACAATGGTTTAATGCAATGGGTGACACTAGTGAATACCAAAGAGGGCGTGGCTTGGCAGGCGGCGGAGATGGCAGCACATTGAGCGAGCTCCTCCACACACACAGCCCTATCTAGCTGAATACCCGGCACACAGCATCCCGATGCCTGGCAAAAAGAATTGCTTCACCCCGCGATCTCGCCCGAGACGTGCCTCGGTGTCCTACTCCGCCCAGAACATAGCGGAACTCTTTAAACCCAGGACCGCAGGACGCGGCGCTGCAACTAGGCCCAAGATGGCGCCGACTAGCCACGATGAGGACTATAGTGATGACTCACAATCAGCCCCTGAAAGCCTAGCTCGGGGTAAGTCAGCATCGGACCAACCCTTAACATTCGCTGACATGTCCATGATCGCAGCGGACATAAAGGCCACGTTCTCAGCCACCATAACGGACCTTAAGACTAGCATGTTAGTACTTAATGAAAAGATGGCCGCGGCAGAGTCTCAGGGGAAGCGCAGGGACAAGGCTATACTACGGGTAGAGAAAGCAACCTTGGTGCATGCACAACATTTTATTGAAATGAACAGACACATCGAAGACCTCGATAACAGAGGAAGGAGGTGCAATGTGCGGGTCAGGGGGATCCCGGAATCTGTAGACGCAGACCAGATAGCTAGTGAATACCAAATTGGGACTAGAGTAATGTTACATGATTTTTCTGGGTTTCACCCATTCCCTAGGGCAAAGTGGAAGGGCCCTTATGCAGTCATAGACAAGATTGGACCCTCTGTTTACTTGTTAGATTTGGGAGAGGGTAGGTCAAGATGGAGTCATGCATGTCAGATAAAAGCATTTAAAGGAAAAATGGATTTTATGGATGAGAGTATTGTCTAACTTTCTTCCTGAGATTGTTTTTCAGGTCTTAGGAGGAATGCGAATATCAGAAGACTACACCAAAATGAAGGCACCCCCCCTGGACAAATACAAGCCTCTATTAGCATATGTGTTGATAACAGCGTCAATCACTCTACTACTTTGCATCACAAACATCAGAGTGGAAAAGTGTCAAGTTAAAGAATTCAAATGCTTACCATTGGGGAAATCTGATCGAAATAAAAGAAGTGTAATGGATCATACTACAGAACTTACTGTTTTAGAGAACTCAGAAGGCATCCAGATACATGGGGATACTGTCAAGGGCATAGTCGGGGGGTGGATAACCGTTGAATGTGAGATCATGATGCCAAAATCTGATTACCTTATGGAATATGCTGTCTGGACTTACCCAGAAGGAAGCGATCGCCACAGGGGGAGGAGTGGCCTAACAATGGTGGAGTGAGGAGACACACGCTGAGCCGAGCTATACCTCACCTCTCCTCACTAAATACTAAATAGATTGAATGTTATACAAACCTGGAAGTTTTTTACTTGATCTAATGCAGAGCTGTAATGAGAATTTGAACCTGAAGCAGTGAAATTCGTAGGCTTTTCTTAGCCCTGGAAGCCCGGAAAACTATTGGAAATCTCTGGCAGCCTGAAAGCCCTGAAAAGTCCTGAGAAGCCCTGAGATAATTTCACCTGGTTATCATTTTTTTTTCTGATTCGTTTTGGTTGGTTCCTCACAACCGGTGAGTAGAGACAGTTCAACAGCTGAGCGTGCGGCGTCCAGCGTGTGTTGTGTGTGAGAAGGTGGGAGTGAACCTGAGAACAGGAGACAGGGAGCCGATACACACACACCGCTGCGCTGTGAGGAGAGGGAGAAGTCAGCTGTGTGCTGCGTGTGAGAAGCGGGGGGGGGGGGAAGCGGACCCCCCCAAGACTATTGATGTGACTGTGGCTGTGAGTTAGCACCACAGGGTTGAACAAGGGACCTCGAGGCTTGGGAGAGAGACGGGAAGAGTGCGGTGAGTACAAAGTGGCTGTACATTCCTAAGCTGCCAGTAAGAGGCCAGGTAAAAAAAAAAAGTTACAAGGAAATGTGAAATGTGAAGAGGAGTAGAGGAGTCTATGAACCTTTTGAACTTTTGAACATATAAATCTAAGTAAAAGAAGACGGGCTTGAAAGGGCTGGAGGTGGGAATTCATTCCTAAGCTGTACATTCCTAAGCTGCCAGTAAGAGGCTGGTATACGGGCTGGTATATGTTTTGGAATATACGGGTGATCACATCAGGACTTTTTTTTTTACTGACTAAATAAAGTTTAAAAAAGAGACTTTAAAACCGGTGGGACTAAGCAGTATTTATCTTGCTGGCAGCAGCGGGATGAATGTAGCAAAGAAAAAAAAGGAAGCAATCCCACAGCAAAAGCAGCAACAAAATTCAACAAAAATAATACTGACCCCTCTGACACAGCCAGAGATCAAAGACTATTTCTTACGTACAAGAGCAGCAACTGCCACAGCAAGAGCTTCAGTGCTAGAGACAAGGGGGACAGAATATCCGGAGATCTCGAGAGCAGCACCCCGGATGAGCCTTACTACACCACAGGCCACGGAAGGGGGGCAAGAGCAGGAGGAGATAAATAGCTGGGAACATAAGAACATGGCGGAAAATAATATAGGTGGAATAGATTTAATGGCGATTTTACAGGCATTACCAACCAGGGATGAGATGGCGATCCTTCAGGCCCTCCCGACAAGGGATGAGATGGAAACATTGGTGACCCGACTTGAGGAGGGACATCGGAAAGAATTGCAATTAATTAGATCTGAGATGCAAGCACTCTCAGATAAAATTTCAGAAGAAGGGACACGGGTGGTGAAGTTGGAAGATCGGGTAACTGAGCTAGAGGAGATAAGGAAAAAAGAACCCCCTTATAGACCACAGAGCTCGGCTATACATTTGAAATTCGAAGAGATCGAAGACAGAAGTCGGAGATTAAATCTTCGGTTTAGAGGGATACCGGAAGAAATTGAGGGAGAATCTCTACATAGAGTTGTTAAAACAATATGCCAGCTGCTGAGGGCTGAATTAATAAAGGAACAGAAACAGATTGAATTTGATCGACTACATAGGGCCCTGGGGCCACGGCCCAGCGATCCGGCAAGACCCAGAGATGTGATAGGTCGTTTCCATCATTATGCACATAAAGAAATAATTAGTCGCAAGGCATGGGAGGCAAAGATAATAAAGTTTGAAGAAATGGCAATAAAGATTCTTCCAGACCTTTCATGGGCCACGTTACAACGGCGAGCACAATTACGTCCACTCCTGGAAAAAATTAAATCAGTAGGTGGGACCTATAGCTGGGGATACCCGATCGCATTATTTGTTAAGAAAGGGCCACTTTCATTTTTACTATCTGAACCGTTAGAGCTTCCAGAGATGTTCAAATTTTTGGGAATAGAAAAGTTGGAGGTCCCAGACTGGCTACGGCCAATGGACAGACCACGTCGGAAAGGTGGCCTACAAACAACAAAGGATCGAGAATCACAACGCAGAGGAACAGAAGAAAATCTGAATAAATCATAGGGACTGGGCAGAGGATACTGAAAACTGTGAATCTTTTTTTTTTTTTTTTTTTTCTCTTTTTTCCTTCTCCAAGACAAAATAGATGAATGTACAGGACTATTATGTCTCCCCCCGGTACTAATATTGACTAGATGGTTGGCCTTTCCTCTTTTTTTTCTCTTATATGCCTATCTTCTAGGCCATCCCCCTGCCCCCTTTTCTTTTGTTGTTTCCCTTTAATGTGGAAGTCCCCCCTCCACCACCACACCTTAAACATTCCCCAGAAGCAATTTATATAGGGGGATACGAGGAGAAAGGGAAATATGGACTGACTGTATGAACTGTATGCACCTTCATTGTGGTTCTTCTTTTTTTTTTTTTTTTTTTTTCCCTCTTCCCCCCCCCCCCCATAATTTTATTTATATTTATACTTATAAACTGGTAATGAACCATCACCGGAATGTTTTAGTTATGATTGAAATATATGTTGATAAAATACTAATTGTCAATTGGGATATATAATAGAATATAAATTATACAGCATTATACATTAATAATTAGATCAGGATAGTCCACCCTAAACGTTAGGGATTTTAAAAAATATATATTTTTTTTTTTTTTCTGCACCTGAGGGAAACACCTGATCACTAGTACCATTGTGCACATGTAAGAACACTTTTGGGGATAATTTTTTTATTTTTTTTGGGGGAAGGAGGGAAGGGGGGGGGAGGGTAGAAAGGGAGATCATATGCACCATTGTGCACACGTAAAAACATCTTGGGAGACTTGTTTTCTTTATTGGGGAAGGAAGGGTATGAGGGAGGGTAGAAAGGGGGATTAAGACTAGACATAAAGATAATGGGAGGGGGTGGGGTGGGGGGGAGGAAACAAAATTGACACAGATAGGTAAATAACACGTCACATAATTCAGAGTTTAAAATGAGATCTTGCACTTAATGAGAGAACCAATAGGAATAAAGGGTGAAGCGAGCCCCCTTTTTTTTTTTTTTTTTTTTTTTTTAGTATAGGGGACGACTTATTAAGTTCACATATAGGGGAATAGGTAAATCACATAAGGAGGTTTAGGGTGTTCAGGACTGGAAATATGTAGAAGCTGTATTAAAAGAATGATAAAAGGAATAGAAAGGGAAGGTGAATATGTAATAGGAAGGAGGGAGGGGGAGGTGGAAGAGGAGAAGATTTTTACTAGATTGAACAAATAAGGGGTATATTCATAAATAAAGGAGTTAATATTGACATATGAATATAAGAGGAATATGAATAATAATTATGTTCTAAATGTCTGATTTCCTATTAATGCAAATATAATTTGTTAAAATATATAGGATATGAAGTGAAATTAATATGTTAATGATGTGTGCATATAAAGGAAATAATTATGAGGAAGGGGTGATGGGGAGAGGGGATGGTGAAGGAATTTAGAGGTGGGGGAGGGATACTAGAATAGAGATTAGAAAGTGAAGGGGAGGGAAGGGGAGGGGGAAGAGGAAAGAGGGGGGAGAAGGAGGAGAGAAGGATGGAGAGAGAAAGAGGGAAAAGGGGGGAGCTACAGGGTAAATACGTTTAAAAGGGTTTAAAGAGGAATTAAATAAAGTGAGGAGAGGTAGTAGGAGCTCAGCCACTCCTGCTTTTGCAGGCTTATTCCTCCTATTTTCGGTAACTACGGGATAACAGAAGTCCCACGTAGAAGCCGTAACATAAAATCCGTACCTCCTAAAACCCCTATAGGAGGAGCCCCTTTTTTTTTTTTTCTTCATATAAATTTGTTTTTATTTTATATAATTTTTTTATATAATATATTTATTTATTTATTTTTGTCCTCTCCTTCTCCGCTGTCTGCTAAAAGTGGTGTGTTAGATGGATAAAATAAGGGTTACTTCCCTAAATGTAAGAGGACTTAATATCCCCGAAAAACGTAAAATATTAATAAATGAACTAAAATCGCTCAAAACGGACATAGGATTTATTCAGGAAACACACTTTAAAGATGGGGTATATACATATCTTCAAAATAGGAATTTCCCTAATGTATACCAGGCCTCTAACCAGGAAGCCAAAAGCAAAGGGGTGGCAATTTTAATAGCAAATAGAATACCATGGTCCTTAACCAAAAAATATGCGGATCCAGGAGGGAGATTCCTGTTTCTTAAAGGGACAATAGGGGGTGAGAAGGTAACATTAGCCACCATCTATGCACCGAATATACATCAAGATAGTTTCTTAGTAAAGGTGATCACTAAATTGATGAATTTTAAAGAGGGTAAATTGATTTGTGGTGGGGATCTGAATATATCTTTAAACCCAAAGGAAGATACCTCAGTAGGGGTGTCGTCGGTACCAAATGGAATTAGGAAACGAATCATACAAAAACTACATGAATTTCAGTTGGTAGATGGATGGCGTATATTACACGCAGGAGAGAAAGACTATACATATTTTTCAACCCCACATCAAATATATTCAAGAATAGATCTCTTTCTGATACCTCATCAGTGTTTACACTTAATAAAGGACATTTCAATTGGGAATATAACTTGGACAGATCACGCCCCGGTAACAATGGAAATAACATGGGGAGAGGGAACTCAGACGTCAGAGCGGAGGTGGAAATTAAATGAGAGCCTACTACAGAATCCTGATATAATTGAAGATGTAAAAAAAAAAATAACATGGTATTTCCAGACAAATGATAATGAAGAAAGTGATCCGGGAATAGTTTGGGAAGCCCATAAATCAGTGATTCGAGGGGTTTTAATTAAACATGGTTCCCGAGTTAAGAAAGCTAGAGAAAAACAAATAAAAGAATTATTAGAAAAGATACAGAGATTGGAGATACAACATAAAAAAAAGACAGAAATGGGTATAGGAACTGAATTAACACATTTAAGAAGACAGGTAGCGGATCTCCTTAGATATAAGGCTGAAGCGGTTTTACAATATGCAGAGAAGATGACATACGATTCAGGTGATAAATGTGGGAAGTTACTAGCAAAAAAATTGAAAAAATTACAGTCACGGTCATATATCCCATTTATTAAAACCAAAGAAGATAAAAAACTCCACCTTTCAAAAGAAATAGCACAAGAATTTAAGAAATACTACGCCGCGTTATATAACCTTCAAGGGAAGGAGAACCCCTCTGGGGCTGTGGAGAAATATATATCCTCAGCAGGTCTGACTAGATTAACACCTCCAGAGCGAAGGGATTTGGGAAAACCAATTACTCTGGAGGAAGTACAATCAATAATGAAAACAATAAAGCATGGTAAAGCCCCAGGCCCAGACGGGTTCACCATACAATATTATAAAAGCTTTAGTACACTATTAGGGACCCATATGACTAAATTGTTTAATACAGTAGGACAAATAAGAATGTTACCCCCGGAGACGTTACTAGCACATATTACGATTATCCCAAAAGAAGGGAAGGATCCAGGGGCATGCACTAGTTATAGACCAATATCATTAATAAATGTAGACATTAAAATTTTGACAAAGATTTTGGCATCACGTATACAGCCCTATCTATCTAAACTGGTACATTTGGATCAGGTTGGGTTCATACCAAATAGAGAAGCAAGGGATAGTACTATTAAAGTGTTAAACTTAATAAACCAAGTAAAAGAAAAGAAGATATCGAGTGTTTTCTTGAACTCAGATGCAGAGAAGGCATTCGATCGAGTGAATTGGGAATTTATGTTGGGAACAGTAAAACAAATGGGATTAGGAGAGCGAATGGTTCAGTGGATAGCGGGGGTGTATGCGGGACCCAGAGCTTTGGTAAAAGTGAATGGGGTGTACTCTGAGCCTCTAGCAATCACAAATGGTACTAGGCAGGGCTGCCCCCTGTCGCCTTTATTATTTGCATTGACATTAGAACCATTATTAAACAAGATTCGACAGAACAGAGATATAGTGGGTATTCAATTGGGAGGGAGGGAACATAAAGTATCGGCTTACGCAGATGACATGCTCTTCTCCCTAACAAAACCACAGATATCCCTTCCAAATTTAATGAAAGAAGTAGAACTCTACGGGAGGATGTCAAACTTTAAAATAAATTATAATAAATCTGAAGCAATGGGGGTCGCTCTGCCAGGGTCGATTAAGAATGGTTTGGAATTTAGTTTTAAGTTTAAGTGGACGACGAGGGCATTGAATTATTTGGGCACTCAAATGCCACCAGATTTAAAGGATACTTTTGAACTAAATTTTTAACCATTATTGGGTACAATCAGAACAATGTTAGATGGATGGAGTAGAGGGATGCACTCTTGGTTTGGGAGATCTAATATTTTGAAAATGAGTGTAGTGCCAAAGTTTTTATATCTTTTTCAAGCTCTACCAATTCAGATCCCCATGTCGTACTTCAATCAAATTCGGGCCTTATTTACAAAATTTATATGGGGGAGTAAAAGGCCCAGGATCGGTAGGAAATTATTGATCCTACCCAAGAAGGTGGGAGGGATATCAGCACCGGATATGTTAAAGTACTATCACGCAGTCCAGTTGGGAAGGATAGCAGATTGGAGTAGACATGGGGATTATAAATTGTGGATCACTATAGAGCAACAAATGTGCCCTGTACCGTTAGATAGGGCAATATGGTGCTATTCTGCGTTACCCCTTACAGTTAAAACTCACCCAACGATAGGACCAACTTTATGGATTGGAAATAAAATATGTCATAATCCGAATTTCTCAACTAATAATTCCCCCCTCTACCCAATAATAGGAAATCCAGAATTCCAGCCGGGTTTGGAATCCCATATACTCAAGAAATTAAAAGAAAAGGGTAGATTTCAAGCCTCCCACTTTCTGGGTGAAAGGGGGTGGATGACAATAGGAGAAATAGCACAAAGGGGAGGGAGCGGTGAGATACCGATATGGCAAGCGCGACAGGTACGACACTTTCTGGAGACTCTGGATGGTGCAGAAAAGTATAAACGGGCACTCACAAAGTTTGAGGAGTACTGTGGAGGAAAGGAACCACTAGCCCATATGGTCTCTAAAATGTATATATTATTGACTGCACCACCAGAAGACTTTAGAATGTCGAGCCTAGTAAAATGGGAGAGAGATTTAGGCCAAGTTTTTTCCCCAATACAAAGCCAAAATATTATAAATTTAGCATTAAATTCTTCAAGATGCACGAAAATACAAGAATTAAATTATAAAATATTAACAAGATGGTACTATACGCCAGCGCGTTTAAACACATTTTTTCCTGAAATGTCAGATAGATGTTGGAGAGGCTGTGGGGAGAAAGGGACAATGCTACATACATTCTGGGGATGTCCAATAATACAACAATTCTGGGAAACAGTACGGAGAATTACACAAGTATTTACGGAATATCATATTCCAGATGACCCCTCGTTTTTTTCTACTACATCATGCTGAAATGTATCCGGGGAGATATAAGGGATCAATGATGTGTCATTTGATAAATGCGGCGAAAAGTTGCATTGCAACAAAATGGAAAGACCCCGAGGCACCTCCAATATCTATGTGGCTGAAAAAAGTAAGGAAAATAGGGATAATGGAGAAACTCCTCCCAAAAACAATAGATAAGAAAGAGCAAATTAAAATGATATGGGCACCTTGGGAATTATTTTTACAGTCGGAGGAAGGTAAAAAGCTATTAGGAGAATAGGATAAAGGGTAGTAGATGGAAGAAAGAAGGAAAATAGAAGAGAGAACATTTCGCGCATGGGGGGAGGACAGCGGAGGAGGGGAGGGTTGTCTTGTCTTATTAATTTTTTTTTTTTTTTTCATTTCTTCTCTTCTCCTATTCTTCTCTCCGGCCTGAGGATATAGACGGCTGGAGGAGGGGAATGGGGGAATAAGGGGGTCTAGAGGTAGGGATAAGGGGGGAGGGAAAGGGGGGATAAAATGAGGAAGGAAGTGCTGCAGGGATAAGGAGGGAATTAGTACTTTAGATAAAGAATAAATGGATACTTAGGGGGAGATGGAATACTCGGGTAGTCTGAAATTTAGTTTAGAAGTAGAAAGTATTTGGTCTCTCATAGAGGAATGGATTGAAACTAGTAGTGATACAGATATTATGAACAGTAAACAGAGCTGAAGAGAGAGAATAAATATAATATCCATATATATGTTGATGTATAGGACTGTGTTTAGTCCTCTTCTTATGTTTCCTGTATCACTTTCTTGCTTTTTGTTTTCTTGGAAAAGAAACGAAATAAAAAGGAAAATTTGAAAAAAAAAGGAAAGGGCTGTGGATCTTTGTCTGCACTGGTTAGAGGAGTCAAGAGTGGTATCAATCCTGTCATTAAAATCTCAGCATAAAATGATGCGTTCCTTTGGGTAATGAGGTAATGGGATTATTCATTATTGTTTTTGATGAGAAGTAGAAGCATATATGTTGGCTATAACATATGGTATATTGTCAAAGAGGGCATCTAGGATTAGGTATCTGCCATAGGGATCAGCCTCCAGGTGACGGAGCTGGAAAGCTAGGGATTTATGTATAGCAATCGTAACACCCCTAATTTTTTTGTTAGCATGTGCAAACTAAGTATGAGGTGGTGTTGACACAAGGGAGTTATTTTTTGTGTGTTTTTTTTTCCGAACGCAAAGTATGTCTGTTTTTTGAGTGACGGCTTCTCGCCACATTCTAGACCTTTTGTAGGGGCTATTAAGGCCATTTGCATTGATAGTGGTAATACGGATGGACATATTGACAGGTAGAAGTACCACCGAGTTGCATGGGAGAGTAAGGAACGGTACCTGGACTCAGGTTAGTGTTATCATAAGCAGTAGGTTATGATTAAACGTTCATAAATAGCACAAAATATAATAGAAACAATTGCAGTGAATGTAGCATACCTCGTGCCAGGGCGCGTGATAACCAGAAAAACATTAAACAGATGAACAAGTTATAACATTTTGGTCCACATTCTGGGCCTCCGATCAAGTGGGTAATGAGGAACTAGACATCTTGTCTGAGGGGGGGTAGGTAGACTTTGTGATCATGAGAGAATCAGGTAGGTTTTAGATTGCTATGCAGCATATTTCTCAGGATTTATGGATTGCGTTGTTACTTGGGTGACTTGTAGATGATGAAGGTTTTGGGCCCCAGTTATGGAGCATCTTGTAGCCATCTTTAGGGGATGTGATGGTGATTTGTTGGCTCTGATATGTGACCAGCAATTTGGTGTGGAAGCCCCAGCGGTAAACTATATTGTGGTCTCTCCAAATCGCAGTGCTGGGGGTATATTCTTTTCTCAATTTTGAGGTTGCTGCAGACAGGTCCTGGTACAGGGCTATCCCTGTGTATGGAGGGGAGAGTGCGTGGGAGGATCTGCCCACTCTGAGTAGGCGTTCTTTGATATGATAAAAATGGATCCTCGTTAGCACATCTCTAGGGACTGTGTCAACCAGATGTGTTGGTTTGGGGATCCTGTGTGCTCTATCCATTAGTAAATCTCTAGGTGTGAGATCTGGGATAAGCTTTAGGAAAAGCTGCAGCAAGGAAGATATGAGCTCTTGTGGTTTAGCAGCTTCACGGATTCCTCGTATCTTTAAATTATTGCAGCGGGAGCGATCCTCTAAATCTGCAACTTTCAATTTGTAGTTCATGTCCGTCTGTTCCTCATGAGCATCCACCATTTCATCCATGTGCTTTTTATGATCACTCCTAACTGATTCTAGGTGATCTGTGCGGTCTTCAATGCCATCTATTCTGTGAGTAAGGTGGGACACTGAGGAGCGTAGCTCATAATGCAGACCAGCCTGGAGGGATAATAACATAGCTGTAATGGTGTTTTCAGAGGCAGGGGCGTCTTAAAGCGAAGCTCCACCCTAAAGTGGAACTTCCGCTCATCGGATTCCTCCCCCCCTCCGGTGTCACAATTGGCACCTTTCAGGGGAGGGGGGACAGGATGTCAAGACAGGTATCCTTTCCCACTTTCAGGAATGTATGTGTAGCTGCTGGCTTTTAATTATTTTTGCCCGGAACACCCCTTTTAACCCTCCTCTTGTGTTAGGGTCAGAACCGACCCATTTTCAGGTTTTGAATGTCTATAAGTATCACATAAATTTGTTTATTGCATCAAGATTTTTTTACTTTTTCAGGAACCTCTTTTTAAACAATGTAATAGAAAAATAATCCTTTTCACTAAATTATAAAATACTGTGGTGAAAATGAAGACGTTTATGGTGTTAGGGTCAATTCTGACCCAGTTATAATAGAGGATTATAGGACACTAATAAGTGCCAAAACTGAAATCATAAACACTCTCTCTGCTTAGTAACACTGACAGCCAATCACCTCTCAACCCTGTGAGCTGTAGTTAGGGAGGGGCCTATCTCTTTGCCTGCTTGTCTGCTTCTCTAAATAAAGTAAAGAGTCATAGGACCAATACATTTCTATTCTATTGAGGTTTATTTTACCATTTTTTAAATTTGAAAATGAGAGGTATGCTATCAAAAGAAAGGTCTAAGGGGTCACACCAAAAATATTAAAACCAATCTTTTCAAGGATAAAGAAGCCTAACAAGGTAACCAAGAGGTAAGAAACACATTGGATGATAAATAATTGTTCAGAGGGTATTTTATGGCTGATTTAAGACACGGGTCAAAACCGACCCGTTAAAGCGGAGTTCCGGCCACAATTTCACTTTTTAAATATAAATACCCCTGTAATACACAAGCTTAATGTATTGTAGTAAAGTTAGTCTGTAAACTAAGGTCAGTTTTGTTAGGTTGTTACAGCATTTAGACACTTTATAAAATAGAAATTGACTGGGGCCATCTTAAGTGTGGGCATCATGAAGCCAGACTGTATGACTGCCTGGATTTCAGCCTTGCAGATCTCGCACATGCTCAGTGCTGCACAAGCAGTGTAATAGGTTTCAGATCAGGTTTCAGCACCTGTACTGTCCAAGTCACATGATTCTTCGAGACTGGGGAGTGCACAGACTCCTGGAAAGTTACACCCACTACATTCCCAGGAGTCTGTGCGGTGTAGGTTAAGCACCTAGGTACAAGAAGAGGGAAGATTAACTATTCTGCCTAGCAACACTTTGAAGGCATCTAAAAAAAACAAAATTTTTCTTAAAGGACTAATGACATTTTATTAAAACTACTGATGTAATGTTATATTTATGGGTGGAACTCCACTTTAACATCATGGATAGTAACAGAAAGCTAACATAAGAGGAGGGTTAAGCAGGGAAGGCAGCTGGGGGTGCTGTGTGCTCTGCTGGAGTGTCTGCTGCTGACTCAGGGATGTCTTCCCAGTGATGCTTCTTAGCTGAGGGAAGTTTCTCTGGAGAGTGTGCAGGTGATTCTACAGCTCTCTTACCTCTATTAGAAGCTGTGGGGTTGTCATGCTGCTGTGAGGAGTCCTCCATGTCAGAGAGATCGTCTGAGTCTGTAGGAGGTAAAGGCTCTGTGTGAGGAAGAAGAGGAGAGTGGCCTTTCTCCCGGGTGCCATCTTGTGCATGCTTGCTGGTCGTCTGCATGAAGAAATCTGTTATGCGGCACGGTCCTGGTATCTGATTTCTTCTGTGGGACATAGCCTGGTAGTTCCCCAATGTTAAAAGTGGCTGTCTAGTGCGCTGTGAGCCGAGATATAGACCCGGTTGTGGCAGGGAGTAATAGAGCCAAGCGGCCATCTTGGTCTGCAGCTTGACACGCCCCTATACACAGCATGTTTGTTACAATGAATGTTTTATTATATATTTCAGGGTGGAAATCACAGGGATGATAATATTGATGTTAAAGAAGAGTATAAAGAGGAGGATGAGGAGTATGGAGTGATGGAGGAGTTTTCAGAAGGACACAAGGATATGATGGAGCCACCTAATACCAGGAACCCACCAGAGAGATGTCCCCGTCTTCTGTATTCCCGGGATTCCACACAGGAAGATCACACCATCCCTCCCTTTTGCAAGGTTGGTAGGACGGAGCATCTAGAACACGGACTTGTGGAAACAATGTTTGGATTTTTTATGTGATGTCACAATAATAAAGCTTATATCTTACAGATGATATTCTCTCTCATTTTCTTGGTTTAGAGTGGAGATCCAATCGATATAGAATTTGAGGTGAAATCAGAAGAAGAAGAGACGTATGTGAGGGATGATGAGCAGTCTATGGAGGAGGATGGAATAACGGGGACATTTATAGAGGAGGACACTCCTACAGAGATCAGCACAGGTGGGTCATTAACACTAAATCCATTCCTCCACCCATACTGCTCACTGATTGGTCCAGAGTAGGGCGGGGACTGGGTGATATCAGCCTGTAATCCCCTGGTCACTTTCCTGAGCTGTGTTCCCCGTATTCCTGTATTCCTGTATTTCTCTCGGATAATCTTCCTTCTCTGTGCTGCAGACACAATTTATGTCTCTAGACTGGATTTATGGAGATTCTGGGGTTCAGCTGGCAGCAAATTGTTCATTTTCACCATAGGCGTTACTCGATCTGGGGTATGTGTTTTAGGTCTTCTGCCCCATACCCGGGTGTGGCAAGATCTCTGACAGGACAAATTCTCCTCCTAGGATTACTTGTTCTGTTGTCTGCTGTCTGTGCCGGGTGGAGGGATATGTCTGTATAGTCTCAGACCCAAGTCACTGAGTGCAGTCTCAGGAGATGGGAGGCAGCGGTGTGGGATCTCTGCAACTTGTCTCATGTAAAAAATGTATCTACTACTGATTACTGAATACCAATATTATGAGTCCTAATCCCTGCACTATATAATTTATATTGTACATTACATACTCTTGACCCCTACACTATATACTCACTCTTTACCCCTGCACTATATATTCTATGTTGTACATTACATCATTCTGATACTATACAATCCTAACTGTTGTATCCTACATAATAAATTGTACATTACATAATCCTGAATTCTTTTGCGCCCATTTCCTACCAGCTGAAAATGATATATCTGATGATGTGATTGGAGCACAGACTTTTACATGGTGATAATAATGTGATAGCATCCTCAAACTTTGGAACCTTAAACAGAAAGTGATAATGAGGGAGGAGTCAATAACCCAATGATGGAGGTCTTCAGGATCAGTCCAGTCTTCATCTTGGTTGTTCTCCCCATCCTCACTCTCTGACCTCTGGTGGGGCTCAGCCCTGCTGTTATTCATGACTAAATCATGAACTAAATAAGGAAGTGCAGGACTTCTTGTGTTGGGAAGATGACAATGAGTGATAGAGGGGTGGGGACACTCGTCCTGTAATCCCCTCATCACTGTCACTCCTATAAAAGACAGTTCTCGTTGTTTCCTCACTCTCTGACTAAGGTCCATGAATAAAGAAATGATCTGGTAGGAGATCAGAGGACCCATTTACAAGTTACCTTGAGGGGGGAATTGTAAGATCCTCAGAGACAAAGCTGCCTGATGTGGGCGGAGTCCTGGTTTAGGGGAACCAATCAGCTCATGTCTAGTAATAATCTTTGTATTTCTATTTTAGTAGATGGACGGGAGATGAGGAAAACCTCAGAGGATTGTCTCACTTTGTCTCCAGACTGTAAAGTAGAAGATGAGGACATCACACAGTATAGTCCAGGAGAAAACCCGACTACCTCAAATGTCCATCCGGCATCACACAGTGTAGATGGACCATCGTATTCTTCTTATCCTGAGGAACCTCAGACTGTGCGGGACGGTGCCGGACCTTCGTATTCCTCTTATCCTGAGGAACCTCAGACTGTGAGGGACGGTGCCGGACCATCGTATTCCTCTTATCCTGAGGATCCTCAGACTGTGCGGGACGGTGCCGGACCATCGTATTCCTCTTATCCTGAGGAACCTCAGGCTGTGAGGGACGGTGCCGTCCTTCCAACAGAGAAGAGGTTTTCCTGTACTGAGTGCGGAAAGTGTAATCTTAATAAGCATAAAATATCTCACACAGGAGAGAAGCCGTATTCCTGTCCTGAGTGCGGAAAATGTTTTTCACAGAAGTCCCATCTTTACAGACATCAGAGATCTCACACGGGGGTGAAGCCGTTTTCCTGTCCTGAGTGCGGTAAATGTTTCTCAAGGAAGTTCCATCTTTACAGACATCAGAGATCTCACACAGAGCAGAATGCGTATTCCTGTCCTGAGTGCGGGAAATTTTTTTCACAGAAGTCCTATCTTTCCACACATCAGAGATCTCACACGGGAGAGAAGCCGTATTCCTGTCCTGAGTGCGGGAAATGTTTTTCACAGAAGTCCAGTCTTTCCACACATCAGCGATCTCACACGGGGGAAAAGCCATATTTCTGTCCTGAGTGTGGTAAATGTTTTTCATTGAAGGCTAGTCTTTCCATACATCAGAGATCTCACACGGGGGAGAAGCCGCATTCCTGTCCTGAGTGCGGGAAATGTTTCTTACGGAAGTCCCATCTTTACACACATGAGAGATCTCACACGGGGCAGAAGCCGTATTCCTGTCCTGAGTGCGGGAAATGTTTTTCACAGAAGTCCTATCTTTCCACACATCAGAGATCTCACACGGGAGAGAAGCCGTATTCCTGTCCTGAGTGCGGGAAATGTTTTTCACAGAAGTCCAGTCTTTCCACACATCAGCGATCTCACACGGGGGAAAAGCCATATTTCTGTCCTGAGTGTGGTAAATGTTTTTCATTGAAGGCTAGTCTTTCCATACATCAGAGATCTCACACGGGGGAGAAGCCGCATTCCTGTCCTGAGTGCGGGAAATGTTTCTTACGGAAGTCCCATCTTTCCACACATCAGAGATCTCACACAGGGGAGAAGCCGTATTCCTGTCCTGAGTGTGGGAAATGTTTTTCAGATAGGTCCTATCTTTACACACATCAGAGATCCCACACGGGGGAGAAGCCGTATTCCTGTCCTGAGTGTGGGAAATGTTTCTCACAGAAGTTCCAACTTTACACACATCAGAAATCTCACACTGGGGAGAAGCCACATTCCTGTCCTGAGTGTGGGAAATGTTTCTCACGGAAGTCCCATCTTTACAGACATCAGAGATCTCACACGGGGGAGAAGCCACTTTCCTGTCCTGAGTGAGGGAAATGTTCCTCACTGAAGTCCTGTCTTCCTGTACATCAGGGATCCCACACAACCCTCGAGGTGTATTAGTGCCTTGAGTGTGGGAAATGTCTTCTATATGAATGTTGCTGGATAGGGATGAGTTTCGTGTTCGAGTCGAACATCGTATGTTCGACTGTTCGTCGAATTACGAAAGTTAGGGTCCATTCGCGCCAAATTCGAGTGGCGTGTCACGGCCCATAATTCACTGCGGCATCGCAGTGCATGGCTGATGATTGGCCAAGCATGCACTATGACCCGCATGCTTGGCCAATCACAGCTTGCAAAAAACGGAGAGCCATAATTGGCCAAAGCCACAGTGGCTTTGGCCAATTATGGCTCAGGGGGTTTAGTACACGCCCCACACTATACAAGGCCGCCTGCAGGTAGTGTGTTTTGCGGCGGTGGTTAGAGACAGAGAGAGTGTAATATTTTTTCTAGGTAGATAGAGCAGGCAGGCTAGTCAGTTAAAGTTACAATGTGTAGAGGATATATATGCATCCCAGGTGTTGTGTATATATATTTATACACTGTATAGTTTAGATAGATCAGCTCTTCCTAATTTACTGGCAGGCAGGTGATTGTGCTAGCTGCAGTATTCTCATGTATTGTATTGCCTTTGTCCTCTGTAGTTTGCACCTAAAGCTACTTGGTGTGTACTGCACGTGTCCTCTGCAGTGTGCACCTAAAGCTACATAGTGTGCACTGCCCGTCTCCTCTGCAGTGTGCACCATAAAGCTACGTGGTGTGTGTCCTGCCTTTGTCCTCTGTAGTTTGCACCTAAAGCTACTTGGTGTGTACTGCCAGTGTTCTCTGCAGTTTGCACCTAAAGCTACGTAGTGTGTACTGCCTGTGTCCTCTGCAGTGTGCACCATAAAGCTACGTGGTATGTGTACTGCCTTTGTCCTCTGCATTTTGCACCATAATGCCATGTGGTAAGTATACTGCCTGTGTCCTCTGCAGTGTGCATCATAAAGCTACGTGGTGGGTGTCTTGCCTTTGTCCTCTGCAGTGTGCACCATAAAGCTACGTGGTGTGTGTACTGCCTTTGTCCTCTGCATTTTGCACCATAATGCCATGTGGTAAGTATACTGCCTGTGTCCTCTGCAGTGTGCACCATAATGCTATGTGGTGTGTACTGCCTTTGTACTCTGCAGTTTGCACCTAAAGCTACGTGATGTGTGTACTGCCTGTGTCTGTGCTATTTTTCTCAATGATTTTCATCCATATTGCATGGACCAGACATTACATTAAAGCCGCAAGCAGTTTTAAATGACTTTTTTCTTATAGTAATCTCATTTTGTGCAGGGGCAGTTCTAAACATGTGCCACTTCACAGGCATACTATAGACACCCAGCAGGTACGATATTTAAAGGAATTTTTCAATTTTTTTTCACTTTAAGCATCATTAAAATCACTGCTCCAGAAAAAAATACTGTTTTTAAAACTTTGTTTTCCATTGATACATGTTCCCTGGGGCAAGACCCGGGTTCTCAAACCCGTTTTCCGACAATAACTTGCATATTTGGCTTTAAAATGACCACTTTTGAATTCGAACGTTCGAGTCCCATTGACTTCAATGGGGTTCTAAATGTTTGCGCGAACGTTCAGTGTGTTCGAGGGTTCTGGTACGAACCGAATGGGGGGGTGTTCGGCTCATCCCTATTGCTGGACATCAGAGCTCTCATGTGGGGAAGAAGCACACCCTGATATACACCTCAGATATACTCCATGGCTGATCTTCATCATGTAAGAAACAGTTCATAAGGAGATCAGAGATCACCAAAGACATGGATGAAGTGTTGTACTGTGTTGGCCATTGATAGCAGTAGAAAAATAAAAATGGAGTCATGACCTCTCATTGGCTGAGTACATTTTGTGGTGTAAGATTTCACAAACACTTTTGCCCCGTACACACGTTCACTTTTTGTGATGAAAAAAAATGTAATTTTTAATCATGAAAAAAAACGACATTTTTCCAACTTCATCATTAAAAATGATGTTGCCCACACGCCATTGTTTTTGAAAAATGATGAACAAAGTGACGGCACTCTAAAGGGGAAGTTCTATTCGCCTTGCGCTGCTTTTAGCTGGTTACTTGTTAGTAAATGACGATTCGTGCTTTTTTGTCTGTTGCAGCGTGATGAATGTGCTTACTCCATTATGAATGGTAGTTTTACCTCCCGTCTCATAACTTGCTTCTGGGCATGTGCGGGTTTAAAACGTTGTTTTTGCCCACACACGATCATTTTTTATGACACAAATAATGACATAAAAAATTGAAGCATGTTCGAATTTTTTTTTGTCGTTTTTTTCAGAAGACAAAAAATGATGTTTAGCCCACACACGATCATTTTAAATGAAGTTTTTAAAAACGTCAATTTTTTTCATCACAAAAAGTGATCGTGTGTACGCGGCATTATGCCTCGTACACACGGTCGGATTTTCCATCGAAATAAACTATGACTGTTTTTACAGACGGAATTCCGTTCAAGCTGTCTTGCATACACACTGTCACACCAAATTCCGACATCAAGAACGTGGTGACGTACAACACTACGACGAGCCGAGAAAAATAAAGTTCAATGCTTCCGAGTATGCGTCAACTTGATTCTGAGCATGCGTGGTTTTTAGTCCGTCGCAATTGCATCCAGATGAACAGAAATTCCGATAGAATTTTCTAAGTCTGTCTAAATTTCCAAAGGAAAAAGTCTGATGGGGCATACACACGTTCGGAATATCCGATGAAAAAATTCCACTGGACTTGTTCCATCGCAAATTCCGAACGTGTGTACGTGGCATAAGCGGTCTGTTTTTTTAAAACAATATTTAAACAAATGTGACTGGCATTATGATCATTGGCTCCATCTAGTGGTCATAATGAGGTATTGTGCTTTTTTTACTGATGGAGGAAAAATGTCCTAATATGGCCACTAGATGGAGCTGATGATCATAGGAAATCACTGAGTTAAATTACAGCCAGAATTTGTAACAACTGGATGAATGATTGTCACATTTGTCCAACAAACTTTCTTTAACCACTTCCTGACGGCCATATGACTATATACGGCCGCAGCGTGGTTTTACTTCTCTGGGGCGCCGTCAATTGACGTCCGCCCCTTTGCTCGTACCCCGCGCGTGCTCCCGAGCATGCAGCGGGGAACTGCTGTGCTGGCCGTGTCCCTTGGACACAGTCAATCACAGATCGCCGTGAACGGCCAATCGGAGTGGCTGTTTGCTAGGCGATCTGTGCGGCCAATGAGAGATGATCTCATATGTAAACATATGAGATCATCTCTCATTGCCGGCTCTCACAGACAGCGGTGCTGTAAGGGAGAGAGGAGACGGATCTGTGTCTCTTGTACATAGGGACACAGATCGGTCACCCCCAGTCACCCCCCTCCCCCCAGAGTTAGAACACTAATTAGGGTACACATTTAACCCCTTCCTCACCCCCTAGTGTTAACCCCTTCAATGCCAGTCACATTTATACAGTAATTAGTGCATATTTATAGCACTGATCGCAGTATAAATGTGAATGGCGTCAAAAGTGTCCGATGTGTCCGCCATAATGTCGCAGTCACAATAAAAAACACAGATCGCCTTATTTTGTAGGCGCTATAACTTGCTCTTATTGCGATTTTTTTTTTTTTTACTAAAAATATGTAGAATACGTATCGGCCTAGACTGAGGATAATTTTTTTTTTTTTTTAAATTGAGCTATTTATTACAGCAACAAGTAAACATTTTTTATTTTTTTTTCAAAATTGTTGCTCTATTTTTGTTTATAGCGCAAAAAATAAAAAACGCAGAGGTGATCAAATACCACCAAAAGAAAGCTTTATTTGTGGGAAAAAAAGGACGCCAATTTTGTTTGGGAGCCACGTCGCACGACCGCGCAATTGTCAGTTAAAGCGACGCAGTGCCGAATCGCAAAAAGTCCTTTGGGCAGGAAGGGGGTTTAAGTGCCCAGTAAGGAAGTGGTTAAACAGACCCCTTAGTTTCCTTTGTCACTGTCAGGAATGGTCTCATACTAGTACCTGAAATCATACTCATGCATTTATAATTACAGTAGACATTGCAGGATATGTTATTTAAACCAAAAATATTACCTTATTCTCGCCCAGCCTAAAGTACAATGATGGTAGGAAAGCTATTGTTCTGGGTGGACCTCATATGACATCCTCCTCTTCTTGCTGTGCATGTGTGCCCACAGGGGGTGAGTAGCGATTGTAGTAAAGAGCTGATGACGTAGGTTCTATACCATGTGATCAGCTGTGTCCAATCACATGGAAACAAATGCTGGTTATCGATATTTCCTTTCCTCAGTGCCACGTGATATCTGTACAGTTATGGCATTTGTGGTGCGTTGTGGTTGTTTTGGGGTTTTTGTTCAGCTTAAAGCTCTTCCCTTTCTCCTTCTTCCCAAGAAATGATCCTCCAGGATATCCAGCTGTGTATATCTGGACCCCACTTATTATTTCCCCTAGGATAACAGGGTGAGACTCCGCTATGCTGACACTTGGTGGGGCCCCTGAGTGTAACAAGCATTGCCATTGCATTGCAGGGGTTGTTCTGAAGTTGGGGTATATTCCACATCACATGTAGTATTATTGCCCCTAGGGATATTTCTACATCGCCTTGGATTACATTGGAACCCACAGCGGATCCTCTATATTGGATGTAAGTGGCAATTTATGGGGTGAGATATCACAAATGTGCATACGATGGTGGCCCCGATCTTGGTTTCTCTGGTTTTGTAGAACGATCTCCTGTGTATGCATGCGGGTGTTCATCTCACTACCCACATTTCAGAACACTTGATGTAGGAAATTTACAAGACATTGGAAAGAATATTTTGTAAGTAAGGTATAAGGAGGGATGGATTATGTAAGTTTTACCCTTCCCCCCATCCCCCTTTGGGATTTATAGAGATAGTGCTGCTACTAACTATGCTCTCCTTTTTTCTTTTTTTTTTCATAGATTTTTATTGTTGTTTACGTATGAAAAACCGCGTACATCACAGGAACAAATAAATAGACAACCAATGTTATACAATGTGAAAAAGAGACCCTGTTCCCTTTTCTTCCTCACCCTTGCCCTCCCTCTCCAACCCACCCGCCTTTCCCCACCCCGCTATCCTGTGTTTTATACTATGCTCTCTATTAGCTTAGTATGTTATAGATTTCTGCCCTGGGTGCCATACTCTGTTGTTTCCCCCTTGGCGGGACGTTTGGGTTCCCTATGCTCGGTCTCCGCAGACTGGATTGTGGATTCCATCATTTGCCCCCATATTGATGTAAGCTGTGCAGACTGTGTATGTGTATATATATATATATATATATATATATATATATATACTGTATGTATGTGTGTGTGTGTGTGTGTGTATATATATGTATACATAATCTAATAAAGTGTGTAATATGAATGACGTTATTAAAATATAAATAGATACTTACCTCATCTTGTGTTTGGCTGTTTAATGATAATAGTGATGTTTCTCTCAAAAGTTTACAGTCCTGAAAAAGCTATTCAGGGAAACACGTTGACTGTTGGATAAGATTATCTGGACTATACAGAATATTGTTACACCTAATTAGTTGAGGGTGATTGGTGTCCTGTGTGATATATGGGGAGACATTACATAGAGAGGATATATCCCTATAGAGGACATTTGTAAAAGTCTTTTTTTTATATATATTCAACATGTTTTCAATAAATTATTCTTTTTATACCAAGTTATATGTCTCATGCCTTTAAAGCCAACCAATCTTCTGTTCAAATTGTCTGTCTTTTTTTGTGTTAGGCAGGGAAAGCGGATAATTGGCTTTCCTGTGTCTGGGGCATTTACACTAGTGCAGCCCCATCAGTGCAGCCTATTGGTGCCCATCTAGGCTGCCTTATCAGTGCATTCCCATAAATGTCCTTTCTTCAGAGCTTATTAGTGCTGTTTCATCAGTGCATCCTTATCAGTGCCCATTAGTGAAGCTCCCACAGTGCCCATAAATGCAGCCTATCAGTGCATTCCCATCAGGGCCTCTTCATCAGTGCATCCTTATCAGTGCAGCCTCATTGGTGCTCATCAATGCAGCCTATCAGTGCCCATCAATGCTGCTTAATCAGTGCATTCACATCAGGGCCTCTTCATCAGTGCAGCCTCATCGGTGCTCGTCAATGCAGCCTATTAGTGCCCATCAATGCTGCCTTATCAGTGCATTCCCATCAGGGCCTCTTCATCAGTGCATCCTTATCAGTGCAGCCTCATCAGTGATCATCAATGCAGCCTATCAGTGCCCATCAATGCTGCCTTATCAGTGCATTCCCATCAGGGCCTCTTCATCAGTGCATCCTTATCAGTGCAGCCTTATCAATGCAGCCTATCAGTGCCACCTCACCAATGAAGCCTATGAGTGAGGAAGGAAAATTACTTATTTACAAAATTTTACAACAGAAGCAAAGAAAGTTTTTTTTTTTTTTCAAAATTGTCTGTCTTTTTTTTTATCTTGTTTAGCAAAAAATAAAAACCCAGCTGTGATTAGATACCACCAAAGGAAATCTGTATCTGTCCCAAAAAAAGAGACAAATGTCATTTGGGTACAGTATTACATGACCGCACAATTCTCATTCAAAGTGTGACAGCGCTGAAAGATAGGCATGTGCATTTCGTTTCGTTCCGAATCGAAATTCGGATGAATTTTTCATTATTCGGACATTCGGATGCATACGAATTCCCGAATTGTAATATAACGAATTTAACCCGAATCCGAACGAACGTTTTCTAATCCGCGGACGAAATTCGATCAAATTCGGAAACAAATTCTATTCGACTCGAATTCAAAAACAATTAGATTCGAAAACAAATTCGAATGAAAATTGAAAGCAAATTTGAATCAAAATCTAAAAAATATAAATCGATTTCTAAAAAAGAATACAATAAAATAGAATATAAAATAATAAAACAATAGAATGAAAATCAAAGAATAGTAAAGAACAGAATGGAATTTAATAGAATGTAATCAAATACAATAGAATATGACTTGGCTTCTTCTATCTATCTATCTTCCATTTTATGAAATTCATATAGAATGAACTCGAATTCGAATAGAAAAATATTAGAATAGAGTAGAATAAAATAAATAAATATAAATATATATATATATATATATATAAAATTATTCTACTCTTCTAATATTTTTCTATTCGAATTTGAGTTCATTCTATATGAATTTCGAATTTCAGAAGATGGTTTATATATATATATATAATTAGGGCTGTTACTGATCAAAAATTTTCTGTTTGATTAATTTTTTTTTTTTTTTAATCGACTAATTTCGATTAATTATAACGCACATACAGATCCAACTACTTTTAGCTGATCTCCTTGCAGGCTGATTCCCAGTGCAGCTACCAACAACTGGGAAAATGGATAGCAGGATACAACAAACACACAAAGGCAGCGCTCGATGGGAATAGCATTAAAACTTTTATAGTCTTTGTAACGGATCATGGACTATGCTGCCGGGACAGTTATAATCTTCATGAGGACTACAAGGAACTGCATGGCTTGTCACAATTGGATGTGCCACATTGTATTCTGAGCTCAAAGGGTTAATTGGACAAGTCTCTTTCACTGCTGAATGCTAATGTACCCTTTGCATAGCTAATGAACTCTCTCTTGTGTGGAGGTAACAGCCCCCTGTGAGGTGTCTGCTGATGGGGATTATGTGTGAGTGATAATTGTTTTAAAGGTTAATTGAATTCTATTGTCTGATCAAGTTAAGGAGCCAAAACGGCTAGCGGCTGATTGGCTCAAGGGAATGTCATTGTTTCAAAGTATGTGTATTGAAGTCCCCCCTGGGTGGGGGGGAGTGTCATTTGTTTCTGTACAGTTTGTAACCAGATATAAGGAAGAAAAATGTGGCATTAAAAGTCAGTCTGCTTGACTCTGCAAACGTAGCACGTCTCGTTTCTTGGAAGGGCGTTCGATGGGATATACCGGCGGTACCTGCATATCGCAGCTTGCCAGGGAAAAGGACGTCTCCAACGGCTGAGACCCTCACACCAGTGGGTAGCCGTTACAGTCTTCAAGTTGGTAACAAAATAAATATTGCACTGGAGATAAAATCGATGTAGCTACATAAACTGTAAAAATGGTGCGAGTAATATCAAACGGTACCAAAAGCAGTCATAAAAACATGTAGCTAAGTATGATACTGGTATAAAAATGTGTACAACGATACCACTGCTGAATCTAGATGAGAAGGGGTTAACATCAGTCCGTCGGCATGTAGATGTCCCGTGAAGGGAACGATCACAACTCCCAGTGGATGGCTGTAGAATCCCAGGTTGATAGAGGGAAGTGTAACAGCCCTTGCGTGTGGCAGATAGTGAGGTCCCGCCGGCATGCAGATATGAAGGCACAGCAAAGGAGCCCTTCAGATGGACACGGCAAGCCCTGCCAGTGTCTGTGACGTCACCGGATCTCCAACGGAACTCCTAAAGGCCCAGAAGCCGGCGGAGAGGTGAGTACCAATCAAAAGAATTTTAATCGATCAAAAAGATTTTGATCGATCAAAAAAATTAAAGATTAATCGATTAATTAAAAGTTTTTTTTTTTTTTTAAACAGAAAAAATAAATAAAAATAAACAGACCAATTTCCTGGATAGGTCGAATTAATATCCTGAAGATGGTCCTGCTCCTAAAAATTCTTTATAAATTTCACATGATACCAATCGCATTGCCGCAGTCTTTCCTTAGAGTACTTAAAACTTTGTTAATGAATTACATATGGAAAAATAAAAAACATAGAATCTCCTTCCTGGTTTTAAAACAGGAAAAAAAATACAGAGGACTTGCGGTCCCGGACATCAGAAAATATTACAATGCAGCGGCGGTGTTGTCTCGGGTCGTGGAGTGGGCCAGAGACAACCAGGAAAAAAGATGGGTAAAGATAGAAAATGCACTGGGGCAGATTCACATACAATTGCATGGGCGCAGCGTATGCGAGATACACTACGCCGCTGTAACTTACTTTTTGAAGCTTTGAATCCACAAAGAATTTGCGCCGTAAGTTACGGCGGCGTAGTGTATCTCTCGCAGCGTAACGGTGCGTAATTCAAATCGGCGAGTAGGGGGCGTGTTTCATTTAAATGAAGCGCGTCCCCACGCCGAACGAACTGCGCATGCTCCGTTCCTAAATTTCCCGCCGTGCATTGCGCTAAATGACGTCGCAAGGACGTCATTTTTTGTGACGTGGACGTAAATTACGTCCAGCCCGATTCACGGAAGACTTACGCAAATGAAATTACATTTTTAAAATTATACGCGGGAACGACGGCCATACTTAACATCGAGTACGCCACCAAATAGCAGCTTTAACTATACGCCGAAAAAAGCCGACTAGAGACAACGTAAAAAAATGCGACGGCCGCTCGTACGTTCGTGGATCGTCGGAAATAGCTAATTTGCATACTCGGCGCGGAAAACAACGGGAGCGCCACCCAGCGGACGCCGAAGAATTGCATCTTAGATCCGAAGGCGTACGAAGACGTACGCCTGTCGGATCTAACCCAGATGCCGTCGTATCTTGTTTTGAGGATTCAAAACAAAGATACGACGCGGGAAATTTGAAAGTACGCCGGCGTATCAGTAGATACGCCGGCGTACTCTCTTTGTGGATCTGCCCCAAAGTCTATGGCAAAATTGGGAAGCATAATTTGGAATCCCTCTCAGTGTAGAGCACTGGATGTGAATACTCACGAGATAACACGTAATGCACTTAAAATATGGGACACACTACACAAACAAATACATAAGGAATATAACTCACCTCCTATAGAGTTAAAGGAAAACAAATATTTTGCACCAGGTAAAAAAATAGTGGGTGGGAATTGGATAAAAAAAGAGAAAGCACAGTTAAGGGATATAATAATAAAAAAAAGGGAAAATAATAACACTACAGGAGTTAAAACACAACGAGGAGTTAATGGTAATTGATGAGTGGAGATACCGACAGTTGCGCCACTTTTTCCAAAAGTTACCCCAACCATTAAGGTCAGGAGAACATCTTACACCATTGGAAAGGTTATGCACTATAGGTAAATCTAAAGGCATTATATTAAGGCTCTATAAGATCTTATTAGCAGTGGACGAACTGGAGATGCCGCCATTCATCAAAAAATGGGAACAGGAGATAGTAACACAGTAGGAAAATTTTAAAAAAAGACCCACTCCTCGGCCGTGGACAATAGAACTGCAGAAATTAATTATAAGTGCATAACGGGCTGGTATGTAATACCAGACAAATTGAGCAAAACGAGGGTCAGTCGGCCGAGTGTTGGCGGAGCTGCAAGTCCCTGGGCACTATGGCCCACCTGTGGTGGAAATGCCCAAAAGTTAAAAAATTCTGGGAGAAAATTCTAGGTTTGATAAAAGATATCACCAGGAAGGAGATCCATGGATAGTTTTATTCCATGGAGGTAAGGAAGCGGTGAAACCCTACAAAGAATCCCGACACCACATCTGTTAAATGCGGCCAAAAGGCTGATCCCAAAGAAATGGCAGGAGGTGGAGTGTCCATCTATTCGGGAGTGGATGGACTCGGTAGAAGAGACGTATAGTATGGAAGGATTAAAGAATAGTATAGAGGAGGGAGAAACAGGATATAAAGAGAAATGGGAAAATTGGAAGGAATTCAAGAAAACCTGGAGCTATGCAGAAAACCTAAGGACTAAGACCTGAATAGGGGCCAGGGTAGGAAGGAACAAATTGTATGGTTGTAAGTGTAGCAATGGGGAGGTAGCAGGGGAAGGGATGGGGGGGGGGGGGGGGTGATGCAGGATACAATAGGGAATAGTTTATTTCATATTTGTTCTTTTTCTAAATGTCTGTATATGGCCACAGATTTGATACTTTTATATTTTGTAACCGTATGGGAGTGCCTATGACTAGCAGGGAAAGGAATAAAAAAGGAAAAGAAAATATAAAGATAAGAAAAAAACAAATAAATAAAAAAGAAAAAAAAGCTAAAAGGGGGAAAAAAGGAAAACCACAAATGATGCGAAACCATAGCAGAGACGTTATAAGCAAATAAAACGTGAGCAAGTCTCGTGTTTCTTTTTGGTGGAGTCTGAAGTGGTTATTGAAAAAAAAAAAAAAAAAAAAAAAATTTTGGCCAAAATTAATGAAGAAATTCAATGTTTTTATTTTTCTGTTGGATGTTTTATAGCGGAAAGTAAAAATATTGTTTTTGTTTTTTTGTTTATATAATAAAAAATAAAAGAACGCAGAGGTGATCAAAAACACCAAAAGAAATCTCTATTGGTGTGAAACAATAATATAAATGTCATTTGTGTACAGCGTCACATGACTGAGCAATTACCAGGTAAAGGAGCGCAGTGTTAAATAGCAAACAATGGCCTGGGCTGGTCATGAAGGGAGGAGGGTAAAACCTTCCCAAGGCTGAACTGGGTAAAGAATATATAAGTCCAACATTTCCTCTTCCTGATCTGTGTCTGCTGTCCCATGTACTGGTATGAAGAAGTCTCCTGTTCTCTTTGTATTGCTTCCTTTGTGTGAAATCCCTGGTGATCCTGAAAATCCCTCTACTTTCCGGTTAAGAACTGACCACACTAGGCAGAAGAGCACAACATGGTCAGTTTGCTGGCTGTGCTAAGCTGAGCTTGGAAGTCAACCTGCTCTCCTCCAATCATCAGACTTGTGTTTACAACCTCCCGCCTGCACAGCCATTCACTGGGAAGACCGGTGTGTTGCTGTTCCTCGTATCCCAACTCTTATGCAACTGAGAACAGAGGGAATGTGATCACTTATAAAAAAGGGGAGAAAAGTACTTCTAATATATTTTATATCTATACACAAATGTTTTGCATTTCATTTCTATTATAAACGGAATTGGTTGTATTAGAAGGTGAGGCTTCCATACACTTTCCCTTCTATCCCCCAATATCTGCTGTACTGATAAGTGTATGAGTATGATCTCAGGTATTAGTATGAAATCATGTCTGACAGAGCAAACTGAGGGCTCTACTTATAGGAAATTCATTCAGCTCTTACACATATTGCTAGAATGTAACACAGTGATTTCCTATGATTGTCAGCTCCATCTAGTGGCCATAAAACGCAATTTTTCATGAAATACCTCAATCAGTAAAAATAGCACAATAACGCTTTATGGCCACTAGATGGAGCCAAGGAAATCAGAGTATGAAATAAAATACATCCAATATTCATCATGGCCGCTCACATTCATTCAACTATTTTTATTTTATACCGACCTCTAAGTGTTTGTGAAATCTTCCACCCCAAAATGTACTCAGCCAATGAGAGGTCATGACTCCATTTTTATTTTTCTCCTGCTATCAATGGCCAACACGGTACAACACTTCATCCATGTCTTTGGTGATCTCTGACCTCCTTATGAAGTGTTTCTTACATGATGAAGATCAGCCATGGAGTATATCTGAGGTGTATATCAGGGTGTGCTTCTTCCCCACATGAGACCTGTGATGTCCAACAACATTCATATACAAGACATTTCCCGCACTCACTAATACACCTCGAGGGTTGTGTGGGATCTCTGATGTACAGGAAGACAGGACTTCAGTGAGGAGCAATTCCCTCACTCAGGACAGGAATACGGCTTTTCCCCCCGTGTGAGATCTCTGATGTTTGGAAAGATTGGACTTACATGAAAAACATTTCCCACACTCAGGACAGGAATACGGCTTCTCCCCCGTGTGAGATCTCTGAGGTCTGGAAAGATGGGACTTATTTGAAAAACATTTTCCGCACTCAGGACAGGAATACGGCTTCTCCCCCGTGTGAGATCTCTGATGTGTGTAAAGACTGGATTTCTCTGAAAAACATTTCCCACACTCAGGACAGGAATACAACTTTTCGACCGTGTGAGATCTCTGATGTTTGGAAAGATTGGACTTATATGAAAAACATTTCCCACACTTAGGACAGGAATACGGCTTTTCCCCCGTGTGAGATCTCTGATGTTTGGAAAGATTGGACTTACATGAAAAACATTTCCCACACTCAGGACAGGAATACGGCTTCTCCCCCGTGTGAGATCTCTGAGGTCTGGAAAGATGGGACTTATTTGAAAAACATTTTCCGCACTCAGGGCAGGAAAATGGCTTCTCCCCCGTGTGAGATCTCTGATGTCTGTAAAGACTGGACTTCTCTGAAAAACATTTTCCGCACTCAGGACAGGAAAATGGCTTCTCCTACGTGTGAGATCTCTGATGTGTGGAAAGACTGGACTTCTGTGAAAAACATTTCTCACACTCGGGACAGGAATATGGCTTCTCCCCCGTGTGAGATCTTTTATGCACATTAAGATCAGATTTAAAACGGAAACACTTCCCGCACTCAGTACAGGAAAGCCTCTTCTCTGTTGGAAGCACGGCACCGTCCCGCACAGTCTGAGGTTCCTCAGGATAAGAGGAATACGATGGTCCGGCACCGTCCCGCACAGTCTGAGGTTCCTTTAGAATAAGCGGAATACGATGGTCCGGCACCGTCCCGCACAGTCTGAGGTTCCTCAGGATAAGAGGAATACGATGGTCCGGCACCGTCCCGCACAGTCTGAGGTTCCTCAGGATAAGAGGAATACGATGGTTCGGCACCGTCCCGCACAGTCTGAGGTTCCTCAGGATAAGAGGAATACGATGGTCCGGCACCGTCCCGCACAGTCTGAGGTTCCTCAGGATAAGAGGAATACGATGGTTCGGCACCGTCCCTCACAGTCTGGGGTTCCTCAGGATAAGAGGAATACGATGGTCCAGCACCGTCCCGCACAGTCTGAGGTTCCTCAGGATAAGAGGAATACGATGGCCCGGCACCGTCCCTCACAGTCTGAGGTTCCTCAGGATAAGAGGAATACGATGGTCCGGCACCGTCCCGCACAGTCTGAGGTTCCTCAGGATAAGAGGAATACGATGGTCCGGCACCGTCCCACACAGTCTGAGGTTCCTCAGGATAAGAGGAATACGATGGTCTGGCACCGTCCCGCACAGTCTGAGGTTCCTCAGGATAAGAGGAATACGATGGTCCGGCACCGTCCCGCACAGTCTGAGGTTCCTCAGGATAAGAGGAATACGATGGTCCGGCACCGTCCCGCACAGTCTGAGGTTCCTCAGGATAAGAGGAATACGATGATCCATCTACACTGTGTGGTTCCGGATGGACATTTGAGGTAGTCGGGTTTTCTCCTGGACTATACTGTGTGATGTCCTCATCTTCTACTTTACAGTCCGGAGACAATCCTCTGAGGTTTTCCTCATCTCCCGCCCATCTACTAAAATAGAAATAAAAAGATTATTACTAGACATGACCTGATTTGTTCCCCTAAACCAGGACTCCGCCCACATCAGGCAGCTTTGTCTCTGAGGATCTTACAATTCCCCCTCAAGGTAACTAGTAAATGGCTCCTCTCATCTCCTACCAGATCATTTCTTTATTCATAGATCTTAGTCAGAAAGTGAGGAAACAACGAGAACTGTCTTTTATAGGATAGACCGTGATGAGGGGATTATAGGACAAGTGTCCCCACCCCCTCTATCACACATTGCCATCTTCCCAACACAAGAAGTCCTGCACTTCCTTATTTAGTCCATGATTTAGTCATGAATAACAGCGAGGCTGAGCCCTACCAGAGGTCAGAGAGTGAGGATGGGGGAGAACAACCAAGATGAAGACTGGACTGATCCTGAAGACCTCCATCATTGGGTTATTGACTCCTCCCCTCATTATCACTTTCTGTTTAAGGTTCCAAAATTTTAGGATGTTATGACATTATTATCACCATGTAAAAGTCTGTGCTCAAATCACATCATCAGATATAAAATGTCCAGCTGGTAGGAAATGGGTGTAACAAAAGAGAATACATACTGGCCCAGATTCAAGAAGCACTTGCGCGGGAGCAAGTGTGATTTGCGCCGCGCAAGTACTGATTTGCTCCCATGCAAATTTGCGGCTGATTCTGTAAACCAGTTAAGCCTGAAATGCGGCCATTTTCCCGCGCACGCAGCCTAGCTGTTCCTGCGCAATTTTCGCGCAATTTTGCGCGGGGTGTAAGTTGCGCCTTCATGGAATTCCCTCAGTGAATATGCAAATTAGGTACTGCCGATGATTCAGAAACATGCTCGTGTGATGCGCATCTTGCGCTGGAAGCGCGCAAGCTTTTTTCCCTGGGCAAACTTGCTCCTGCTAAAAGCAGGGGCAAGTTAGCAAAAGATGGCCAAATGTCATCTGAAGGAGCGCGCAACTTCAGCAGCACCTAGACAGACGAGCTGAACAAGCAGAGCACCCACATTTTCGGAACCTCACATCTGTGCACCAACATGCCAGGGGCAGCTATGGTTCTTGATATTCTATTGACTGAGCCGACTTGTAGGAGGGCACGGGAGAGGATTTACAGAGGGCGCTACAACCTTTTTCAGATGAGTGATACTGAGGTGTATCGCATGTTTCGCTTTAGCCCTGAGGTCATCCTTTAGTTGGTAACAATCCTGCAGGATGACATCAGCAGCCCGACCCATCGGGGACAGGCATTGCAGCCACTGGTGAAGGTAGTGGCAACCCTTCATTTTTTGTCAAGTGGCTCATTTCAGCGCACAGGTGGAGTGGTGGCGGGGATGTCCCAATCCAGCATGAGCAGGTGTGTGCACCAAGTGATCCCTGCAATACTCAGACGCATGGGCACACAATTTATCAAACCAACCACGGCTGACCTGCGGCAGAAGGCAATCAGTGATTTTTATGCATTAGCCAGATTTCCACGCACTGTGGGTGCAATAGATTGTACCCATGTGGCACTACGCCCCCCCCCCCGGCTCCTCGAGCATATCTACTGCAACAGGAAACATTGGCATTCGATAAATGTGCAGATGATTGTGGATGCACATGGCCTCATATGGCATGTCCGTGCCAAACACCCAGGGTCAAGCCATGACAGTTTTATTTACCGACACAGCCCCATCCCAACCGAGTTTGACCAGAACATGTATGGAGACAGCTGGCTGATTGGTGAGTGACATGGGTGTCAGGTATGACTGCCCCCCCCCCCCATGATGCACACATCACAAGGGGCACATGCACGACTAACATCCTCCTGTCTTTTCCCTTCCAGGTGACTCTGCCTATGCCCTGGGACCTCACATGATGACCCCATTTCGTAACCCTCAAACACCAGGAGAGGAAAGATATAATGAAGCCCATGCACGTACCCGTGCGGTGGTGGAGCGCACATTTGGCATCCTTAAATCTCGATTCAGATGTCTGGATAAATCAGGGGGGACCCTATTGTATTCACCCAACTTTGTGTGCCAAATCGTAGGAGCATGTAGTATTCTCCACAATTTAGCTCAAAGAAGGGGCATGCACATTGAGCTACGCAATGACCTTACCCCCGAACCATGCAACCCCCCCCCCCCCAAGAAACACTACCGGATCTTCTGAGGGAAGAGCAATCCGGAATGGTCTTGTGGAACGTCTCTTTGCACATTAAACACACCCTGATCTTGTCACAAGTATAATGCATGTATGTACACCACTGTAGTCCCTAGCACACACCCGACACATACACCCCAAATTGGATTAGACCCAACAATACCCCATGGTATTAGGGAGCAGCAACGCCGCGTCAAGGCTCCAATTATGTTGCTGTCCATTCATACACCTTTCACATGGCAGAGGGTGACACCCCTTTTCCAGCAGGAGTGCCACCCCCCCCCCCATTCACACACCAGTCACACTGTAGTATACACTCCTCACCGTGTGTAGGGACTACAAATAAATATAAAAACTCATATCCTGAGCATATAAAAGAAAAAAAATCTCATACCCTGAGCATATAGAAAAATAATAAAAAAATCATATTGTGTTGAAAAAAAAAATGTAGACATAAAATTATTTTTTTGTTTTTTTCTTTGGGCCAAGGGTGCCCCGGCTCCGGCTCCTCAATCTCCGTGGTGCGGAGGAGGCATGGGGTGGGGATGGAGGGGGGGAGGAGCATCAACCTCTACTTCCACACTCCTTGCAGGTGGTGGCTGCATGCCCTCCATGGCGTTGGCCAGGCGGGCAAGGATGGTGTTGGTCTGGGCCAACATCCGCATTTGGCGGGTGGTGGTATCCCGCTGATGCCGGCGGGTAACTCTCGCCTCCTCCTGCACTGCAGTGGTGTTGGCCTGCACAGCAGCGGTATTGGCCTCCACCGCAGCTGTCATCCTGCTTAACAAAGCTGGTGTGGTCTCCAGAGCCACCAAGCAGGTGACTATGGCCTTAGAGTTGCCACTAATTTCCCCCAGGCTCTGTGCGACATGTTTGTCCCGGTCCTCATGCAGGGTGAGGGCATGCTGCATAGAGGTGGAGGTGGATGCCATGCTGTCCGCCAGACGACGCACCTCTCCCACCATGGCCCCTATATGGCGGGTCTGCAGGGCCTGCTCCTCCAGCAGACCGTCACGGAGGCTGGAGGGTATATGCCTCGTTTTGGACAGAGCCTTCCTGGGAGGAGAGGCTCGGCCATGGACAGAGGGAGAAGGGGAGGGGTCCACAAGGGAGGGGCTTGCCCTGGAGGGGCTTGCCCTGGAGGGGGATGACGTGCTGGGCGGGGGGGTGGTGGGTTGCTCAGGGATGGTGGTATCCTCCTGGAGGGAGCCAGAGTCCTCCTGGATGAGGAAAAAGGAATCCTCCTCCAATACCACTTGCTCCTCCATACTTGTCCCCAGTATGATCTCCTCCTGGACCAGCATAGCCAGAATGTCCATGGGGCCTGACTGGACCCCTGGCTCTGGTATGGATGGGCTGGGTCGACCCGCAGCCGAAGACGGCCCAGCTTCTTCTTCCTCATCACCACCTGTGGATGACACCAAAACGAAATATTTTGCTGGTGCAACACACTTCTCACATGTTCACTTGTACCCCCTCCCATGATGCACAGCAGATATGAAAGAAAAATAATACTTACATCTTCACTTCTACCCACAAATATGTTCACTTGTACCCCCTCCCATGATGCACAGCAGATATGAAAGAAAAATAATACTTACATCTTCACTTCTACCCACAAATATGTTCACTTGTACCCCCTCCCATGATGCACAGCAGATATGAAAGAAAAATAACTTACCAGTCCCCAAGTTCCCAACAGTGGAGTCGTACCCTTCAAGTCCCTCCACCTGCTCCTGCACGAACGTTTGTGCAATAAGCTGCTCCTCCTGATTGAGCCGGATCATACATCGCGGCCCACCTCCCGTGCCACCGGTATGTTTCCTGATAAGAGCCAGTTTTTCACGGACCCTGCGCCTCATATCATTTAATTTCTTCTGGATGTCATCCCAGGTACGCACTTCATTACCCAGGGCATTGATGTCCAGGGCAATGGCTTCATATATAGCCCTCCTTTGGGCAATGGTGGTGTTTGCCCGCTGGGCACCATATAGGACTTCCTTATGCTGCTGGAGTGCAGCAATCAGGATGTCCATCTCTGCAGCCACAAAGTTGGCCTTCCTTTTTTTGGTCCCTTTGGGAGGTGCCATGTCTTGCAAATGGGCTGAATTTCCTTGCTCAGGGGGGGTAGGAAAAAGCAGGATGAAATTCAGCAAAGAACCTGCGCAAGTCTGCTCCTATTTATTTGCTCAGTGCAAGCAGCTGAGCAGGATTTGCCCTGAAATTATGCTAGCAAACCTCTGCTGAGCCGAAAATTCCTCATTTACATAGGGGCACACCCACTTTGACTTGCACGGCCTTGCGCCCTCAGCTTTGCCTTAAACAGGAGCAAATTAACTGAACAAACGATTCCTGAATCAGGTGGCAATTTGGCAAAATTGCCCCAGCGCAGAGAAATTCAGCTGAGCGGCTCATGTGTAAGTAATGGGCAAATCTACCTGAATCTGGGCCACTATGTGTATATATAGCAGTGGGTAGAGGGGAGAGAGCATAAGTCAGGAGTATGTAATTGTAGTAGTATATGTTGTAATATATGGATATGTATGTGTATATTTATATATGTATGTATGTGTATATATTGTGGCAAAGTCGCTTGGGTTAGTAGAAATAGTGAAACATGCAGCGCAGCAAAGTCACCAAAATAGCAATAAATATGGCTTTATTGCATCAAAATAATAATACAAACAAAAAGGCCTACTCCAGCTTAGGAGGCTAACTAAACAGTAGTGTCCCTCACTACGGGTTACTGGAGCGGCTATTCCGGCCTCCAGTATAAACAAACAAAAATAATAGTTCAATATAAACAATAAGTTCTGACAGACCTTGTTCCTCAGATACACAGACAGACTTCAGTCTGCCCATCCAGCACAGCCTGGATCTCACACTGAGCTCTCCCTCTCCCCCGACTCTATCAGGTGCAGGCTAATTAATAGGGAGAGAGAGGAGGTTTACCTGTTGGGCCAGGCTTAACCCTTTCTACGACAGGGAAAGCTGACCTTTCCAATCTCACACTGACATACCTGGAATCATGTACTCTGTCACAATATATATATATATATATATATATATATATATATATATATATATATATATATATATATATACAGTATATATATATATATATATATATATATATATATATATATATATATATATATATATATATATATATATTGTATGAGTCTAACATATACAGGCCGGATTTCAAACCTGTGATTCAAAGAGACAGGAAGAGTCTCTTTCAGATCACATGCAATCTAATTACTTATTAGAGGGGGGCTTATTAGTATGCAAGGATGCATACTAATTAGTGACTTCGGCTGAAGTCACATCCTGTCTTTTAGAGTGGCAGGTAAATATTTCCTGTTTTTCAATTAAGAGACAGCCAATCAATTACTCAGCTATTCAAAGGAAACAATATATAATGTTGGGAATTTCTGGTTATCAGATAGAGAAGATACCCCTGAGTATTCTCTGCATGACCATGTGAAGGCACAGATCTAGAAGGGATCAGAACATGTATTCTCTAAGATGAGACTTTGACACTACATTACTTTGTTGGACTCTTGTATCATCTGTGGAATTTGGACTTTGTATGTTATTAGAAGTCAACCAAATTTACTCTCTGACTTCAGTACATTGGATCTTATGGTTCTGTGTTGGACAATATACACTATATAATTAGATCACTACATTGGTGCCGTTCAAGTGACCAGAAGCGCATTTTCAGGACTTAGTAACAGAAGCCGGTGATGATAGCAATCCTGTGAGTTGGACAGAAGTCTGATGGAGACCCAAGAGCTGTGCTGTGACCTCTAATGTCTGGTTGTGACATATGAGAGTATGATATACAAGACTATACAAGTTTGGAACCCCAGAATTATTCTCTGGAGACTGGAAACTGAAGAAAGAAAAGACTGCCGTGTACTAGAAGACGGGAACTGGCAAGGTGGAGCTTCAAATGCGGTGAGTAAAATATTTCCTTTATTTTAAATTATTAGTACTATAGTCGAAATGCTTACTCAGTGTGAAGCTAGTGTCAGTTCTGATAAAGTTAATAGATGGGTATTAAAATGTATTAGGCGTCATGGCGGTCCTTATGAAATGCCAGAAAAATGTAAGCAGACGTGGACTATGATGAAGGAATTTTTAGAGGAAAGTGTTTTTGATAGCAAAATCTCAGAAAGTAAAAGAAAAGGTTGTATTGTGCAGGGCTTGTTATCTTGCTGTTTAACAATGGAAAGTTCTTTGAATGATAAAGTTGAGGAAATTGCGCAGTTACAGAGTGCAGTTGATAATAGCCATAAGGTTTGTCAGAGGTTACAAAACCAATCAGAAACTGAGACAGTAAATTTAAAATTGCATGCAGTTACCATTGGTGGAGCTTTGCTTGAGAAATCTAAACGTTGTGATGAATTATCAGAGGAAAATGAGAGATTAAAATTAAGAATTATGGAATTGGAGAAGAGATCTCAGGGATGCAGATGTGCATCAAATCTTGGATTACGCAATCTGCAGCAAAATACAAACTTTCTATCAAATGAAACAGAACCTCATATTAAATCTGATAATTCATTGCCAGCCGCACCCACTGTGACCACCACGGTTTATAACAATAATAATAACAATAATACAGCATTTGAAACCAAAAGAACTAAATGCAATTCTTAAAGAAATAGGAACGGTTCCCTGCCATGATATAAACAGTTTTTTAAAATGGTTTTGTGACTTGCAGAATGTCATAGATTTGTACAATATCAACCCATCTGACTTAGAAAGAGTTTTGCAACATTCTATAGGGAATAGTCTTTGGCTGAGAATCAAACAGATCTGTCTTCAGCCTCTGAGGACAAGGGACATATTACTGGAATTATTGTGTGTTCTGTACGGAGTGCGTTCCGATGTTACGATTCATGGGAAGATTGATCAAATGCAGGGTGAATCTCCCTATGAATTGTCGCACAGGATATATACGATTATGGAATTGTTGGTTGGTAATAATCTTGCATTTGAACGTGGAGGCTCGATACATATCAGTATGTTTCTAGATGCTTTGCATGAAGATATCAAACAAAATATTTTATTAGTTACCCCGAATCCTCATGATTTAAAAGACGTATTATTGAGAGCAGATCATTTATGGAGAAGGTCAAATGAGCAAGCTGTCAGAATTGATGTAGCCACATTGTTTAGGACAAACACTGAACAGAAAGATCAGAAGATAATATCTAATGATCACAACAAGAGGGGAAACTCTGGGTCAAACATGGGTGATATTAATATGAAAAACAGAGCTGACCAGAATAATAATAAGAAAAGGACCTGGATACCATTTCCTCAGTTAAAACAGAAATATGACCATCTGAAGATTGAGTATAAGGCCCCATACACACAAGAGGATTTATCCGCAGATGCGGTCCAGCGGACCGTATCCGCGGATAAATCCTCTCGAGGATTTCAGAAGATTTCTATGCGATGGCGTGTACACACCATCGCATTGAAATCCGCGCTGAAATCCTCTGGCGATGACGTGTCGCGCCGTCGCCGCTATTATGACGCGGCGACGGCGCGACGCTGTCATATAAGGAATTCCACGCATGCGTCAAATCATTACGACGCGTGCGGGGAATCCCTTTGGACGGATGGATCCGGTAAGTCTGTACAGACGAGCGGATCCATCAGCAGATGGATTTGTTGTGCATGTCAGCAAATATCCGATCTGCTGGAATCCATCCCAGAGGAGATTTCTCCGCGGAAACAGATCCGCTGGCGTGTACACACCATAGGATCTATCCGCAGAAACCCATTTGCTGGGATTTATCTGCGGATGGATTCTATCGTGTGTATGGGGCCTCAGATGAAAATAGAATATTATACACTATTAGAACAGTTAAATGGTACAGATCTGTTTTTGAATGAAAATGAAACTTCTATAGCAGTGGGGGTGAATTAGCTTTAAAGTGTAAACATGTAAATAGTTCTTTGTTTAAGGTCCTTGCTAATGAGTTTTGTCTGAGAGTTTTTTGTCTTTCAGGTACGTTGCTGGAGATATGCGTTTGCATGTGAATAGCTGGAGTAATTGCTGGCTAGTGGGGGAGAGACACTGAATGGACAATATCACTATACAAGAAATTATAAAGAATTCATGGACACTCTCTCAATTTTCATCAAGCAATGGGCCTTTTTTTTTTTTTTTTAACATTCATTTTTTTTTCTCTTAATTTTTTTATTTTTATTTTATTAATGGACTTACCCAATGCCCCATTGTTTCATTTTCTCCCTTTCCCCGATATATTTTGCTTTTTTATCATGTTTTATTCCTTGAACCTAATCTTAAAACCAGAGTGAAGCATTTAAACTTATTATAACATCTGTACATTTGACATAATGCATATTGATATCAATAGATTTGACCTCTGAGGTTATGCTGGACAATGGCTGGGCATAGCATACATTATAGTAGGTTGGGTGGTTTTCCTAAATTTATAAGAGGGATGAGTGAAATTCATCACTCTAATCATGATTTGAAACATTGTTGAATCAGTTGTTTATAATATGCTGAAGGCTGTGACACATATGGATGAAAGAGACCTTTCTACCTTTCATAAAAAATACTGGCAAGAATTTCCACTGCCGATTTGTCTGCACAGAAGATCTGATAAACACTGATGTCAAGCTGATACTCTAAACCAGGGGTCTCCAAACTTTTCAAACAAAGGGCCACTTTATTGTCCCTTAGACGTTAGGAGGGCTGGATTGTGGCCAACAGGGGCAGAAAATGCCACAGGCTCAGCATCAGTGAGAATAAATATGGCCTCAGGGTTGGTGGTCAATAGGAGGAGGAGAATTGCCCCTATCAGTAGGAGGAATAGTATCCCAGGATTGGTATCAGAGGAAGATATAGTGCCCCATTGTTGGTGTCAGTTGGAGGAATAGTGCTTCATATCAGTGGAAGCAATTGTGCCCCAAGGGCCGGATTAAGGCTAGCAAAGGGTCACATCTGGCCCTCGGGCCGCAGTTTGGAGACCCCTGCTCTAAACTATCGCATGAGGGAATATATACATATATGTTGGTAGACCATTCTGGTGGAATTATGGACTGAATGATACAAAACAGCTCTATTAAAGGCAACAAGGGGTCGGCCTACAGCACATTACAAAAGCAAATTGTCGCTGGCAATCAACAAATTCAGAATATTGATGTTAAAGGAAATAAGTGTCCTGATTGGTGGATTAATGATTGAAGGTGTCAAGTGCAAGGAAATAGTTTGCAGCACAGAATTTTTCCAAACCTTTTTGACCTTGAAAGGGACTGCTGATACATTAATGGTTCTTCTTACTACAAAGATGGAAGAATTTCAGGAATTGCTGGTGTTTGTGTAAAAGCATCTTTAAAAAAAATGAAAACTTTGAGCCTGGAGATGAGAGAATCCTGGAGATGAGAGAATCCTGGAGATGAAAGAATCCTGGAGATGAGAGAATCCTGGAGATGAGAGAATCCTGGAGATGAGAGAATCCTGGAGATGAGAGAATCCTGGAGATGAGAGAATCCTGGACTTATGTGGATTGGACCTCCCAAAACATACAAAGCTTTACTTTCAGTGAGATGGTGAGAGATGTGATGGAGTCAGAATGGACGATGACATCAGCTCGTTTTTGCACAATTTTTAAGATGGTGATGTGATTTACAAAACAAGGAGCAATCTTTGAAATGAGGCCTAACGGCTATACTGGCCACGGATGTTTACTGAATCCTTTTCCAGTCATGGTCTAAAGTTATATTATCTAATAACTGTTTCATGGGGATATTTTAGAGGTTGGTGAAGAGAGATGTAACCAGTCTCAACTTAATATTTCATATGAGCCGTTGTAAAGCATCCAGTACCTCAAACCATAATGCTTGATTTATGAGTCAGTTCTAGTAGTTAGAACCGACTCAAGTGGGGGAATATGTTGTAATATTAATATAGATATGTAGGTATTGTAAAATATTGTGGTATATGAAAGGCACAGTATATATAGGTTTACATACAGGCATTCAAGGTTACACATCAAAGGGGTTAGTGGTCAAACGACACGTATCAAAAGGACTCTTTGATGTGTTAATCTTATCTAAGACGACCTAGGTGTGTGGCCTGGTACTTCCTTGACTATGGTATACCAGAATTCACCCTGACCGCTAAAGCCCCTTTACAGTTAATACCCCCACTTAACCTTTAATAAATAATGAGACCACTACTTAGTGTTGGAGTAAAAACTGGCCGTAGCAGCCTCCTTTATTTTAAATACTCTTTAAATAATCATAAATAACCAATAACAAAAACCAATAACACATAGAGAAAAAACACTTATTTCCTGAGATAATAACCTCTCTAACATGGTGCTGGACTTTGCAGGACCCATTAACCCTTAACTCGTTAACCTTTAAACTTTGTAACTATGTAACACTTTTTTGGCACTGCGGTGTCCTAACCTCTGGTCATAGGCCTCAAGCCGAAGCTGGCTCAAAGACGACCATTGACCGCAGTGCCCCCATTCACCAACCTTCCAGCTACATTAGTAGACTGGGAACTAGAAACCCCTTCAGGACCCCTCCCACCGCTGGGTACTGGCGTCCATCTTTGGGGTAATATCTTCTCCTGCAAAGTCCAAAAACACCCGCCACTGCCACGACAACGTGATCCATAAACCTGAAAGAAAAGAAAACACCAAAACAGCACCAAACCACATACCAATTTATCCATATACCATCAATACCGTAATCAATAAAACCCCAGAATAAAGGGAGGGTGGGTGGGAACTTCACTCCCCCACGCTGCCTCTGCCCGGGAAACTGAGAGTAAGAGATAACTGTGATCTCTCCTCCCCTGCTCTGCTCCTCCCCCCACAGCTACTAGGGTTTCTGTTAACCCTGTCATGGCCGGCCCTACACTGACTTCCAGTTGCTCCGGGCCTCACTTGACTATGGTATACCAGAATTCACCCTGACCGCTAAAGCCCCTTTACAGTTAATACCCCCACTTAACCTTTAATAAATAATGAGACCACTACTTAGTGTTGGAGTAAAAACTGGCCGTAGCAGCCTCCTTTATTTTAAATACTCTTTAAATAATCATAAATAACCAATAACAAAAACCAATAACACATAGAGAAAAAACACTTATTTCCTGAGATAATAACCTCTCTAACATGGTGCTGGACTTTGCAGGACCCATTAACCCTTAACTCGTTAACCTTTAAACTTTGTAACTATGTAACACTTTTTTGGCACTGCGGTGTCCTAACCTCTGGTCATGGGCCTCAAGCCGAAGCTGGCTCAAAGACGACCATTGACCGCAGTGCCCCCATTCACCAACCTTCCAGCTACATTAGTAGACTGGGAACTAGAAACCCCTTCAGGACCCCTCCCACCGCTGGGTACTGGCGTCCATCTTTGGGGTAATATCTTCTCCTGCAAAGTCCAAAAACACCCGCCACCAGCACCCAAAGGTAACCCCTTACCTATGGGAGCACCTCCACACCCTCATCGCTTGCTGTACCCCCTCCTCTAAACGCAACACCCACATATCAATCCCCACGTCCGTGAGGTGAACACCATCACTCCTGAGGTATCTCCATGTGTCCACTTCCAATTCGGGGTGCCGAACCACTAGCCCCCCGTTCCTGAGCACAAACCGCCCCACATTTCTGTTTATCTTCCTGCGCGCCCGATTCACCCCCTCTACCGACCTGGCCATCCTCCATGTTGACCTGGCCACCATGTCTGACCACACCACTATCGTATCCGGAAAGGACATCCGGATCCGCTGAAAGTCAAATTTAATGTCCCGTGCTATCTCCATCATCGATCTCACTCCAAGATCATTCCCCCCGGCGTGAATAACCAGAACCTCCGGTGGCCTGTCCAGCTGTGCAAATTTGTGCACCTCCGGCACCACCTTGCTCCATAACATCCCGGGGACCCCCAACCACCTTACACTCGCCTCCTGTCTCGATATTCCCAGCTGGCGACCGGTCGGGCGATCATCCGCCCGTCTGGCCCCCCGAACCACATAGGAGTGGCCCATTATCCAGACCAAAAGCGGTCCAGTACCTGAAAAACAGTAAACAAAAAAAAACACGTCACCAACATACCCACATAGAGATAACCCGCTTTTGAGTAATCCCTGTCACCCCCTTTGCCCCGTAACTCAAAACCCCACTCCCCAGACCTTCAACCCAAACTAGCCACCAGCTGCGGCCTAACATATAATTGAAAACGCCTGGATTCCCAACGCCCTATCCTCTTTATTGCCTCTTCACCCAGTCCATTCCTTGCCGCTTCCGTAGCTGCCCCGATCCTAAAGGAATGAGCCGAGAACTCCTTTGCCACCAGGCCCAATGCCCCCAGACACTTCCTAAACACTGCCACAAACTGATATCGTGACATCGGGGACCCATTTTCGTGTACCAAAAGGGGGCCCCCCACCCCCGGACGTATGTCCAGGTAGTCCCTTACCAGCCCGACCGGGCACAACTCCGACCCTTCAATTGGGAACACATGAACCGCCCTTCCCTTGCCACTCTGATCCGTTTTGGACCTTCTGAGCCACAACGTGACCCCCTCCGGGGTCCAACCGACATCCGCAACTCCCATGCCCCCCTGGACCAATTTCGACGGGCTCACCAGCTCGCCCACCCTAAAGGCCCCAAAAAATGCCAGCGCGAATGCCGCGCGGAACAATGTAACTTCAAACCTGGATGAACATATCGCCCCCACTTTAGCCAGGATTCCTCTCAAAACTTCGAAAGACACCGGGCGGCGAGCGTCAGGTCGCCGCCCCTGTTTCCTGTACCCTTTCAGAGCTTGTCGCACCCAGAAGTCCTTTGTAAGATCCGGCCACCCTTGCCATTTGAACAGAAATGCCAACCCGGCCAATTTCTTATCCAACGCCGACGGCGACACTCCCGCTTCCATGTTTCTAGACAAAAAATACAGAACCAGTGTCCTCACCTCCGGTCCCGAAAGGTGAACCTCCGATTCTCTCACCAAATCGCTCCACTCCGACCATACCTTCTCATAGGCCGCCCAAGTACCCGCACTCAACGATTTCCTAATCCAGGTGGAGATTGTTCCAATGGAATCTGCCACAGCCACTCCGGACAAGGGACCCCCCGTTCCTCTGCCTCCGGCACCAGCTCCCGGAACCTGTCCCACTGAAACCGAGACAAAGCGTCAGCCACGACATTGTCCACACCCGGTAAGTGCACCGCATACACAAACACATTCAGCTGCATACAGCGCAGCACCAAGTGTCTCAGGAGACGAATCACTGGGGGAGAAGATGCGGTAACTCGATTGATCACCTGCACGACCCCCAAGTTATCCCCATGGAAGCGCACCTTCCGATCCCGGAAAGACGTGCCCCATAACTCAACCGCCAGCACCACTGGAAACAGCTCCAGCAGCACCAAATTCTTTGTAAAGCCCGCAGTCACCCAAGACTGCGGCCAAGAGCCAGCGCTCCACTGACCCTGAAAGAAGGCCCCAAAGCCCGCACCCCCGGCCGCATCTGTATACAGCTCCAGGTCAAAATTGCTGACCGGGCCGGACATCCACAAGGCCCTGCCGTTAAAACCCTCTAGAAAAGAGTGCCATACCCGCAGGTCCTCCCTATGCTCCTTCACGAGCCGCACATAGTGATTGGGCAACCTAACACCCGCAGTGCTAGCCGACAGCCGACGACAAAAAACCCTCCCCATCGGGATAATCCTGCAGGCAAAATTCAGCTTACCCAACAACGACTGCAAAGCCCGCAGCTGCACCTTATGCCCTCCAATCATACCCCTGACCTCCGCCTTGAGGCCTTCTAGCTTATCCTGCGGCAAACGACATTCCATCTTCTCGGCGTCTATGACTATGCCCAGGAATTGAATGACAGACCTAGGACCTTCCGTCTTTTCGGGCGCCAAAGGCACCCCAAAACGTTCCGCTATGTGTTCTAGCGTAGATAACAAAACTGCACAAATCCGTGACCCCCCCGGTCCAATGCAGAGAAAGTCATCTAGATAGTGGATGACTGAATTCACTCCCGCCACGTCTCGCACCACCCATTCCAAAAAGGAACTGAATTGTTCGAACAACGCACAGGATACCGAGCAGCCCATGGGCAGACATTTGTCCACATAGAACTCCCCTCCCCAGTGACACCCCAACAGTCTGAAGCTGTCCGGGTGCACCGGCAACAGCCGGAAGGCCGCCTCGATGTCCGACTTGGCCATCAACGCCCCCCCGACCGTATTTCTTGACCCATCCCACCGCCGCGTCAAACGATGTGTAGCACACCGAACAATCGCCCGCATCAATCGCATCATTTACCGACCCCCCTTTTGGAAATGAGAGGTGGTGAATGAGTCTGAACTTGTTTGGTTCCTTCTTCGGTACCACCCCCAACGGAGATACCACCAGACCCTCCAAAGGGGGGGATTCAAACGGGCCCCCCATGCGGCCTAGCCCCACTTCCTTCCGTAATTTCTCAGAAACCACTTCGGGGTGTTGGAGAGCCGAACGCAAATTCTTGGACAGCGGCGGAACCACCGTCAAGCTACAAGGAATACGGAACCCCACAGTAAAACCTTCCTCCAGGAGCTGAGCCGCCGCTCTGTCCGGATACCTACCGAGAAACGGCAGCATCCTTCTCACCATCACCGGGGTGCTCCCTCTTACCTGAAGAATCCCCGGGACGTCCCTTGCCCTGCTTGAAGCAGCGGGAAGAGGGGTGATTACCCCCACACCCGGAGCACTCATGCTTGTATCGGCACGACCCCCCAAACTTGCAGCTACCCTCGTTGAACTGCCAACAAACCCCTTTTTTCTTTCCGGCCGACTGTCCCAGGGAAGAGGCTCCGCCGGCCCCCCCCTGAAAAAACGGCGCCGACGTCCTCGGAGCCGTCATAAGCCGCATCCAAAGGCTAATGTCCTTGGCGTCCCAACGAATTTCCGGCCTGATCGCCCGACGTTGCCTGAACTGTTCGTCATATCTAATCCAACCTGTGCCCCCATAGCACCTGTAGGCCTCACTGATCGCCTCCTGGTAACTGAAGAGCGCCGAGCAGTGCTCGGGGTTCTTCTCGCCAATCACACTGGCCAAAATGGAATACGCCTGCGACCAGTTTGCAAACGTGCGAGGTATTAGCCTGTACCTCCTCTTCTCCTCATCTTCCTTCTTAGAATCCTCTGGTTTTACCCTGTCCAAATTGAATTTTTCCAGCGGTAACAGCGCGAATATCTCCACGTACTCGCTCTTCCAGATCTTTTCCCGTACCTCCTGTTTCAGATGCGACCCCAGCGGCGCATCGTAACAGGTGTAAACCTGTCCCCTAGCCTCATCCGCTAGCCGTACTAAATCCCGTTTTTTTGAAGCGGCCCCCGCCGACTCGGCGGTAACCTCCGGCTGCACTGATGCCCCGGCCCCCAAGCCGCCCCCACTTGCCTCCTTTCCAGTTACCACCAACGGCGTAGTGGCAGCCGCCACCGCCGCCGCGGCCACCCCCGTAGCTCCCCCGACCGGCCCCCAAGCCGCCGCCGGGCTTGCGGGAGGTCTGTCCCCCCCTTTTAGCTGACTGACCAGAGCCTCTAACCCCGACAAAAACCTTTGCAAACCCACATCACCTCCAGCAATACCCACCTGTGCATCCGTAACCTGGGACGCCGGTGCAACAACCACATTCCTCTCAACCACATCAACACATTGCCTATTAGAAACATCAGTGTAAAATGACTTACCGGGCTGCGTGGAAGCAATCCCATCAGCCGACCGTCTCGAATCCCTCGTTGCTGGTATCGTCCTGGGCAAGACCTCGTCCTCAGATCCCGACCGCTCTCCCTCCGACCGATCCTCCTCCTCCGATGATGACCCACCGGGCGGCTCGGTCCCGGAGGCCGAAGGCCCAGGGCCGGATTCACTCCCCCTGCGGGCCCTGGACCCGTGCGGCGATTTTGCCGAAGCTTTCCTGCTTGGCGTAACCCTGTTGCTGCCGACGCGCTCCACCTCCTGCAAGTGGCTAGCCGAGGAAGCTGGGGGGCTAGCCACCGTGGCCTGCGATCCCACTCGCCGAGACCCCACCACCGGGCCCGTCACTGCCTGATCCACACGCCGGGCGGGCAAGGCCGCCGCATCTGAGCCCCCTGGCCGTCCCCCCCTTGCACCCACGCTACTCCTGGTGCCCCCGGCTGGGCCTTCCGACACAATACCCGCCGCCCGCTTCGCGGGGGGGCCCGAAGGGGCCCTGCTATGTCCACTATCCCCCCTCTGCCGTCCCGGGGATATACTGGGCGAATACCGGCGGGGGGGGCGGGACGAGCGCGTCCGCGAGGCCCCCCGGCCTGTGTGACTAGGCCCCGACGACGCTGCTCCCATGCCTGTGTGATCAGGCCCCGATGCGACCTGAATTGTGTCCCCGTGTGCCCGCACTGCTCCCCGGACCGACCGTTCAGGCCCCGACTCCGCCAGCACCACACCTGTGTGCTCCGGCCCCGATGCTGCTTGTCCGGTCTGGACGCGGCTAGGCCCCGACGCCATGCGCCCCATGTCCCCTCCATCCTGCGATAAAAGCGCCCCCAACTGCCTCTGCAGCCAGTCCTCACCCCGGATAGCCGCCTCCGCCCTCAATCTCCCGAATAAATCCTCGATCGCAGCCATCGCCGTGACAATTTGGGACAAGCGAAATCCCTGCAGGCTGAGCAGACACAGCAGGCACTTCACTCCCCCACGCTGCCTCTGCCCGGGAAACTGAGAGTAAGAGATAACTGTGATCTCTCCTCCCCTGCTCTGCTCCTCCCCCCACAGCTACTAGGGTTTCTGTTAACCCTGTCATGGCCGGCCCTACACTGACTTCCAGTTGCTCCGGGCCTCACTTACATAAGGAAGTGTTTATTGATGTTAATTAGACTCGGTGGGATGTTCATTCAATGGGAACATTTGGTTGACCCCCCCCCCCCCCTTCCAGTGTGAGTCCAATATTTGAAGGACTCAAGCTGGCATTCTAATCTAGTCTTGTCTTGTCACTCTATGATGAACATTGCACAGGTCTAGGAGAAGATGGGATTCTGAATTATACTCTGTTGGATTCTTGTATCGTCTGTGGACTTTGTATGTTATTGGAAGATCCATTAAATGCGTTCTCTGGAGAACCTGGTGTGAGTTGCTGCGGAACAACGTAATTTATGGTCATTATACTAAACATCTAAGATATTAATTATCTGACCGCAGTACTGGGCACACATATACATTATCACTACACAGCCTACCTCTGCTGATTCTGTGTCTGCTGCCCAGCCTGCCTCTGCTGATCCTGTTTCTGCTGCCCAGCCTGCCTCTGCTGATCCTGTGTCTGCTGCCCAGCATGCCTCTGCTGATCCTGTGTCTGCTGCCCAGGCTGCCTCTGCTGATTCTGTGTCTGCTGCCCAGCCTGCCTCTGCTGATCCTGTGTCTGCTGCCCAGCCTGCCTCTGCTGATCCTGTGTCTGCTGCCCAGCCTGCTTCTGCTGATCCTGTGTCTGCTGCCCAGCCTGCTTCTGCTGATCCTGTGTCTGCTGCCCAGCATGCCTCTGCTGATCCTGTGTCTGCTGTCCAGGCTGCCTCTGCTGATACTGTATGCTGCCCAGCATGCCTCTGCTGATCCTGTGTCTGCTGTCCAGGCTGCCTCTGCTGATACTGTATGCTGCCCAGCCTGCCTCTGCTGATACTGTGTCTGCTGCCCAGCCTACCTCTGCTGATCCTGTGTCTGCTGCCCAGCCTACGTTTGCTGATCCTGTGTCTGCTGCCCAGCCTACCTCTGTTGATTCGGTGTCTGCTGCCAAGCCACTCTCTGCTGATCCTGTGTCTGCTGCCCAGCATGCCTCTGCTGATCCTGTGTCTGCTGCCCAGCCTGCCTCTGCTGATCCTGTGTCTGCTGTCCAGCCTACCTCTGTTGATCCTGTGTCTGCTGCCCAGCCTGCGTCTACTGATCCTGTGTCTGCTGCCCAGCCTGCCTCTGCTGATCCTGTGTCTGCTGCCCAGCCTGCCTCTGCTGATCTTGTGCCTGCTGCCCAGCCTGCCTCTGCTGATCCTGTGTCTGCTGCCCAGCCTGCCTCTGCTGATCCTGTGTCTGCTGCCCAGCCTGCCTCTGCTGATCTTGTGTCTGCTGCCCAGCCTGCCTCTGCTGATCCTGTTTCTGCTGCCCAGCCTGCCTCTGCTGATCCTGTGTATGCTGCCCAGCATGCCTCTGCTGATCCTGTGTCTGCTGTCCAGGCTGCCTCTGCTGATACTGTATGCTGCCCAGCCTGCCTCTGCTGATACTGTGTCTGCTGCCCAGCCTACCTCTGCTGATCCTGTGTCTGCTGCCCAGCCTACGTTTGCTGATCCTGTGTCTGCTGCCCAGCCTACCTCTGTTGATTCGGTGTCTGCTGCCAAGCCACTCTCTGCTGATCCTGTGTCTGCTGCCCAGCATGCCTCTGCTGATCCTGTGTCTGCTGCCCAGCCTGCCTCTGCTGATCCTGTGTCTGCTGTCCAGCCTACCTCTGTTGATCCTGTGTCTGCTGCCCAGCCTGCGTCTACTGATCCTGTGTCTGCTGCCCAGCCTGCCTCTGCTGATCCTGTGTCTGCTGCCCAGCCTGCCTCTGCTGATCTTGTGCCTGCTGCCCAGCCTGCCTCTGCTGATCCTGTGTCTGCTGCCCAGCCTGCCTCTGCTGATCCTGTGTCTGCTGCCCAGCCTGCCTCTGCTGATCTTGTGTCTGCTGCCCAGCCTGCCTCTGCTGATCCTGTTTCTGCTGCCCAGCCTGCCTCTGCTGATCCTGTGTCTGCTGCCCAGCCTGCCTCTGCTGATCCTGTGTCTGCTGCCCAGCCTGCCTCTGCTGATCTTGTGCCTGCTGTCCAGCCTGCCTCTGCTGATCCTGTGTCTGCTGCCCAGCCTGCCTCTGCTGATCCTGTGTCTGCTGCCCAGCCTGCCTCTGCTGATCTTGTGTCTGCTGCCCAGCCTGCCTCTGCTGATCCTGTTTCTGCTGCCCAGCCTGCCTCTGCTGATCCTGTGTCTGCTGCCCAGCATGCCTCTGCTGATCCTGTGTCTGCTGCCCAGGCTGCCTCTGCTGATTCTGTGTCTGCTGCCCAGCCTGCCTCTGCTGATCCTGTGTCTGCTGCCCAGCCTGCCTCTGCTGATCCTGTGTCTGCTGCCCAGCCTGCTTCTGCTGATCCTGTGTCTGCTGCCCAGTATGCCTCTGCTGATCCTGTGTCTGCTGTCCAGACTGCCTCTGCTGATACTGTATGCTGCCCAGCCTGCCTCTGCTGATACTGTGTCTGCTGCCCAGCCTACCTCTGCTGATCCTGTGTCTGCTGCCCAGCCTACCTTTGCTGATCCTGTGTCTGCTGCCCAGCCTACCTCTGTTGATCCTGTGTCTGCTGCCAAGCCACTCTCTGGTATTAAAGGGTCACTAAAGGAAATATTTTTTTTTGCTGAAATGACTGTTTACAGGGTATAGAGACATAAAAGTTAACTGATTCCTTTTAAAAATGATTGAAAATTGAATTTAATCTATCATATAATGTGCCTCTAGTTTCACGTTCGGTTTTAAAGGTACATACATGAAGTTCCCGGGTGAGAGGTGAGTCGGGAAGACTCACAGAACAAAAACAAACAAATCCAGGGCAGTGTTTTGTTTTTAAAATGAATCTGATTGGTTCTGAGGAGTTTTAGACACACAGTAATGACAGCTTAGACCACCGTGAGAAAGCTCCCAGTACGATGGTTATAATGAAACAGACAACCAGGAAGTGTGGAGATCACAGCAGAATTACAGCTACTTCAAAGCAAAAACAAACAATGAGGACATGAAACCAGTACTGCAGTAAGGTAAAGGAAGCTATTTAGCTAAAAAAAAAATCCTTTAGTGACCCTTTAAGGTCAAGCTCTTACCAGCTGTTGGGTATAATACCAATAAGTTTCCACATTGTCAGGAAGTTTATATGACTAACCAAGTCAGCAATATTGATTAATTAATCAATATACAGCAGTGTCTGAGATTGTTAAGCACAATAAAATTCTTAGTAAAATTACAAACTCCATAACGATAAAATAAACAACAATTTATTAATAGTCAAGTCCCTAACAATCACCTATATGTAAGTCTGATTTATCAAAAGACATAGAGACATTGAATTTAATATGACATCCCTACTCAATAATTAATACACCTAAAAATGTCAACCTCAGAACTTAGAATGATTTCGAGAATTACATTTTCATTCAGAAGATACCATCTCCATTGTCTCACAATACACGCAGTTGTACTATACCAGCAGACAAGAATGTCCACCCAATCAGACCTTCTCCTCAGTTCCAGTGCAATGTATGTCTATGGAAATCAACTCTCCAAGAATTTCTTATTGTACCTTGTAACACTTGTGATACTAAGTTCATCGGAAGTTCAGTCTACATATCTTATTAAGAATCCATATTATATATAATTTCATATCAGAAAATCCCTGACAACATTTGTGACATGTCTGGCATTGTTTATCCATCTGCTCTGAGATTCCCACAGCTGTCTTGCCTGAGATCCTTTTGCAGCCATTTGCTTCTATAGTGCCAAAGCCTGGTGGTCCAGACAACCATTCTGAATTCCATAACTGCACTTGTTATAACAGCTCCAGTAGTAGAGGTCCTCTAGGGAAGGGCAGAGTTCCATTTGAACTGTTCTCTGACCCAGGCATAATCTCTACAAATACGGGTGTGCTAGGGGACCTGGGAAGGGTAACCAGTGCCTTGGGTGGTCATCAAAATGCAAAGCGGTTTCTAGAAAACAAACTCGTAACTAAAATGGGGAATGTCAAGTTCCACATGAGACACCCTGGTGTCAGGATACTTGTATGGGTTAGGGACACTAGTGCTAAACCTTCAGATGGCCAATGGGGTCCCAGCATTGGGATGTAGCATTAGAATGCAGAATTGAGACGTAACACCTAATGATCTGTTCTTTGGGACACCCAGCCAGTTTCCAGACCCTGACACTCGGGTATCCTGCAGGTTGAAGGACTATGGCTTTAAGAAATTGGGAAAGTCTTCAGACACTGATGCATGCATCTTCTCCTTTCTGGATTTATTCAGCACAAGGGTCTCTCACATGGATATTTATGTTCAAGGCCAAGTGGAGCATCTGGAGGTCGATTCTTAAAGTGGATGCAAACTCGATTCATGAAATTTGAGCTGGGCACATATATCTGCAGTATTTTGTAATCTCTTTTCAATGAGCCAAGTCTTATAGCTCTCTTCTGAACGGTTCCTGTTATCAGCCTGAGAACTCCTGACATATTTTTTGACTTTTTAGACAAAAGCAGCCTGAATCTTTTGTCAAAGGAGGTTGCTAAAATAGAGTAGCAGAGAGCAGCTCCTATTACAAAACAGCTCTGAGAGTCTCTGCCTATCATGAGAGGGGGTGTGTGCCTTTTCTCCAATCAGCAATGTTAGCTATCTTGGCTGTATGCCCAGACATCACACTCTGTGTTAACCAGGAAGAGAAAATCTCCTAACACGATCTCAACTTTCTAAACAGTATATAAATGTGAAGACAGCAGATATACATATAAAACCAATGTAGGGAGATTTGGTTAATCTCTGTGTATCATCTGAGGCTGTTCACTTCACTGAGTGTATGGGGGGTTTACATCCACTTTAAGGGGGAAATTTATTGGCCTGGATGACCTGCTGACAGCAATGTGGTTCCCAGAGGTGAAGGATGTGGTTCCGGTGTCCACCAGCAGGTGTCTCCCAGCAGACAGAAGATCTCAGTAATTAGGCTTCACCTAAAGCTGGCTGCTGGGAAAGTATATAATTCCTCCCTTAGCTTTCATCAGCGCCTCAGTGTTCTACCTGTGAGCCACTTCCCTCCTTTATTCTATATACTTTACCTTGTATTTGGTTTCCTGCATCCTGTTACCTAATTTCTGCTTCCCTTCATTACCATTTCCAGTCCTGGTCATGCCCTGTTTATCTGAGCTTCCCTCCATTTCTACACAGTGAATTATAAATAGGTTGGTTGGTTATTTACTTCACTGACACGTGTATTTTTCATGACTTTAACCCAGTCCTCAGCAGTCCAATCCCTGTACCTTTTGCAGAATATCGGTCTGTTCCTGAAATTTTTCCTGGAGAGAAGTGACTTCTTTGTTGCCCTTCTTGACACCAGGCCATCCTCCAAAAGTCTTCTCCTCACTGTACGTGCCAATGTCCTCACACCTGCCTGCTGCCATTCCCGAGCAAGCTCTGCACTGGTTGTGAATTCACTGTAGGAGACCGTCCTGGAGCTTGCTGGACTTTCTTGGGCGCCCTGAAGTCTTCGTCACAAATACAGTGGAAAGTATTTTTTTATGGGATTAAGTTAATTTTAATGGCAAAGAGAGACTTTGCAATTAATTGCAATTCATCTGACCACTCTTCATAAAACTCTGGAGTATAAGCAAATTCTATCATAAGAACTGAGGCAGCAGACTTTGTGAAAATTAATATTTGTGTCATTCTCAAAACTCTTGACCACGGTTGTATATATGAGGTGTATATCAGGGTGATGTCATTCATATAGAAGACAATTCCTGCACTCAAGGCACTAATACACCTCGAGGGTTGTGTGGGATTCCTGATATACAGGAAGACAGGACTTTAGTGAAAAAACATTTCCCTCACTCAGGACAGGAATACGGCTTCTCCCCTGTGTGAGATCTCTGATGTGTGTAAAGATTGGACTTCCTTGAAAAGCATTTCCCGCACTCAGGACAGGAATACGGCTTCTCCCCTGTGTGAGATCTCTCATGTGTGTAAAGATTGGACTTCAGTGAAAAACACTTTCCACACTCAGGACAGGAATACGGCTTCTCCCCCATGTGAGATCTCTGATGTCTGTAAAGATGGGACTTCCTTGAAAAGCATTTCCCGCACTCAGGGCAGGTATATGGTTTCTCCCCCGTGTGAGATCTTTGATGTGTGTAGAGACTGGACTTCTGTGAAAAACATTTCCCACATTCAGGACAGGTATAGGGCTTCTCCCCCGTGTGAGATCTCTGATGTGTGTAGAGACTGGAGTTCTGTGAAAAACATTTCCCGCACTCATGACAGGTATAGGGCTTCTCCCCCGTGTGAGATCTCTGATGTGTGTAAAGATGGGACTTCTGTGAAAAACATTTTCCGCACTCAGAACAGAAAAATGGCTTCTTCCCCATGGGTTCCTCAGGATAAGAGGAAGACGATGGTCCGGCACCATCCCGCACAGTCTGAGGTTCCTCAGGATAAGAGGAATACGATGGTCCGGCACCGTCCCGCACAGTCTGAGGTTCCTCAGGATAAGAGGAATAAGATGGTCCGGCACCGTCCCGCACAGTCTGAGGTTCCTCAGGATAAGAGGAATACGATGGTCCGGCACCGTCCCGCACAGTCTGAGGTTCCTCAGGATAAGAGGAATACGATGGTCCATCTACACTGTGTGGTGCCGGATGGACATTTGAGGTAGTCAGGTTTTCTCCTGGACTATACTGTGTGATGTCCTCATCTTCTACTTTACAGTCTGGAGACAAAGTGAGACAATCCTCTGAGGTTTTCCTCATCTCCCGTCCATCTACTAAAATAGAAATACAAAGATTATTACTAGACATGAGCTGATTGGTTCCCCTAAACCAGGACTCCACCCACATCAGGCAGCTTTGTCTCTGAGGATCTTACAATTCCCCACTCAAGATAACAAGTAAATGGCTCCTCTGATCCTCTACCAGATCATTTCTTTATTCATGGACCTTAGTCAGAGAGTGAGGCAACAACGAGAACTGTCTTTTATAGGGGTGACAGTGATGAGGGGATTATAGGACGAGTGTCCCCACCCCCTCTATCACTCATTGCCATCTTCCCAACACATGAAGTACTGTACTTCTTTATTTAGTCCATGATTTAGTCATGAATAACAGTCGGGGCCGAGCCCCACCAGAGGTCAGAGAGTGAAGATTGGGGGGAAAACAACCAAGATGAAGAATGAACTGATCCTGAAGATCACCATCATTGGGTTATTGACTCCTCCCTCATTATAATATTGGTATTTAGTAATCACTGAGACTGCACTCAGTGAATTAGATCTGAGACTATACAGACATATCCCTCCACCCGGCACAGCCAGCAGACAACACAGCAAGTAACCCTGGGAGAATTGTTCTGTTAGGCCTCGTACACACGGACGGACTGTCCGCTGAAAACGGTCCGCCTGACCGTTTTCAGCGGACAGTCCGCTGCCAGATTTCTGTCTGATGGTTGTACACACCATCAAACAGAAATCCGCGCGGACACGATATGCGGTGACGTGGCCGCGCCGTCGCCGCGACGATTACGCGGCGACCCTGGAAGGTCAATGCTTCCATGCATGCGTCGAATCACTTCGACGCATGCGAGGGCTTTCGGCCGAGCAGACATGTACGGTGAGTCTGTACAGACAACCGAACATGTCCGATGGACAGGCTTCCAGCGGACATGTTTCTTAGCATCCTAAGAAATTTTTGTCCGCTGGAAAACGGTCGGCTGGACAGATGTCCAATGGAAACCTGTCCGATAGACCGTACACACGACCGAACATGTCCGCTGAAACTGGTCCGCGGACCAGTTTCAGCGGACATGTTCGGTCGTATTCACTGGGCCTTAGAGATGTTGCTAGAGCCGGACATGAGGAAGAAGACCCAAAGCACATACCCCAGGTGCCTTAAGTCTAGAAATGGTGAAAATCAAAATTTTCCTGACAGACTCCATGGCAGCCTACGTGTGGGTTAATCCCGCCTCCTCTCCAATACTATAGGACTCCATACCCATAAAAGTCAGCTCACCTTCCAGTACCGTGTTCATTTTTTGTCCTCCTCCATTAGAACTAGGATGCACATTCGTTCATGATGTCCAGGATGGATAGCACACTTTAAGCGGTGCAACTCGGAGCCCAGCCACGGGCGAGTGGAGAGTTTTCAGCAACCTCATCTCTTTCCGGCGTTGTTGCTGTAGTGTGCCAAAGACCAGGAGCTCCACGGCTGGCAAGGTCTGACTACATCTTCTTTCCATGGCAGTCATTTCTGTGTGTTGTAATTTGTTTTCACAGTACTCCCCTTGTTTCCTCAGCACCCCCCATGTTATTCCTTATGGCAGCTGAATCGCTTCTGCGTTCCAGCTCGCCGCGGTTTCTGGGTCGTGGGCACTGTTGCCATGTGCGCATGCGTGGTGTCCTCTCTGAGCGAGGCTTGGTTCGTGCATGCACGGTACTGCAAAATTCTTGGCGGCCGCACAAGCGCCGATGGGCGGCTTCCCCCACCACACAGGTGCGTGTGTGCAGGGCGTATGATGTCACTGGCAGGGAATTCAAAGCTGCTGCTCGCCTGTGTCATTTGAGATTCCCCTGACAGGCGAAGAGATGCAAGCTCTGATACTCCTGCGATCCAGGTCAGTGAAGAAGGTGCTGTTAAAGTGCCTGTGTATTACTTTGGTGCAATATTATTTAAGAAATAAAAAAATAAAGGGACACATATATATTATATCAGATTTTGCTCTACATTTCAGTTTAAGGATAGTGTAGAAAAAATATGCCTTTTATATTTTATGTTATGTATGCATAAGTACCGCATTTTGGAAGTCTCTGGCTCTTAAAGGGGCAGGCTACTTATTTAACTTTTTTTTGGCACTATAGGATCCTCATTTTCAGACCTGTTACCGCTTTGTCACGCCGGTCCAGAAGATATGGACCAATCACCGCCTATAAGTGGACAGCACTCACGCACAAGGTATGTGCGGGAGAGGGGAGGGTGTGGAGGTGGAGTCGCAAAATATTGGTTTGCTTGACGGCTTCCCCCAAATCTCTTTTCTTTTAGCCCTTCTGGTCCGGATCCTCATGTTGCTGTCTTGGACCTTGCCAGGCCACAACATTACTCTTCTTCAAAATCAAAGGGCAAACGCAATTCTCCGTCTGCATCTCACCACCAGAGGAGAAGCTCCCACCGCCATGACAGCCGCTCTGTTCGAAGAGCCTGCTGGGGATGTGACACACAAGTCCCTGAGGGCAAATCATTCTGTGACCGCTGTTACGCCCGCGCGGTTGGGGAAAATGAGACAGAGAATCAACGGATAGAGTCTCTAGTTGAGTGGGTGGTGCAACGAACCTTAAAGGAGAGGGTTACGTCCCACGCACAAAGCCAGGCCAGTACCATCAGGTCTGGTTCTCCGGCCAATGAGGTCCATGAGGATCCAGGTCCTTCCCAGCCCTAGGCTTCCTCGCTGGCTTTCCCGGAGGGTGAACTGGAAAACGATGAGGAGAGTGTGGAGTTTGACTTCTCCCAAGAAACTCCGCTTATCAAAGCGGTTAAGGAGGCACTTCTGTGGGAAGACCCATCTACTCCCCTAGCCAAGCAGAAAAAGTACTTCAAGCGTCTGGGGAAAGAGCGCCCAAGTTTTCCGTTACTAACTAAACTGAAGGGCATCTTTGACGAAGAGTGGAGTAAGGTGGACAGGAAGTCCTCCATGACAAACAAAGCCTCCAGATTGTATCCTTTCAAAACGGATGATGTAAAGCCCCTGGAGAACTTTCTTCTGGTAGACTCGGCAGTAATGCATCTGGCCAAGCATGTTACGCTCCCATTGGCCGATTCAGTGTCCTTCAAGGATGGTCTCGACAGAAAGATGGATCAGGATCTTAAAAGAATTTACGGTCTTGCCGGTACAGCTTGAAAACCTGCCCTAGCCTTGGCAACCTTATCACAGGCAATGGAGGCCTGGATGGAGAATGTGGACTCCTTCCTTAAAGGCGTTTCAGAAGATCTGGCCAGGAATTCTGCAACAGCGGAGCTGAAGCTGGCGGTGGCATCCGTCGATTTAATCCGCCTATTGGCGAGGATTATGCTATCTTCAGTTACAGCCAAGTGGGCCCTGTGGTTTTGCCCTTGGGTTGCTGACCCATCATCAAAACAGAATTGGTGCAAAATTCCCTCCGAGGGATCATCTCTGGACGAACTGGACAACGCCAAAGCTAAGGCTACTGGCGGAAAATCTGGCTTCCTCCCCACAGGACAAGCGTCAGCCCAGAAGGTAGAAACCTCAGTTTCGAAGACGTAGCCCAGAGCGTTCCAGGGAAGCCCGCTCCTACAGACCTGGCAGGGACTTCAGGAGGAACTGGAGCAGAGGTCAGACGTCCTTCCGCAAGCCAGCAACGAGCCAGGCGTCGAGTGGGCGTAAAGAGGCAAAATCTTTTTGAGATTGTGCTTGCCCAGGCGGGTCGGGTGGGAGTCCGCCTGCTCCTCTTCTGGCAAGTCTGGGTGGCCTCGATCACAGAATTTTGGGTCATCAGGACAGTGTCATCAGGTCACGCATGGTCCTTCTCCAACATTCCTCCCCCCAGATTCATCTCCACCCTACTCCCAAGTACGGCAGAACAGAGGCAGGCTCTACGGTCCTACGTGGACTTAAAATCCCAGGGAGCAGTAGTATGCGTCCCAAAGGATGAACAGTTTCATGGAGTATACTCCCCACTTTTCCTGGTGCAGAAGAAAAGCGGTGCATGGCGTCCAGTTATAGATCTAACCTACCTGAACAAGTTCATAAGGCATGGGAGGTTCAAGATGGAAACTCTGTCAACAATTCAACAAGCCATACAGCCAGGCGACTGGATGATCTCGATTAGATCTAAAAGACGCTTATTTCCACGTGTCTGTGGCAGAGGAGTTTCAAAAGTACCTCAGATTCCACGTCGGGCAGAAACACCTTCAATTCATTTGCCTACCCTTCGGGTTGACGACTTCCCCGCGAGTCTTCACCAAGACCCTATTGGCAGTAGTGGCCCTCATCAGGCTAAAAGGGGTACACCTTTATCACTATTTGGACGACCTCCTTGTCCTGTCCCAAGACAGAGCTTGTCTTCTGATGCAAAGAGATCAGGTAATCTCGACCCTGGCTGAGTTTGGATGGCTCCTGAACTTGGAGAAAAGCCACCTGGAACCAGCCCAACGTTTAATATACTTTGTCTACTTCACTGTATCTAACTGAGCCCCTATCTCCCTTCCGTAAGAAAAGATTCCTGTGATTCGGGAGTGGATCTCTTGGGCTCTGATTGCCCCTCACCTGAAAGCATCACAATGCCTAAGAATCATCGGCACGATGCTCTCCACGACCCCCATGGTGAAATGGGCGCTGTGGAGGTTACGCCCTTTCCAATTCGGCTTCCTCAAGCAGTGGAAGTCAGGGAACAGCAATCAGCTTATTTGCATATCAACATCGATGAGGAATAGCCTCTTTTGGTGGCTCCAGCAGAGGAACCTGCAAAATTGCCATTCCATCGTCTCCTGGGTCACAATAACAACCAATGCCAGTGGTTCCGGCTGGGGGGCCCTCTGCCGCGTGAACATAGCGCAAGGCAAATGGGATGCTCGCCTCCGCAATCCGGGGTCAAATGTCTTGGAACTTCGGGCGGCTTGGTGTGCCCTCCAGTCCTTCTCCCGGCCCCTGAAAGGGGAATCAGTGCTGTTGAGGATGGACAACACCACGGCAGTGTCCTACGTGAAGAGACAAGGGGGGACACAGAGTTCAACACTTCTGCAGGAGGTCGAACCCATCATGAGGTGGGCCCTGAAGAACCTGGCCAACATATCGGCAGTTTTCATCGCTGGAGTACAGAACTCCCAGGGGGACTTCCTCTCACGCACTCAGTTAGACAACAATGAGTGGTCCCTCCACGAACAGTCATTCAGATGGATCCTGTCCCTGGGAGTCAATCCCAAAGGGGATCTTTTCGCCTCCCCCTACAACTTCAAAATGGAGAAGTTATATACAAAGGGTCATTGCAATCAAGCGGCTGGGATGGACACATTGATGGTTCGATGGAGGTTCAAGAGGGCGTATGCCTTTCCCCGGATCCCAATAATTCTCAAATTCTTGCGGAGACTTTTAGCAGAGACAGTCCCCATAACAGTGGTGGCTCCCTACTGGCCGAACAGGCCGTGGTTCCCTCTCCTGATCCAGCTAAACTATCGAGACCCAGTACCTCTACCTGTCAGACTGAACCTCTCTCTCAGGGGTCACTCCTACACCCTTGTCCGGCTCTGATGAGACTGACAGTTTGGTTTTTGAGAGGGAGAGGCTGGAATCCCTCGGTTTCGAGAAGAGCAAGTACAAACAAAGTATATGGAAGAATCTGGGCCAAGTTCGTAGAGTTCTTCTCTGCTTCAGGCAGGTCCTTCAGAAACCCAGAAATACAAGATATCCTCAGCTTCCTTCAAATGGGGATAGATCTTCTCCTGTCCGTCAGCTCTCTGAGGGTTCAAGTCTCAGCCCTGTCAGCCTTCTCCAGGATCTCATGGGCAGTACACCCACTAGTCAGGCAATTTTTCCGAGGAGCGTCAAGATTGAAGCTTTAAAGAAAGCCAATATTTCCCAAGTGGGATCTTCCCCTGGTTCTTGATTTTTTGAATGGACTCAGTACAACGGGGCCTTCCCTGTCCTCCATAAAGGACTTTTGAGCTAAAGTGGCCTTCTAAGTCGCAACTACCTCGGCCAAGAGGGTCTCCGAGATCAGGTCTCTTGGTCACAAAGAACCTTTCCTTACGTTCTTTCCGGATCAGGTAGTCCTGATACCCATGCTGGGTTCAAATCCAAAGGTATCTTCAGTATTCCATGAGAATCAGGAAATTGTTCTTCCTACCTTTAAGTCTCCAGAGTCCTCACTCCCTGGACATAGGCAAGATCCTTACCGAGTATCTTCAAGTTACGTCTCCCTTTAGATGCTCCGATCATCTATTTATCTTGCACTCAGGCAGTAATAAAGGAAAGAAAGCCTCATCCAGGACAATCGCTTCTTGGATCGTCCAGACAATCCAGCAGGCATATAAGGCTAAGGGCTTGGCTCCTCCACAGGCGGTGACGGCACACTCCACCAGAGGGATGGCAGCTTCCTGGGCAGCAGCTCGCCATGCAGCCCTGGATGTCATCTGTAAAGCAGCCTCTTGGTCCCCCATAAATACATTTATGTCTCATTACTGTATTGAGCCTTCATCTCTTTCCTCTGTGACTTTTGGTTTGAGAATCCTGTCGGTTGATGGAACAAATTAAAATGTTTTTTTTGTTCAGGAAAAAGGAAAATGTATTATCAGATACTTACCGTAATTTTCCTTTCCTGATGGACTCCATGACAGACGGAGTTCTCACCCTAGAAAGAAAGTAGTCGGCTAGTTAAGGAACACAGTACTGGAAGGTGAGCTGACTTTTATGGGTATGGGGTCCTATAGTATTGGAGTGGAGGCGGGATTAACCCACACGTAGGCTGCCATGGAGTCCATCAGGAAAGGAAAATTACAGTAAGTATATGATAATAAATGTTCCTTTTTGTTTCCAGCTGAACTCAGATAGCTGGATTCAGGTAGAGTTACGCCGGCGTATCAGTAGATATTTCTGTCATAACTCTGAATCTACACCGGCATAAATTTAAGCGTATTCTGGAAACCAGATACGCTTAAATTAGGCTACAATACGAGCGGCGTAAGTCTCCTACGCCGTCGTACCTTAGGGTGCAATTTTTCCGCTGGCCGCTAGGTGGCGCTTCCGTTGAGTTCGGCATAGAATATGTTAATGACTTGATATGACGATTCACGAACGTACGTGCGCCCAGCGCATTTTTTTTACGTAGTTTACGCATGGCTTTTTCGTGCCGGTGGACAATCCACACAATAGAGCTATATTCTCTCTAGATGCGGCTAAGGCATTTGATAGTGTTGAATGGCCGTATCTTTGGGAGACTCTGCATAGATTTGGGGTGGGACCATCCTTCCTAAAATGGGTGCAACTACTGTATAGCTCCCCGACTGCAAGAATGAGAATTAATGGGGAGGTCTCTGACTCTTTCAGGCTCTTCCGGGGTACGTGGCAGGGGTGCCCCTTGTCACCCCTGCTGTTTGCCCTAGAGCCCTTGGCAATACATATGAGAGCTTCACCCGATATCACAGGCTTCATCAGGGGTGCAGGGCGGGATGTCATCTCTCTATTTGCAGATGATACACTGCTGTATTTGGGAGACACCCAGAAGTCGCTGAGGAATGCGATGACCTTGATCGCAGACTTCGGCGAACTATCAGGCTTCAGCATTAACTGGAACAAATCAGTGCTTATGCCCCTAGACCCCCTAACAGACAGTCTGCCTGACTGTGCCAGGGATATTGTGGTAGTAAATGAGTTTAAGTACTTGGGAATTTTGGTTACGCCTGACCCCTCCCAATATCTCTCTTTGAATCTGGCACCATTGCTACAAAAATTCAGACAGAAATGTGTGTCCTGGAAAAAACTTCCGCTATCAGTTACAGGCAGAGCGAACCTTATTAAAATGGTGTGGGCCCCTCAGCTTCTGTATGTTTTTCATAATACCCCGATTTGGATTCCTCACAGGTGGTTTGCTCAGATAGATGCCCAGTTCAGAGATTTAATTTGGGGTGGCAAGGTGGCACGTATAAAACTTACCACACTACAACTAGCCAAGGATCAAGGTGGTTTAGCTGTCCCTCATGCCCGCTACTACTTCATAGCATCACAAATCCAGCATCTAGGAGACTGGGGGGAGGTAGACCTCGGAGACCCAATACGAGCCATACTACTCCCGTCGGGGTCAATGCCTTCGGCGGCGTCTTACTTGGAAGCAGGGCTCACACACTTGGACCAGACTTTACCTACAGTGGTGCTATTGAATACGCTGTGGAAATATGTCCGCTCCAGTCTCAATGTCAGGGGGGTATGCCCCTTTACTCCCATTTGGAAAAACTCCTATTACAGGGAACTTTTTAAACTAGAAGGCTTCAGGCCCTGGGTAAATGCAGGTATACACTATATCACACAATTGTTTAGTGGCCCAACCCTCAAATCTTTTGTTAACCTTCAGGAAGAGTATGGCCTGGACAGAACCCAGTTCTATAAATACTTACAACTAAGACATGCAGCTCAGAGAGAAATCAGGCTATCCCCAATTTCGTTAGTGAGGCACCCCCTTCATAATGATGTGCTCTCCAATAAAGACAAAAAGGGCATGATTTCTCTAGTATACTCCAGACTGCTTAATGTAACGCATGATGCATCAGCATTACCATGTAGGAAGGGGTGGGTATCGGACCTAGGTCCCATTGACGGGGATACATGGGAGCTGTGTTTGACCTCTGCCCCACTGGTTTCGGTATCGCCGCAACACAGACTTTCTCATCTATTTCTCCTCCATAGAGTATATAGAACACCCACTCGTCTACATAAATGGGGCGTACGGGACTCCCCAATATGCCCAAAATGTAATGTGCAGGAGGGAGACCTACTGCACATGATGTGGAAGTGTCCAAAACTCTTCCGATACTGGAACTATGTTATTGATACTATATCCCAGGCGTATGGCTTTCCGTTGCCCCATGACCCGTTGGTGTGTCTGCTGGGTGGCCTCGAGATACCCTCGCTGTCTCCCATTGGTCATACAGCCGTACTTAGACTACTGTATGTTGCGCGCAAGGCCATCGCCAGATATTGGATCACTCCCCGAGTGCCTTCAGAGAGTCAATGGGTAAAGCTGGTAAATAACCTACTGATAAGGGAAAAAGTCACGTACCAACATAGAAATGCTCTTAAGAAATTCTACTCACTATGGCAACCCTGGTTGGATATACCAGGTCTGGGACCAACGCAATTGATCATGGAAAGGCTATTACAGGGATAAAGAGGCAGGAGATGAGTGGAGATGGGCTGGCAAAATGTGGGATGAATACCGTTCAAATAGTTTTTGATTTTTGGAGCAGAGCGTGGGGCGAGTGAATCAGAATCAGGAGGTGGTTTATGAATCAATGTGCTTGTTGCAAATGTAAATGTAATTCCTTGTGATATGGTTGGGTAGGTTAAACAATTATTGTAATCAGAGCATGGGGTATTACAGGATAGCCGGCCTGGATGCAAATTGAATAATATTATATCCGAAGTATAGGTAGAATTTGGCTTATCTTGGCTGCTGTTCAGGGGGGGTAAGCTCCTCCCATGTTTGATATAGCTCAAGTAATCATAATTGCACGAAGATTACCTATCTTTCCCTTAAATCGGCACATGACTATCCTGAATGTAATGATACTGTATGTGTATGTATCCTAAAGTATTGTTTGACTATTTTTGCTTCAATAAACCTTTTTCTTGATTTAAAAAAAAAAAACTCGAACAGAAACCCACAATTTGGCATAATACTCTGAGCCAACTACAGCTCAGATAACTAAATTTACAAAATAGCGCCTACTCAACAGGAGCTACATATAGGATTGTGAAGATTTCTATCCTATTTACTAAGAAGCTGAAGAAGATGTCCATGATGTAGATGAGGGTTACATATAGTATGAGCAGCATCACCCTTCACTCTGTCACCAAGACCTAGTCTGGCAATGCCCAGAATGTTACCAATTAGTCTCTGACCAATCTCACGGTTTGGATGGAATTTCTCCTTATATCAGTGGTCAGTGTAGTGGTCCCTTACATTGGTGACCAATGGGAGAAGGACCCTCCAATATGTCATCAGTGGGAAGACTGCCCTCCTTACAGATCATTGATGTCAGTTGTTACTGAGAGACAGAAATTGTCCATTGCTCAAGGAACCCCTAGAACCCTTTGGAGGAACCCTGGCTGAGAAAGGCTGGACTAGGCAGTAATATATTTCTCTCCCCCTTGGTGGGAGTGGAGATGACCCATCTATAAGGATATACAATACATACACACACAGCACAAGGCCGTGTTCAGACTATGGTGTCCTTTTATGAAAGTGAGATCAGCGGCGATCCCGATTCTCACCGCTAATCTCAGGTCATACCAGGGGAGGGGGGGGGGCAGGGTGGAAATCTCCCCCCGGGCTGGTGACACTATGCACAGCCACCGGCCGCCACTACCAAATGCTGTTTTTGCAGAGCAGGAATATGCCTGCTGGAGCTCTGTTATCACAGGTCACTGCCCCCGCTCACCTCCCACTGTGCAGCCGTGCCTGTGTCAGCTCCGAGGTAGATGGCTGCAGAGCTATGTCTCATCTCACACATAGCTCAGCCTCAGCGCACACCAGCGCTGACATCCCCTTCTTTCTCTGCAAAGACACGAGGAGAGATAGAGCTCATATGCTCCTCCTTCTTCTGAGTCTGCCCTGCCCAAACTCCCCGGGCATGTGTGGGCACTGGACAGGAAGTTTGAACCCAAAAAAGCATCAAACCTCCATCCTGGTAAGCTCACCCTCTCTAGTCTATCCTGCCTTTCCTGGCTACCAGTGTATAAAAAAGGGTGCTCTGACTCTGATGTAAGGGGAGCCTCTGTGCGGACTCTGATGTAAGGGGGGCCTCTGTGCGGACTCTGATGTAAGGGGGGCCTCTGTGCGGACTCTGATGTAAGGGGGGCCTCTGTGCGGACTCTGATGTAAGGGGGGCCTCTGTGTGGACTCTGATGTAAGGGGGGGCTCTGTGCAGACTCTGATGTAAGGGGGGCCTCTGTGCGGACTCTGATGTAAGGGGGGCCTCTGTGTGGACTCTGATGTAAGGGGGGCCTCTGTGCAGACTCTGATGTAAGGGGGGCCTCTGTGCAGACTCTTGTGATCATGAAAAATCTTATACTGTTTTCCTCAATCCATAACTTTTCCACGCTCTATGGGCCACTTGACTAGACTTGCCCCCCAGGCCTAAGGCTGCCAGCCCTCCCCTGGGTCATACACAGTTTATGAAGCTGAGGTAATCAGCGGAGAACATGTTCTCTCCACCGATTATCTCAGCACAGTGAGAATCTGTAACTGACTGTCACAGAAACGGAAAGCAGTTTATGAAGGTGCGATCTCAGCACCTCACTGGCGATCTGTGACAGAATTCTCACTTTCTGATTCACCATCTCAGAGGTGGAGAATCCGAGAGAGAAGCCGAAGCTGGCTGAGTATTGTGGAGGAAGAAGGAAGTCTTTTGTCTTCCATGCTTCACACACAAGCAGCTATACAGTCAGATCCCATCTTCCCCCCAATACACCCCCCAAAACGAGCAGGTTAGGAATTTATAGTGTATGTATAGATATGTGTGTTTGTTTATTTCTATGTGTGTGTATATATATATATAAACACACACACACATGTATATATATATCTATTAGTCTACCTGCATTAAAATGTTAAAATGCTATTAAAGTCATTTTTATTATAATAATAAAAAAAAATTATAAACCCTAAAATATGTTTTTACCCATGGACTGTTCTATTACAGTCATACAGGGTTTATATTTGTATACTTTATTAAAAAAAAAAATGTAATGATTATAAATGTACTTTTCATTGATATGAATGGTGTATAGCTGCATTACATATGTGGGATTCCATTCATTTCCTATACACCATTCACATGTAAATAGGCACATGTATGAGCTTTAAATATTGATAAAAACAATGTTTTTTAATAATTCGGTTAATGTATATTGTTTGGTGGGAATGTAACTTTATTATTTTATTAATATGTGGTGTATAATGTGTGCTGATTCGTGTTGAACTTTTTCTGTATTTTTCACTTCCTCATACTGTAATCCCGCTACATCACGCGAGATTACAGTGAGAGAAGCAGTTCTCAGGAGTTTCCAGCCGTTTGTAGATCGCTCCTCATCTCAACATGAGAATCGATCTACAAAGCTTCATAAACAGGCACTCAGAGGAGAGCGATCTCCCCTGAGAACGCCTGAGAACTGAATAGCGGTATTTTACCGCACTTTCATAAAAGGACACCTATGAGATGTTTCTCTGGGCTGCAGTTCCTCTGATCTCCACAAGATGGTGATCTCACTTCTTCCATAGAGAGAAGAAGTCTCTATGGAAGACAGGAAGTGATGTCAGGGACAGACAGGAAGTTCTGGGTGAGAGGTGAGTCGGGAGGAAGTAGTGAGGAGACATCTTTGGAATCGGCAGCAGAGGAGGTAATAAGATCTTATCTTCTATTTACACCCAGTAACCCCGTCATGTCCGTCCTCTTCCTCCATAGTCACTGTGACGTCTTTTATCTCCAGCAGATGATGATACACACATATATAGTGTGGAGACCTAGATTAACCCCTTCAGGGTCAGAACATTCCCCCACTTACAAGGCCGGAACATTCTCTTCATTTCAGTTTATACTAACAGATTATACTATAATACGGGTTGGGTTTTTTTTTTTTTTTTTTTAGAGGTGGACTTATGATTAAGAATGAGCTCCGGCGTGTTCGCATTGAACACGTGCGTAGCCCGCCAGGAAGTCGGCACCTGCGCTGCGCTAATCATTTCCCGATGCTCGGCTGCAGAGATCGGGAAATGTCTGCCTGGCTGTGATTAGCGCAGTGCGGGTGCCGACTTCCTGGCGGGCTCCGCACGTGTTCAATGCGAACACGCCGGAGCTCATCCTTACTTATGATAGTTGATTTTGATTTTATAATCTTTATGGAGGAGGAAATAACTATTCCTGATGTCTGTGAAGGTTCAACACAAGGGATGTGTCTGGATGATGACTTTATCTTTATAAGTATCAGGTGATGTCACTGTCTATTTCCCTATGTAGGAGTATTTAGAAGGACACAAGGATCTCTACAAGGACGTCATGATGGACAATCAGCCGCCCCTCACATCACCGGGTAAGAGGAGACTTTATTGTAAAGGAAAGAGCAGTACGGAGGCTCAACCTAGATCCCCATCATCTGATAAACACATAGGGCCAGATTCACAAAGAGATACGACGGTGTATCTACAGATACACCATCGTATCTCTGATTTTTACTGGTCCTATCTATGCACCTGATTCATAGAACCAGTTACGCATAGATAGGGCTGAGATCCGACAGTGTCACACTGTGTTACACTGTCGGATCTTTTTTTGGATTTAAAAATGGCGCCGGGGGCGTTCCCGCTGATTTACACTGAATAATATGTAAATCAGCGAGATACGCGAAATTCACGAACGTACGCGGACCCGACGCTGTGTTCTTACGTCGTTTCCGTAGCGCGGTACCCGTCGTATACTTACCCCTGCTAAAAGCAGGGGTAAGTATTGTTAAGTATGGCCGTCGTTCCCGCGTCGATTTTGAAATTTCCTACGTCGTTTGCGTACGCCGATTCACGAACACGCGCGTCGCAAGTCCCGCTCACGTCGCAACCACTGACGTCCTATTGACGTCAGTGGGAGCAATGCACGCCGGGAAATTCCCCGGACAGCGCATGCGTATTTAAATCGGTGCGGGAGCGCGCCTGATTTAAATAGTACACTCCCCCAGCCGCGGAATTAGAATTCCGCCGGGGGAGTTAGGATCCGCCGTCGCAAGTTTGGAGGTAAGTGTGTTGTGAATTTGACACTTTCCTCACAAACTTGCGAGGGCGGATCTTAAAACACATAGGTTACACGGATCTAAAGATCCGCTAACCTTTGTGAATCTGGCCCATAGAAACAATGTATTCAGTTAGTGTGTGTGTTTCCTACAGATGGATCCAGTAATGGGAACCCACCAGAGAGATGTCCCCGTCCTCTGTATTCCCGGGATTCCACACAGGAAGGTCACACCATCCCCCACCACCATCAGGTAAATGAGGAACAATCACTGATAGTATCATTAGGATCTGTACATTATCTGCATTGTTACCATTGATGTCATTTTTATTCTATATTCAGAGTGGAGACCTGAGAGATCCTAAAGTTGAGGTTAAAGAAGAGGTAAAAGAGGAGGATGATGAGGATGGGGTGATGGAGGAAGAACACACCATCCCCCACCATCATCAGGTAGATGAGGAACAATTATTGGTGGTTATGACTTATACACAAACATGTTTATTATAATGAATGTTTTATTATATATTCAGAGTGGAAACCTCGGGGATGATAATATTGATGTTAAAGAAGAGTATAAAGAGGAGGATGAGGAGTATGGAGTGATGGAGGAGTTTTCAGAAGGACACAAGGATATGATGGAGCCACCTAATACCAGGAACCCACCAGAGAGATGTCCCCGTCCTCTGTATTCCCGGGATTCCACACAGGAAGGTCACACCATCCCCCACTGTTACAAGGTCGGTGGGGCGGAGCATCTAGAACAGTGGTTCTCAACCTTACTAGTTCCGTGACCCCTTGATAAAATTTCCTAAATTGTGGGGACCCCTAACTGTAAGATTTTCGTATAGTGGTTTGTGAGCACCCAAGACAAGACAAGTAATTTGTGCCCCTAACCCACGGACATTTAGCGCTCCCTGAGTGCCTTCCACTTGTACAGTATTAAAACCCCTTTATGGTACATTTTAGGATGTACCACTCTCTCTTTGTTCTCCTTTCTTCCCCTTTTTATCTCTCTCAATCTTAATTTCTTGTTTTTTTTCCCCCATCCCTCTCTTTAGCCGTCTTTCTTGTTCTTTCTCTTATTCTTTATCTCCCTTTTACTTTGTTCCTCCCCCTCTTTTCCTCTCCCTTCCATGTATTCTCAATTTTTTCCCTTCTCTTACCCCTTTGTTGGGGGGGTCTCCTCCAGCCCCTTTTACTTCACATTCCTCACCAGTCAGCTGATCTCTAGTCTCTGCCAGCAATGCCGTGTACTAAAAGGGTGGCTGCGAAGAGGCTCCATGAAAAGCCCAGCTGGGCGGCCACAGGTTGCAGGGACAGCCCAGCTGGGCGGCCACAAAAAGTCTTGGAGAGCGGTGCAGGCTTCAGGAACAGCCCAGGATTTGGTGACCCCTGGCAAATCGTTATTCGACCCCCGAGGGGGTCCCGACCCCCGGGTTGAGAACCACTGATCTAGAACATGGACTGGTGGAGATAATGTGTGGATTTTGTATGTAAGTTTATATCTTACAGATGATATTCACTTTCATTTTTCTTGATTTAGAGTGGAGATCCAATCGATATAGAATTTGAGGTGAAATCAGAAGAAGAAGAGACGTATGTGAGGGATGATCAGCAGTCTATGGAGGAGGATGGAATAACGGGGACATTTATAGAGGAGGACACTCCTACAGAGATCAGCACAGGTGGGTCATTAACACTAAATACATTCCTCCACCCATACTGCTCACTAGGGATGAGCCTGATGTTGGAGTTGTACGTAAGTTCGACTCCAACATCAGGTGTTTGACGAATAGCGAACAATTTGGGGTGTTCGCAGCAAATTCGAAAGCCGCGGAACACCCTTTAGAAGTCTATGGGAGGAATCAAAAGTGCTAATTATAAAGGTTAATATGCAAGTTATTGTCCTAAAAAGTGTTTGTGGACCCTGGTCCTGCCCCAGGGGAGTGTTTGGGGACCCGGGTCCTGCCCCAGGGGAGTGTTTGGGGACCCGGGTCCTGCCCCAGGGGACATGTATCAATGCAAAAAGGTTTCGGATGCAGTGATTTTAATAATGCAGTGAAACAATAAAAGTGAAATGTTCCTTTAAATTTCATACCTGGGGGTGTCTATAGTATGCCTGTAAAGTGGCTCGTGTTTCCCGTGTGTAGAACAGTCCCTGCACAGAATGACATTTCTAAAGGAAAAAAGTTATTTAATACTATAATGAATTGTCGGGTCCCGGCAATACAGATAAAACTCATTGAAAAAAAACGTCCAGCGATGTCCATTCATCTTCTATTCCGCCGCGAGGAACCGAAGGAAAAAAAAAAGCTGCAACAGCTCCGCCTCCCTGGGAGGCTCCCGCCGACTGACGCTTCTTTCGCTTTGACAGCTGTTATATAGCTGAGGGTGGGGCTACCTGTTGATGACCAGGTGTCCCCGCCCCCAGCTATATAACAGCTGTCACCGGCGGGAGAAGTATCACTCGGCGGAGCTTCCAATGGAGGTGGAACTGTTGCAGCTTTTATTTATTTTTTACTTTTTCGTTTGGACGGCGCGAGATGGATTTGCATAGCTGTACTTTTTTTTTTTTATATTTAATAAAGGACTTGTCCCGAAGTGTCTTTTGTAAAAAATAATATTTTTTTGTGAAATGGGGGGGACATTGTACCCCGATACCAATTCACATAGGGGGGCCCCGGATCTGGGGGTCCCTTTGTTAAAGGGGGCTTCCAGATTCCGATAAGCCCCCTGCCTGCAGACCCCCACAACAGGCAGGGGTTGTGGGGATGAGGCCCTTGTCCCCATCAATATGGGGACAAGGTGCTTTGGGGTGGGGGGGGGCACAGAACCCCCCCCTCCCCCAAAGCACCCTCCCCATCTTGAGGGCATGTGGCCTGGTATGATTCAGGAAGGGGGGGCACTCTCTTGTCCCCCCTCTTTTCCGGTGGCCTGCCAGGTTGCGTGCTCGGATAAGGGCCTGATATGGATTTTTGGGGGGGGGGGACCCCCACGCAATTTTTGTTTTTAATTTTGTTTTGGGGTTCCTCTTAATATTCATACCAGACCCAAAGGACCCTCGTCCTATAATCTCCTCATCACTGTCACTCCTATAAAAGACAGTTCTCGTTGTTTCCTCACTCTCTGACTAAGGTCCATGAATAAAGAAATGATCTGGTAGGAGATCAGAGGAGCCATTTACTAGTTACCTTGAGGGGGGAATTGTAAGATCCTCAGAGACAAAGCTGCCTGATGTGGGCGGAGTCCTGGTTTAGGAGAACCAATCAGCTCATGTCTAGTAATAATCTTTGTATTTCTATTTTAGTAGATGGACGGGAGATGAGGAAAACCTCAGAGGATTGTCTCACTTTGTCTCCAGACTGTAAAGTAGAAGATGAGGACATCACACAGAATAGTCCAGGAGAAAACCCGACTACCTCAAATGTCCCTACGGCACCACACAGTGTAGATGGACCATCGTATTCCTCTTATCCTGAGGAACCTCAGACTGTGCGGGACGGTGCCAGACCATCGTATTCCTCTTATCCTGAGGAACCTCAGACTGTGCGGGACGGTGCCGGACCATCGTATTCCTCTTATCCTGAGGAACCTCAGACTGTGCGGGACGGTGCCGGACCATCGTATTCCTTATATCCCGAGGATCCTCAGACTGTGCGGGACGGTGCCGGACTATTGTATTCCTCTTATCCTGAGCATCCTCAAACTGTGCGGGACGGTGCCGGACCATCGTATTCCTCTTATCCTGAGGAACCTCAGACTGTGCGGGACGGTAGCGTCCTTGCAACAGATGAGAGGTTGTCCTGTCCCGAGTCCGGGAAGTGTTTCAGTTCCAAAGGCAGTCTTAATAAGCATAAACAATCTCACACAGTTGAGAAGCCATATTACTGTCCTGAGTGCGGGAAATGTTTTTCAGAGAAGTCCAGTCTTTCCAGACACCAGAGATCACACACGGGGGAGAAGCCTTTTTCCTGTTCTGAGTGCGGAAAATGTTTTTCAGATAAGTACCATCTTTCCACACACCAGAGATCACACACGGGGGAGAAGCCTTTTTCCTGTTCTGAGTGCGGAAAATGTTTTTCAGAGAAGTCCAGTCTTTCCACACATCAGAGATCTCACACGGGGGAGAAGCCTTTTTCCTGTTCTGAGTGCGGGAAATGTTTTTCAGTGAAGTCCAGTCTTTCCACACATCAGAGATCTCACACGGGGGAGAAGCCTTTTTCCTGTTCTGAGTGCGGGAAATGTTTTTTAGAGAAGTCCAGTCTTTCCAAACATCAGAGATCTCACACAAGGGAGAAGCCTTTTTCCTGCTCTGAGTGTGGGAAATGTTTTTCAATGAAGTCCACTCTTTACAGACATCAGAGATCTCACACGGGGGAGAAGCCGTACTCCTGTTGTGAGTGCGGGAAATGTTTTTTAGATAAGTCCAGTCTTTCCACTCATCAGAGATCTCACACGGGGGAGAAGCCGTATTCCTGTTGTGAGTGCGGGAAATGTTTTTTAGATAAGTCCAGTCTTTCCACTCATCAGAGATCTCACACGGGGGAGAAGCCGTTTTCCTGTTCTGAGTGCGGGAAATGTTTTTTAGATAAATCCAGTCTTTCCACACATCAGAGATCTCACACGGGGGAGAAGCCGTATTCCTGTTCTGAGTGCGGGAAATGTTTTTTAATGAAGTCCACTCTTTACAGACATCAGAGATCTCACACGGGGGAGAAGCCGTATTCCTGTCCTGAGTTCGGGAAATGTTTTTCAGTGAAGTCCAGTCTTTCCACACATAAGAGATCTCACACGGGGGAGAAGCCTTTTTCCTGTTCTGAGTGCGGGAAATGTTTTTCAGTGAAGTCCAGTCTTTCCACACATAAGAGATCTCACACGGGGGAGAAGCCTTTTTCCTGTTCTGAGTGCGGGAAATGTTTTTCAGTGAAGTCCAATCTTTCCACACATAAGAGATCTCACACGGGGGAGAAGCCGTATTCCTGTCCTGAGTGCGGGAAATGTTTTTCAGTGAAGTCCAATCTTTCCACACATCAGAGATCTCACACGGGGGAGAAGCCGTATTCCTGTTCTGAGTGTGGGAAATGTTTTTCAATGAAGTCCTATCTTTTCACACATCAGAGATCTCACACGGGGGAGAAGCCGTATACCTGTCCTGAGTGAGGGAAATGTTCCTCACTGAAGTCCTGTCTTCCTGTACATCAGGGGTCCCACACAACCCTCGAGGTGTATTAGTGAGTGCGGAAAATGTCTTGTATGTGAATGTTGCTGGACATGTGGGGAAGAAGCACAACCCTGATATACGGGTGAAACTCGAAAAATTCGAATATGGTGCAAAAGTTCATTTATTTCACTAATGCAACTTAAAAGGCGAGACAAATATATGAGAGAGACTCATTACATGCAAAGCAAGAGGGTTCAAGCCGTGATTTGTCATCATTGTGATGATTGTGGCTTCCAGCTCATGAAAACCCCAAATCCACAATCTCAGAAAATTCCAATATTCCATGCAATCAATAAAACACGGATTGTACAGAGAACGATATCACACCTCTGAAAAGTAGAAGCTGCGTATTAATTGTGTGAAAATAGTGCAGCGCTGCGTATCTATAAATCTTATAGAAACAAATAATTATACATTCCATAAAACAATTTATGAAAAAAGAAAATAAATGATAAAAAAACAGTTCATATGGAGGTTTCCAAAGCTGTCACCACTGTGAAAAATCCGATTTAAATTGATCCAATATTTTTTAATTCAATGTTTTTTATTAAAATTTTCAATTCGTATTACATAGTACAGTTAAGACTTATACGTCGTGCAACGACGTCATGGAACATGTATCAACAAACGTATTACGTTCACCAACATATATCAAGATTATTAACATAAGGCAAAGAACACAATGGATATAAAACACATGTTCGGTCCTCTTCCCTGGAGCGACACCCCATATAGGATTATTAGTGTCGCATGAGTAAAGAGGGGCTATATAACAAAAATCCATTGTACGGTGCAATTTTCCCGTAAGGGAATTGTCATAGCTAGTAGTCAAAAAGGAAAAACAGTAAGCGTCAACGTGAGTACCATAGTATTGCTCGGTCAAGAAGTATACCAGAAGGGTCACATAACCGTAGTATCATGAGGTAGTCGCAGCCCTTGTCCAGTCGATCCAGGGTTGCCAGAGTGCCCGTGTTTTTGGGAGACTGTCCAGTATTGGCTGCTGTTATAGTCTCGTAGCTGAAGTGAAGTGCCACTAGGTCAATGACCTGGGCTATGGAAGGGATCTGATCCGACTTCCAGTGTCTTGTTATGTTGAGCCTGGCTGCCAGGAGTATGTGTGTGGTCACGTGTCTTATAGGATGGGGGATGTCTTCAATGGTTAAGTTAAGGATTGCAAGAGCAGGTGAAGGGGGTAGTTTGATGTTAGTAACGTCGGAAATGAGCTTGAAGGTGTTCGTCCAGTAGTTTTGGATGTTGGGGCATGTCCAAAAAATGTGAATTAAGTCCCCTTTAGTGACTTTACACCTTCAGCAAGCGTCGGAGTTGTGATTGCTAAACGATGCCAATTTGGTGGGAGTGAGGTACCATCGAAGGGAGATTTTCTGGGTGAGTTCCCAAAGGGCTGAGGATTTGGTGGCCTTATAGACCGTTTTGAGGGCGCATTGCCATTGGTCTTCAGTAAAATTACATGCGAGATCAGATTCCCACTTGATGTGAGGGGTCAGTTTGGAGAATGTGCATTTGTTGTGGAGAACGTTGTAAAAGTGGGAGATGCCCTTGGTCTTAGAGGTAGGGTCGTGAGATAATCCCCCGTTTTAGGAGGGATACAGTAAAGGGGAAGGGGTATAGTGTTTAAGCAGTGGTGTACCCGTAGAAAAGTAAAATGCTCGGAGTCTGGGAGTTTAAATTCAGTTTGCAGCTGAGAGAAAGTCTTGGGACGACTGTCCTGCAGTAAGTCGAGTAGATGGTGGATCCCTTTGAGGGACCATCGTTTTAGTGACAGGTCTGGTGACAGGAACTGGAGAGATTCCAGAGGGATAGCAACACGTGATGTGTCAGAAGTAGAGTCAAACAGGGAGATCAGTCTCTCCCACGCTTGAACCGATGCTTTCATAGGTGGAGGCATGGATGGTGGAACGAGGGCACCTAGAGGGGTGCTTAGTAACCAGTTTTTTAGGTCGGGTCTAGTGAGAGAGAAGCTTTCCATTTGTCCCCACGGTGACCTTTTTAACGGTTGGAACAATCCAGGAAGTTGGGCCAGGATAGCTGCTGTATGGTAGTCTCTAAAGTCTATTGATCCTGTTCCCTCCGCTAGTTTAGTCAAGATGGAGTGTCAAAATGGAGTGTGCGCAGCAGGATTTTTTCCCGCTCCACAGATATTTGTTATACGTCGTTTGAACAGATCTGAAAAATGAGGCAGGTAGTGGAATGGGGAGGGTCCTGAAGAAGTACAGAATTTGGGGTAAGCAAGTCATTTTAAAGGTTGCAAGTCTTCCTGACCAGGAGAGTTCATGTTTCGCTAGGGACTGTGAGTTTTTTTGGATGTTTTGCAGCAGTGGTAAGAAATGACAAGAGTAGAGATTTTTGAGTGTTCTAGGTAGTTGGATGCCCAGGTAAGAAATGTCAGTGTGTTCCCATGTGAACGGGTGTTGAAGTTGTAAGAGATTCCTGGTTGTAGCGTCAATGTGTATGTTCAATATAAATGATTTAGTCGTGTTGACCTTGTAGTATGATACCGAACTGAACCATTGCAATCATTTTTGTACCTCAGCCAGGGAGGAGGATGGATTTGTGAGGATAAGGATGACATCATCCGCGAATAGACTGATTTTGTGGGAAGTTGAAGGCCTGTGATGGCGGTACAGGAGCGGACATGTTCCGCCAGGGGTTCCATAAGCATGTTGAAGATTAGTGGGGATAGAGGACTCCCCTGACGTGTACCGTTAGTAATGGAGAAGGGACAGGAAAGCATGCCTTCCGTGAATACTTGGGCCTTAGGATTAGTATACAGTGCTAGAATGGCATTTAGAATAAGGCCTCTCAATCCAAATTTTTGGAGTACAGCTTCAAGGTATGTCCAGTGAACCCTGTCGAACGCCTTCTCTGCGTCCAAAGATAGGAGCAGAGAAAGCGTTTCCGGTGGATTCCGCGTGGTGGATTATGTTAAGCATCCTCCTAGTGGCATCTGATGCCTGCCTGCCCTTTGTGAATCCCGTTTGGTCTTTGTGTATAAGTTCGGGCATAATTCCTAACAATCGTGAGGCTATGGTTTTGGCATATATTTTAAGGTCGAGATTAAGCAGAGAGATTGGGCGAAAATTTTGAGGGACATTTGGTTCCTTCCCTGGCTTTGGCAAAGTTATGATCAGTGCATTTAAAAATTCATTCGGAAAAGTAGAAGAGGAGGCAGCGTTATTGTACACTTCAGTAAGATGTGGGGCTAAATAGGAGGAGAACTGTTTGTAGTATTCTCCTGTCAGGCCATCAGGCCCAGGTGCTTTACCACTAGGCAGGGAGTTAATTGATCTACTAATTTCTTGTACAGTAAACGGGGCATTAAGCGTGTCCAATTTCTGTAAGTCAAGGAGGGGAGGTCAATAGCGCGGAGGAAGTTGTCAATGTCAGTGCGCATAGGCTGCGGGTTGTTAGGATCACGTGTATAGGTCACCATAGTAAGCACTGAATGCGTCCGCTATGTCCTGGGGGTTCGTCAGGGAGATTCCTATGGGGGTGGAAGAGTTGGTGGATTTTGGTTTTGGCTCGTCTGCCTTTAAGGCGTTGTGCCAGTTTCTTCCCGGCTTTGTTGGAGGTGGAGTATGATGTTGCTTTATGTTTTCTCTGAAAAAATTCATAGGAGTGGAGAAGCAGGGTTTTAAGTTCCTGTCCTAGGGATAACCGAAGTTTCGTCTGTGGGTCTGTAGGGTTTGTTTGTGGCTCGTTTCTAGCGTCGCTATCTGAGTTGTCAGTTCATCTACATGCTGCGCCCTCTCTCTTTTAAGACGTGAATTCAGTTTTATTAACATTCCTCTCATATACGCTTTATGGGCGCTCCACACCACTGCAGGGTCAGACACGGAGCCTTTGTTTAACGTGAAAAAGTCAATGATCTGTTCAGAGATTTCTGGCGTGTATTTGTCGTTCTGTAGCAGGAAGTCATTAGCCCGCTAGGGAAACGTGTTTCGTTGTAGGGTAGAATCTTCGATTATCATCAAGATTGGGGCATGGTCTGACCATGTCGTGGTGTGGATCGTAGACATGTAGATTTTCTGTAAAATCCACTTATCAGCTAAAAACAAGTCAATTCTAGAGTACGTGCGATGTCTGGAGGAGAAAAAAGTAAAATCTCTCTCAGAGCAGCGGAGACAGCGCCAGACATCATATAAATCGTGATTTGAAAGGAAGTTCTTTAGTGGCGATCCCCGTCTTTTTGCTGCTGAGGTGGTGTCTAAAAGAATGTCCGGGACCAAGTTGAAGTCCCTGCAAAGAATCAGATGGCCTTTTTGAATAGGTTTTCCTGTGGCAAACACTTTGCGGAGGAACTTCAGCTGGTGTGTGTTTGGGGCATAGACATTCACCAAGGTGTATGAAACACGGTTTATGGAGCAAACTATAATCAGAAAATGACCAGTAGGGTCTGCAATGGAGTCTAACAAGTGGAAGTCCACAGTGTCCTTGAATGCGACCATGACGCCTCTAGATTTAGCGGAGTGGGAGGCATGGAACACGTGAGGGAACTGATGGTTTGAACAAAGGGGCAAATCCGATGGTAATAAATGGGTTTCCTGGATACATAATATGTCACTACGGAGGGACTTGGCGGTCCTCCATAGTGAGTGACGTTTGGCAGGGTGGTTGAGGCCATTCACATTCAGTGAATGGATCGAGAGCGGCATCTTGTCGGCGGCAGGCCGGTGTGTGGTGTAGAGTAGCACTTACAGTTAGACATTGTAGGCCAGATCTGGTGATGTCCTGGAGACAGGTTCAATAGCCGGCGTGAAGCAGTCCGGAAACCTAGGAGCGAGTGCGTCAAATGGCTGGAATAGAGAAATACGTTAGATACAGCTTCAGAAAAAAAAAGAAAACAAAGAAAAACAAACAAAAAAAACAAATGAGGGGGAAAACCAAACGCAGGCGTTAACATGCGATGCTCAAACAAAAAAAAATGTGCGGAGGGGGTGGTAATGGCACAGTAGCCTCCAAGTAGGGGGAACTGAACAGTCAGTAACGTGGGAGAGCAAAGAAAATCAGGGGTGACAGGTTGTCAGAGCTCAGGGGAGCTATATTGACGTTAATTGGCCGCACTTTACAGGTAAATGTGCATCTCTCAGGTGTGGTTGGGGTCCAAGCTTCTGCGAGGAGTCAATGCTCTTTTTTCAAGCGGAGCGGTATTGTGAGGTTCGATGAGAATTCCCCAAGTATGGAGGAGACGCAGGCCTTTGTTTAGATCTCCGATCGCATGGGTCTGGCCGTTTCTTGTGATGAGCAGGGTGGCCGGGTAACGCCACTTATATGGCATCTTGTGGTTTTGGAGGCCTTTGGTGACCGGGTTCAGCTGTTTGCATAGCTGGAGGGTGTACTTGGAGAGGTCCGGGTAGAATTGTATGCCGGTAAACGGAGCTGGCAAGGGTGATTCGGCTTTGACTCCCATCATCAGTTTTTCTTTGATGTGGTAGAAGTGGATCCTCATTAGGACATCCCTGTGCACGGAAGCTGCTAGGTGGGATGGCTTGGCTATTCTGTGTATTATGTCAATGATCACCTCCTGTGGGGGTGCCTCAGGTATGATAAGGCGCATTAGGTCCGTGGCATAGCGCGGGAGGTCCGCAGGTGAAATGTTTTCAGATACCCCTCTCAACTTAACGTTATTTCTGCGGGACCTGTCCTCTAAATCGGCCAGCTTGGCGCGCATCCATGACTGTTCGTCTTTAATGTCAGCATAATAGTCAATGACCTCATTCACCGTGGCTGTGCATTCAGTGAGGCCTCTCTCAACATTGCCCACTCTAGCATTCAGCGCATGCATGTCTGAGGTGAGTTTAGTGAACAATGAGGAGAGGTCTGTCATGAGGGAGGTCTGCAGGGACAGTAACATGTCCTTTAGGGTAGTGTCCATCACTGGCTGGCCTGAGGTGGGGAAGGAGGCTACAGAGGAGTTCAGGGCCTTGCTGGAACGGAGGGGGCCAAAAGCATGGGCCTCGATTTGCGTCCGCTGCGACGGCACATCCAGCCTCATCTTAGACTTTGCAGGGCTGGTAGGGAGAAGATCACACTCCAGGGGGTCGGAGAGCTGTGTAGAGGTACCTGTAATGTGGTGGTCCTCTGAGCAGGCATCCGGGAGATCTGTGTAGGAGCCGCGCTGCGCGACCTGGTCGGCACCATCTTGGGAGGTGTTGTGCCCATCCGCCGGCTTGTAGGCGAATTCGGTAATTTTCTGGGGTTTGTGCGCCGTCCGGTGTCCCAGGAGCAAGGATGGCCATGGATGAGGTTGTGCGGGCGGCCTACGTTGTGGATTCTTTCCCCTGGCTGACGCGCTGATGGCTTAAGCGTCCATCTTCTTCTCCGGCCGGACACGCCCCCCAATGGATCCAATATTCAGTGCGCACCCCCACCTGCTAAAATGCATGCTCATAGACAGATCACTCCTCGTGTCCGATCACGATCCGTCCACTTTACCAATGATAGTTGTAACAGGAGTCACTTTTGGGCACAGATTGAGCCAGGAAATAAAGAGACATATATTGGATTGTTTTAACATGGACAGTAATCTACCATACATTCCTTAATGTCTGTAAAGAATATTGTGACCCTACCGGTCAATAATGACTCTTTTCAATGATTATCCCTGGCTAGTGACACGTTAAATGAGCCTGGCTCTTGAAAGGCCTTCCATTGTGTGAGGCTGTTGAGATGCTAACTAAGACTGCTTCTGTGGATTGAAACTGAGAGTCAGCCTGGCTCCTAGACCTCTCATTGTGTATACTGTTTATGTGTGGAATGTACTTGTCGGAGATGTAAAATCTGGGGGATAATTAACTCTGAATATCATTATGTAAAAGAATGTGATTGAAGCCCCCCCATGGTGTGATGAGAGGGGGTGGAGAGTTTGATTGGTCCTGTGATTTCTGTAACCTGTTGTACTGCATATAAGCAAGCTAAGAAACCATTAAAGTTGTCATTCATTTTGAAACCAGAAAGCACAGAGCTGTGTGTCTTGTCTTATTTTGGGAAATGAGGTGGATCGGGTCCTGTTGGTTGGAGTGTCGATAAGCTGTCTTGGATTGAATGGTATATCGTGAACGGATTTAACCCCTGTCCCATTTTGGGTTCCGTTACAATTGGTGGCTAGCTGCGGGATAATTCCATCACTTAAAGGACAGCTACAAGGACTACTGGAGAACCGTGGCAGACCAGCCAGCAACCATAAGAAGATGGACGTGATCACAGAACTTGTCCAAATGGATGGAGCGGAAAGACCCAACTTAACGGACAGGCCCAGCGTAACAGACAGGACCCCGGAGGAGGCAAGTTTTGATCGGGCTGTCAAACTAAGACTGGCACACTATGGTCCTAACCCTCCACTGGAGATCATAGACCGAGTTATAGCTGCTGTGGACGCAAATTGGCTAAGGCAAAGACGTTCTGCAGCAGCAGAAGTCACAGCAGCACCAACTGAAAGGAGAAAGATACATTTTGCTGCTTTTAAGAACTTCATTGAAACTGAAGGGGAGATTGATGGGTACCTTGCTGATTTTGAACGGCAATGTTCCCTACACCGGGTGCCCACAGAGTAATGGGTTACCATTTTGTCCGGCCGGGCCAGTGAAGCGTTCAGGGCCATCCCAGACAAGGATATTTTGAACTATGGACTGGTAAAAGAAGCACTTTTGGCCAGGTATGCCGTCACACCGGAGGCGGTTCCGAGAGAAAAGCAAGCAGACTGGAGACTCATATACCGAGTGAGCATGCCGCCTACACCGCACAGCATCCCACTGGGTCGATGGATGCCAAGCAGAATCCGGGGAAGAGGTGCTACAGGTGTTCCTGCTGGAGCACTTCTTTGACAAACTGTCCCGGGAAGTCAGAGAGTGGGTCCGGGACAGAAACCCTTTCTCCTTGTCTGAAGCAGCTCGCCTGGCGGACGAATACACAGACGCCCGCAAACTGGACAACTCTGTGGTCAAGACCACAGCTCGGGTGGATTATCGATCAGCGGCACCCCCAGCCGGCTATTGCCTACAAACCCCAGTCGGACCGTCCTACAACACCACCTCCAGCGGCCACTTATCCTCTGCAGCCTAGGTTCAACTCCCAGGACTACTCACAGCCCATCAGGTGTTTTGGGTGTAAACAGCTAGGACACAGAAAGCTAGAATGTCCATGGAATCCGCCCAGGCAGTCATAGTCATGGAGACAGTCAGAAAGGGGGAACCCCTACACATCCATGCCTGCAGCCCACTGCGTTGAGGAGGAAGAACATTGGGGCGTTCTGCACCAGGCAGATCCGATACAAGCAGCTAACCAGGACAACAGGCAGCAACACAGGCAGACTGTCCGGGTCAATGGAAAGGTAGCCAATGGGCTACGCGATACTGGGGCCACGATGACCTTGCTACAGAAGAAACTCATCCCAGAGAGCCAGCACATCGGAGACACCGTAGCCGTAAGAGTAGCGCGAGGCACCGTCTTCTGGCTACCCGTTGCCCGGGTTCACCTGGATTGGGGGGTTGGTTTGGGACATTTGAATGTGGGGGTGATGAAGGATTTGCCAGCAGATGTACTACTGGGGAATGATTTGGCCCCCCTTGTTTCTGCATATGCCCCGATGTGCCCCGCTGAAGCCCACACAGTGACTACCTGTGCCCCAAACATTGGTTCCGCATTGCTGGAACCAACTCGCTTGCTGCTGAGACCCGGGTAAGACTACCTTCCCCGACATGTACTGTAGATCCGGCACAATATCACAGTCTAAAATGGGAATGTGACAAGTTGGCCAGTGAGAAATCAGAGATGCAACGACACTACGTCATGTATTATGAGATGTCCCGTGGCTTGAACATTGAAATGCACAAACAGGCTGAAATTGTCAAAAGATTAAATGGGATTTGCATCCAGGTGGTGCCTTATCTCTCCCAAGAGCATCAGCAACAGGTTTTGGGAGCCATTGAGAGAGCAAAGCAAGTGACTGTTCCAGAACTGAATTCCATTATTCACCTTCACCATCAGCTACCGACCTGGTAAGCCAAATGGCAATGCTGATGGTTTATCCCGGCAAACAGACGTCATCCCGGCCTCCTAGTTCCAGACATCCACAAGTTGACCCGAAAAGGATCAAGCCGGGTCTGCCGGAGTGTTCAACAAGGAGGGAGCCATGTAACAGGAGTCACTTTTGGGCACAGATTGAGCCAGGAAATAAAGAGACATATATTGGATTGTTTTAACATGGACAGTAATCTACCATACATTCCTTAAAGTGGATGTAAACCCCAAAAATTTAACATGACATAACATATGATAAACATTTCCAAGCTAGATATGTAAATAACCTGTAACACAAAGCAAACGGACTTTATAATTTGGCAAGTTTTTATCTGGAATTCTGTTAATTTTCACTGAACATTAAGAGAATTGCTCAGCGCTGGATTAACTCTGTGTGGCAAGACTGGGCACAGATGATAGGAAATCTTATACTCTACATTGTGACATAAAAAAAAAAAAGAAAATCTGTAAAGAATATTGTGACCCTACCGGTCAATAATGACTCTTTTCAATGATTAGCCCTGGCTAGTGACACGTTAAATGAGCTTGGCTCTTAAAAGGCCTTCCATTGTGTGAGGCTGTTGAGATGCTAACTAAGACTGTGTAAGGAATGTGAAATAATGGAATATTATATGTCTGACATTAGCTACTCCATTTTAGATAACATAGGTCTCTTAAGAGTTAATATAATATGTGCTTTTATTCTTTCTGTAACAGTAAGCATTATGATTTTGTCATAAAATACAAATAGATTTTGTGCTAGATGGCTAGTTCCGGCACAGACATCCTGTGTGCAAGTAGCTTGTAAGAATGAAACTTGTTAAAAGAGGAACATCTGAATCTGTATAAAATACTCTGAAAAATATAGCAATTTGCAATCTCTAATACAGCATATATCGTGTCTGTGTTATAAATTGACCGACCGGTGTGGGGGTTAAAATATCCAACTGTCCAAGGTCCAGCCTAGGCAACAGAACCAGAACCGAACCTAACAGAACTGGTACCAGGAAGCGGGGTACTGATTGACCAGGTAAGGCCACACTTATTCTCGAATTTTACATTTGGGTGTTTTTGTGTTCTTTGCCTGGCTCAGTAGAACCTCGGATAATTTTAATTTTTAGTTTTAAAATTCTGTTGTGCGTATTGCAGAGGTTGCGGTTATAAAGGATAGGGAGAGTCCGACGGAGTGTCTGACTATAAACTAATGAGTCCGACGGGGTGTCTGACTATAAACTAAGAATATTTCAGGGTAGCAGCAGATTGCTCCCTGAAGAAGGACGGACAGAGTGGAGCCCCAAGTACAAAAGAGCTCATTTCTTGTTTTGTATTGTCTGAAATTTTTTTTTTTTTCCAAAATCTTTTATTCATTTTTTTTATACAAAACAGTACAATTAATACAACATAAAATCAATATACAGACTAACATATATGGTCTCCAAATGTACCCTTTCCAATGAAAATTGAAAATATATTAAAGGCTCTATCTTCTTCTACCGATATTATGTACTACTCCTGGATTTCTCCATCCTTCCGCCCCAGTGCCTATCCCTCCATTTCCACTCTTCAAGGGAGATACCCAGGGATAGGACCCCACTACCTATACCTACAGTAAGTGGATGGGGGGAGGACGTATATAAAAAGAATAAAAAAGGGAGATATGAGAGCGAGAGAAAGAGAGGGTAGGAGGGAGATATGGAGAGAGAAAGAGAGAGAGAGAAAAAAAAAAAAAAAAAAAAACACCACGTCCTACTAGAATATAGTGAAAAGTATCGGGGTTATTCCCCTTATTGTGTATTTACATAAGTGTAGAAAACCACAAAGAAGTTGAATAAAAAAAAAAAAAAAAAAAAAAAACACACTGAATCCAACTAGGATATAGTGAGAGGTATAGGGGTTAACCCCCTTATTGTATATTTACATGAGTGTGCAAAAAAAAAAGAAGGAAGAAGAATAACTCTAAGTCTCTCTAAAATACAGTGGAAAATATAGGGGTTAATTCCCCTAATTGTGTATTTACTTAAGTATAATAACAAAAAAGAAAGACACTACATCCTACTAGAATGTAGTGAGTATTGTGTATTTACATAAGTGTACAACACCAGACAGGAGTTGTAATTAAAAAAAAAAAAAAAAAAAAAAAAAGAAAAGGACACTAAGTCCTACTAGAATATAGTGAAAGGTATCGGGGTAATTCCCCTTATTGTGTATTTACATAAGTGTACATAACCACAAAGAAGTTGAAAAAAAAAAAGAGAGAAAAAAAAAAAAAAAAATTATATAAAAAGAAGAGAGACACTACGTCCCTCTAAAATATCGTGAAAAATCTAGGGGCTAATTCCCCTTATTGTGTATTTACTTAAATATACAAAGAGCTAGAAAGAGTTGTAAAAAGAAGAAGGAAAAAAAAAAACAGAGGAAAAACCACAAAAAAGAAAAGAAGGACTCTAAGTCCGTCTAGAATATAGTGAAGGGTGTAGGGGTTGATTCCCTTATTGTGTATTCACATTAAGTGTCAAAGGTAGGAGGGCAGAGGAAAAAAAAAAAAAAAAAAAAAAACGAGACGCGAGGGAAGGAGGGGGCCCCATAATGGTTCCCCCCCACGGTCTCTCTATTCCCCTCCACTCTCTCCCCCCCCACAACCCCCCTCCCTCCCCCTAGCCCTAAAATCCCTCCATCCCTTCCAAGTCCTTTCATATCTTGGCCCAGACTCTACCTGAAAGGACCATAACTCCTCCATCACTTGCATTTTATCAATTTCTTGGAGCCATTCCCCTATCGAGGGTACTCTTTTTTCCCTCCAGTTCCTAGGTATTAGTGCCTTGGCTCCGTTCAGTAGGAACGGGACCAAGGAGCCTCTGTATTTTTTCCTGGACATACTTGTAGTGTGGAACAAACATTCCCATGGGTCATATCTTATCTCATATCCACTGATTTTTTTAATCAGACCTAGTATCTCCCGCCAATATACCTGGATGAGGGGGCATTGCCACCATATGTGGGCATGAGTTCCCTCCATCCCACACTCCCTCCAGCATAGGGGGGACGCCTCACTGTTAATTCTGTGCAGTTTAGTTGGTACATAGTACCATTTAGTAAGTAACTTATAGTTGGTTTCTTTTACTTTTGCATCCATCGTTGTGGCCTGCACGTATTCTAGCACCTGCCTCTTCTTCTTATTGGATATAGTTTGATTAAGTTCTATTTCCCAGCTTTCTATCATTTTCAATTTTCCTACCTCTATCTTGGTTGTTAACATCTTGTAGAGACTTGATATTCCCCTTTTCCCAGGTTCCTCTTGGGTCATAAGTTTTTCCCATTGATTTAGTTCATTCGTAGTTCGCAGGGGCTTCGACAAAGTGCCGACAAAATGTTGGACTTGTCTGTGTCTCCACCTATCTCCTGGGTACTGACCGTATTTCTCTTGAAGTTCCCCCACCGGGCGCACTTCATTTCCTTTTATTATATCCTTTAATCTTGGAGTGTCTGAAGTTGCCCACTTCCGGAATAATCCCCCCTCCTTGCCAGGAGGAAAGAAATCCGTACCTGTAAGCGGCAACAGCGGGCTATTATAGGGCAATTTATTTTTCTTATAGACCTTATCCCATATTCTAAAAGTTTCTTTTGTTATTACTGGAGTGTCCAGGGGTAGTCCTCTATATTGCCTCGGTACCCATATTATATTTCCCAGCTCTTTCTTACTTAAACTTTCTTCGACTTCTACCCACTTTTTTTTACTTCCCCCCTCCCCCTGCGCCCAATCTGTAATCCTCCTCAGTACTGCCGCCTCATAGTACCTTCTGAAGTCTGGCAGCTGTATTCCTCCTTCCTCTTTAGATCTAATCAGAGTCTCCACTGCTATACGCGGCTTTTTCCCCCTCCATATGAAACCTCCTATTATCCTATCCAGGATTTTAAAATATATTTCTGGGATTTTTATCGGGAGTGTTTGAAAAATATAAAGAATTTTAGGCAAAATCATCATTTTTATAGTATTCACCCTTCCCCACCATGATACTCTATCTATCCTATATCCTTTTAAGTCTGATTTTACCTTATTCAGTAGTAGTATATAATTGTCTTCATAGAAGCACTTTTCCTTGCAGGACAAGTATATACCTAAATATTTCACCCTCCTTTGCTTCCATTTAAATGGATAGAGCCCCTCCAATTCCCTACGATCCTTTGGACTTAATGATATACTTAGTATCTCCGTTTTGTCTCTATTAATTTTGAGATTCGAGATCTCCCCATACTGTTCATATTCCGCCATTATTTTAGGCAGTGTCTCCCTAGGGTTAGATACAAATAGCATCATGTCATCCGCAAAGGCGGATATCTTGTGCTCTCTTCTCTCTAGTTTTATCCCTTCTATGTCCTGATTCTTCCGTATTGTTTCCAATAAAGGCTCCAATGACAGGACGAATAGGATAGGCGAAAGCGGGCAACCTTGCCGGGTTCCATTACAAAGTGAAAAGCTATCAGAAAGGGTGCCATTCACCCTCACCCTAGCCGAGGGATCCGAATACAGAGCCCCTATCCACCTCAGCATACTTGGACCAAATCCTATATGGGATAAGTTTGCAAGCATAAATTCCCATTCTAGCCTGTCAAATGCCTTTTCGGCGTCTAGAGACAGGAATACTACTGGTTCTTTGTTCTTTTTAGCTTTTTGCAACAGAAATATTACTCTTAAGATGTTTTCTCTCGTTTCTCTCCCGGGTACAAACCCTGCTTGATCGTTATCTATCAGGCCTGTCAAGAGCGGCCTAATTCTCTCGGCAAGAATTTTAGAATAAATTTTTATGTCCACATTTATTAAAGATATCGGCCTATAGCTGGCACACAAGGAGGGGTCCTTATCTTCCTTCCCTATCAAAGTTATGTGAGCGTTCAGAGATTCCTTACGTATTGCCAAGCCCCCCCCTATTGAGTTCATGTACTTCTGAAAAAAAGGCACTAGTATCTCCCCAAACCTTTTATAATATAGTGACGTAAACCCATCGGGGCCGGGACTTTTCCCCATTTTGATGCTCCTAATCACTTGACTTATTTCTTCTTTTGTTATTTCTTTCTCTAAGTCACTTATTACTTCCTCTGCTAGGCCTGGGGTCTTCACCTTTTCTAAGTATTGTTTAATTTTTTCCCTTCTATTCTGAATTTCTATTTCCCCTTGCCCCTTGTTGACATTATATAGGTTTTGGTAGTAATCACAAAATGTTTTAGTTATCTCACTAGTGGAGTGTCTCATTTCCCCGTTTCTATCTTTTATTTTCAGAATAGAGTTCAGTGTGTTTCTTGGTTTTAGGGTCCTTGCTAGCAGACTCCCTGGTTTATTACCTAGAGCATAGAATTTATTATTCACATTATTAAAGATCCATTTCGTTTCCTGCTCCAGGAGGTCCCGGAGCTCTTCTCTCTTGCTAGTTAGGGCCCTTAGAACCTGCTCTGCCTGTATTTTTTTATGCTTCCATTCGAGGACCTGGATTTCTTCTAATAATGTTTGTTTCCGTACCTGTCTAATCTTCCTCCTCTTGACTTTCTCTGCTATCAACCGCCCTCTCACATATGCCTTGTGTGTTTCCCAGAGCGTGGCTGGATCGATGTTTTCTATATCATTTTCTTTGAAGAATGTACTCATATCCCTACCTAGATCATCGGCTGTCTTGGTGTTATTTATTAGGGACTCGTCTAATCTCCACACTGGACACCCATCCGGGATCTCCCCTACGTCTAAGGATAGTACCACTGGGGCATGATCTGACAGTGTTATAGATTTTATTTCTATCCTTGTCAGTCCTTCAAGCAGCCGATGATCTAGGAGGACATGGTCTATTCTTGAATAAGACCCATGGACCCCTGAAAAATATGTGTAGTCCTTATCTTTTGGATGGAAGATTCTCCAGGCGTCCACCATTTGCATCTGATATAATTTATGTTTAACCATTCTGAGATATTTCCCCTCCGATCTCAATGAGATCGGTTGAGTGTCTAATAGAGGATCAAATACAAAGTTTAGGTCGCCTGCCAGAATCACCATACCTTCTCTGAATCCTTCTAATTTATTTAAAATCTTTCTCAGATAGACGGCTGGCCTTACATTAGGACAATACACATTTACCAATGTGTACCTCCTATTCATAATTGTACCCTTGACAAACAGGTATCTTCCATCGGGATCAACCTCTGTGGCTTCTAGAGAGAACCCTGTGTTTCTATCGAGCCCTATTGCGACTCCCTTTGCCCTTTTATTCGGGGAATAGCTATGAATCCAAATGGGGAAATCCTTTGAGTTTAATCTAGTTTTTGATGTTATTTTTAGGTGGGTTTCCTGAAGGAACACTATTTTGGCCGAGAGTCTCTTCATCTCCTGTAGTATTTGATACCGCTTACTTGGGCTGTTTAACCCTCGTACATTGTACGTGACAATCTTTAATGCCGCCATTTATTATATTTCTCCCTTTTATTTTTTCCACCCTTTTTTCCAAATAGGAAGCACCTATTGTTCCCCCACAGGATATGAGAGACTCCACGCCCTTTCTCAATATATAAGACACCTAGGCCATACTCCTTACTCAACATCACACTAATAGCCTTCAAAAAAAGAGTCTTAATCAAAATATCTTGAGACCACATACACAACATATACCCCCCTCCCTCTCCCAACCCACCCCCAACGCATTGTACTTCAATGCTAAAACTCACTTGGTCTGTGCCCCTCCAGGCCCCTTGCCAAGTGAGCTTTTCCTCGGGATGTCTACTATGACCCCCCATTTCCCAGGCCCCGTCACCTAAAAAAAAAAGGGACGGCCCCTGGTCCAAGGACGGCACAGCAGCTCCATGTTTTTCCCCTTCCCCAGTGACTTCCGTTTATTCTTCCTCTGGGCGCTACACTTACTGAGATCTTTTAACACACCAGAAAGAAATAAGGGAATGGGAGATGAGGAGGAGAGATGCGGGAGTTAGTCCCCACAGATACCGGGAGACCCAAAAACCCGCCCTCTCTGTCCTCAGTCATCCCACCCCCCCTTCCCCACACCCCCAGAGAGAGCCCCCCTCATAAAAAAAAAATTAGGCTTGATAGTCTATGCCCTATTCCAGTCCTGTTCTCTCCATCTTCTCCAGGCCGGGGGTCTCTTTTCCCAATTCTCTATCTGCATATGCTGGATATTCAGCCTGTTACAAAATTCTTTTATATCTTCAGGAAAGCGGATAACCGCTGATACCCCCTGGCTCTTAACCGACAGACAGGCTGGGAACCCCCATCTATACGGAATGTCCTTTGTCTGCAGGTAACTGGTTAATGGCTTCAATGCCCTTTTCCGTACTAATGTCTCTTGGGACAGATCCGAAAACACAAGTAGTTTAACCCCTTTGTATTCCATAGCAGCAGAGTTCCTTGTACTTTGAGATACCAGTTCTTTTTGGTTATATTCTAGAAATCTTACAATAGTATCCCTTGGTAGGTCCCTATGCGTATTGTATGATTTTTGTATTCTGTGGACCCGTTCGAAATGCATAGGGGCTGTCTCCTCCCTTTTTAAGGCTGTATTAAATATCCCTCGGAGCACCTCCCCCAGTTCTTTGTCTTTAACTTCTTCTGAGAGGCCTCTTATCCGTAAATTTTTTCTTCTACTGCGGTTCTCTTGGTCCTCTAGTTTATATCGGATATTTCTTATTTCTACCCAGTCCATATCAGCTCTATCTCTCAATTCTGTTATCGCATTTTTTTGTTCCTCCAGTTGTTCCTCTATCCCTTCCACTCTCTGTAACACACTCTGTATATCTTTTCTAGTTGCTCCCATTTCCCCCTTAATGGTTCTTTCTAAACGTAATATCATTTCTGTCATGTCCATCATGTCCTGTTTAGTTGGTGGGGCTTGAGTATCTTCAGGGGAGGTATCAAAAAATAAACTGGGTTGTTTTACACTCTCGGGGGTCTTTGGGACTTTACTCTGGTCTTTTACTCCTGTAGATTGATCTTTATCTTTATTTTTCTCCTTTTTCCCTAGGACCTCACCTTCAGTATGTCCTTTACTCTTTGTAGGTGTCCCCGCTATGCCCTTCTCCCCGTCTCCTTTAGGGCTCTCCGGTGTCTGGTCCAGTCCTTCAGACACGAGATATGACCTTATTGTGCTGCGGCCTGGGCCCCCTCCCTGTGTGTTTTTTGGGGCCTTTCGCACCATCTTTACCCTTTTATCCAACCCCTAAGTATAGGGCCTAATAAAAGACGTGTACTAATGGGTTGTCTACCCCTCACACAGCGATAGGGTGTGTGACAGAGACTGACAGAGACAGATACTGACGTAAGCTGGCAGAGTGTGTGTCAGAGGTGTCAAAAAGCTTTATGCGATTGTAGCAATTCAAGCCAACCTTTTTCCTTTAGCGCGGTGGCAGCCAGATATCCCTTCAGTACTACATTTCTATACAATCATGACCTGCATTTTCCTGTAATGAAGTAGCAGTACGATATCAGTTGAATAATACGATTCTATGCGATTATAGCCAGCATTTTTTTTTTTTTTTTCCCTACAACAAGATATCCGTTTACAGATGCAATTCTATGTGATTAAAGCCACCATTTTTCCTTTAAATAGGTAAAAGCAGGATATAAGTTCAAAACTGAGTACTGGCTGCAATGCAATACCCCGATAGCAGTCTCATTCAGTAATACGAAACTATGCAATTTCAGCCAACTTTTTTCCTTTCGCCAGGTAACAGCAAGATATAACTTCAGGAATATGTTTCTATGCGTTTATAACCAGCACTTTTCCCTCAGCAGGATAACTGCCAGATCTCACTTCAATAATACAGTCTTATGTGATTGTACCCAACATTTTTCCTCTAGTAAGGTAACAGAGATGATCGAAGCTTTATGCAGTTGTAAAAATTCTATGCGATTATAGCCAACATTTTTCCTTTAATAGGATAACAGCAGAATATCACTTCAGAAATGCAGAAATGCAGTTCTATGTGATTATACCCAGCTTGTTTTCTCTTAGCAAAATAACAGCAGGGTATCGATTCAGTAATGCAATTCTATGCCGTTGTAGCCACAAAGCAAAGAAACGAGGTAACAGCAGGATATCAGTTCACCAATACTATTCTTATGCGATTATACCCAGCATTTTTCCTTTAACAGGAGACCGCAAGACATCAGTTCAATAGTGCAGTTTTATGTAGTTATAGCCAGCATTTTCCTTCAACCTGAGAGCAGCCAGATGCCCCTTCAGTAAAGCAGTTCTATGCGATTATACCCAGCGTTTTTCCTTTAACCGAGTGACAGAGGTGAAATAGGCTTTATGCGGTTATAACAATTCTATGAGATTGTATCCATCATTATTCTTTTGGCAGGATAATAGTAAAATATCACTCCAGTAATACAATTCTATGTGGTTATAACCGGCATTTCTCCTTTGGCAAAATAACAGCAGGACATCAGTTTTCTATGCAATTGTAGCCAGCGTTTTTCCCTTTACCAAGGTAGGACAAAGTATCAGTTCAATGCCATAGCCAAAAGACAGTCTCATTCCCCTTACTACCCCCACACTTTCAACTTTCCAGGACAGACCTAGTAAGGACGGACTTTTGTGGAGACAGATGGGGCTTGGATACAGTTCGCTCACTTGGTCTAGCTGGCCCTTTTCTATGGCCCCGGGTGCCTCACCCCCCACAGTGTCTCGTCTGAGGCAAGGTCGAGGCCAGCGTCGGCGTCTGGAGCGGCACCCACCGAGACCTCGTGTGGTGCTTGCGGACTCCCAGCGGCTCCCTCCTCCTCCTCCGTCACTCCCCCCGATAGCCGATCACCTCACCTCATCAGCTGGCACTACACCCGAGGACATCCAGGGGTCCGGATACCGACCACCGCACACCAGAGGCACGGACACACCCCCTAGCGCGGCGCACGCTCTCCGTAGACCTCCCCGGCCAAACTCCGACACTTTGCACGGATGGTGCCCGAAGCACCTCTCCCCCTTCAGCCGAACTCCTCGCCGCCAAACATCCAGGCACACCAAGCAGACCAGCAGGCAGTAACAGGGCAGGAATCCAGCAGCAGATCGGGGTAAGTTTCGCTTCAAAATCCTTTTATCAAGTCACTCAGCGGGAGCATGGAGCTGCTGCTGCTGCCGTCCTAACTGCTCACGGCGCCATGTTGTTCTGCGCACGTATTGTCTGAAATTGATGTGATTTAATCTGTTACAACCTTTTGATTGATATAGAACACAATGTATTGTATAATATAAGATTGATGGTTGTTGTTTTTGTGACAAGTGATTGCATGTCATACTCTGTGCCAAAGACCTCCTGTAGTGAGTGCAAAACAGGTTTAACTTTCTTGGCAGACGGGTCAAAGTTATCCCTAATCTCTGTATGGCCGGGAGGACATAGAAGTCCAACCCAACTAAGCAACAGGAGATTTTACCCGTTTAATCCCAAAAAAAAAAACAGTCCCCCTGCACTAGAGTGCACCGAGTAAATATATATACAATCAAATACCGTTCACCCCGCAGGACGGTCTTAGAGAAGGCCTGTCCCCGGACGAAGTGAAGGAGATTGTGCAAAGGACAGGACAAACAAAGTTGTCTGTCCCTTTTCTTTACCAGTGTCCCAAATATTTTAAGGAGGACTTGAAATACAGAGTACCGACATGGGTAATACATTTGGGAAGGAGTGTTCAGAAGGTGAGCTGAAGCAACCCTCCCCTATAGAGTTTGTTAAGAATGAAATACCAATTGTATATTGTGATCCTTTTTGGGATTTGATAATGAAACAAAGCCATCAATTGCATATGTCAGGATACAGTCCAGTGGGTCCTGTGAATTGGGTATGAGGTAGAGAAGATGTGTGGAATAGGAAAGAACATATATCCACCAGGAGATTGGGATACGGAGTATATATGAAAAAAAATGTTGTAAGAAGTGGAGGCCTTTAGTGGAAAAATATGAAAAGAAATATGCGGAGTTGGAACAAGGTACTGCCCTTCCTAGGGAGGTTCCTCCACCTTATACCAGGCGCCCACCCCCAGTTCCAACCGCGCCAAATCCACCATCCTATGTTTTTGTCAAAGAGGAAGCTCCTCGCAGAAAATTATACCCCGTTCTTTCAAATCCTCAAGTTGCAATCATGGCCTATGGCTCTGCAACTGACCAGCAAAAACGGCAATGGGAAGGTATAGCCAAAGAGGAGGCAGATAAGAGGGCATTTGAAGAAGACAGGAAAATAAGAGAAGCCCAGACAATAGCGGATACACTAAGAGAGCTTGGGGAGTTGCAAAGGGACTTAGAGGAGATAGAAGAATCGAGACGCATCCAAGAACAGCATAGAGAAATAAGATTAAAACGTGAACAAATGAGTGAGCATAAACAAACTCTTGATGAGCAAGCCCGGGAAATGAGTAATCTTAGGAAAAAACTTAGGAGGGATGAGGAGGAAATATTAGCACTTTAGATTTCAAATGTTCGAGTCCCATAGACTTTAACAGGTCTTTTTGAGGCAAAAGGAGGATTGTTCCCAGCTTTAACGGGAGAGCCCATGCTGGAGGAAACACCCCTGTTGGCGGCACAAATGCCCTACCAACAACAGAATCAGTATCCTAGTGATAATCAGTATCCTCCACGCTCTGTGCCATGCCCTCGCCAGGGCCCACAAAATGATCAAGCATGTTTCCATTGTGGTGGCTTTGGCCACTGGAGGGCTAACTGCCCACAAGGGAGACAAAGTCATTGAGGGAAACAGGGGAGCTTATTGAGGTCAAAACCCTAACTGGAATGACAATAGACAGATAGCCCAGTACCCACAGTGGAACCAACAGGCACAATCTCAGTCCCGTCCTTAGTTCTTTGCTCTTGTTCTGGCATTTGGCAGGCTTTACCTACTTGAAACCTTGTTGTAGAGGGGGAAGACACCTCCGTTCCGGTTGACACAGGGAATTAATGGGATACCAACATCACACGACATAACATCAGATTTAGAAATCTGTAACCAAGATGGCAAGTTCCTATGTAAATGCAGTTTTGCTCTGTTACTTACTTGCCCAGTCTCTCTAGCTGGTAGAGACTTACTGTCCAAATTACGGATCAAAATAATTTTTGAGCCCAATGGCACCGTGTCAGTTAAATCACCAGACTGTGATGTGTCAGTGCAGAAACGGGTGGACATCAGATCTTTCTTTGTGGCTCTACCCCCACCAGTAGGTCAGCATAAAATATGGGCAGAGTCCAAAGATTCTGTGGGTTTCCTAAATTGCACACCCTACCGGCCAACAATCAGGCAGGGATGTATCCCCATTTTTCAGAAACAATATCCCCTGTCTGAGGAGAAGTTGAATGGTATAGACCCACAGATAGAATTATTTTTACAAAAGGGCATACTGACTCCAGTCCTTGGAACACACCCATTAACCCCATAAGAAAGGCAAACGGAACATGGCGCTTGGTACAAGATTTAAGACCCTTGAACAAATGCATTACACCTCTACCTCCCCTCGTTGCAGATATTAGCACCATCTTTGCTCCTCTGACACCAGAACATAAATGGTATACGGTGATAGACCTTGCCAATGTATTTTTTAGTGTGCCCGTTGATGCTGCTAGTCAGCCCCTCTTTAGTTTTTCATGGAAACGCGACCGACTGACATGGACCAGGTTACTGCAGGGTTTTGTGGACAGTCCGGCCGCCTTCAGCATGGTGTTAAATCAATCCCTGACTGACTGGGTGCCTGAACATGGTTCAGTTCTGATCCAATACGTGGACGATCTTCTAATAGGAAATGGGACAGAAATTGGCTGTAGTAATGACTCTGTGCATCTGTTAGACCACCTCGCTGACAAGGGTCACTTAGCATCTTTCAAGAAGGTGCAGTGGTGCTCGTCTCGGGTGGAATACTTGGGAGCGGTCATCTCGGAAGGTGCCAGGCTGGTATCCCCTGCCAGAATAGAGGCCATATCGGCACTGAGCAGACCGAGCGACAAGCGCTCACTGCTGTCTTTCCTAGGCTCAATAGTGTACTGTAGGCAATGGATTCCAGACTGTTCATTTCATGACTCAGTCCTTAGGAAGGCTACACTCGCCACAGCCCCCAAACAAATTAACTGGACCCATGAGATGGTCACTGCCTATGACACACTGGTGCGTTCACTTTGTAATGCACCCGCTTTGGGGTTGATACAACATGGTAGGGCCTTTTTCACTGTATTGTCTCGTTGTGGGGAATACCATGGCTGCTGTTCTGACTCAGGAGCATGGTGGTAAGCAAAGACCTGTAACGTATATTTAAAAAAAAAAAAACTGCCTCTTCAGGTTCAGGGTATGCCCGCTTGTCTTCAAGGCAGAAAAACTTGTTCTGGCATCACCCATGACCCTTTTCACAACTCACAGTGTCACACAACTGGTGCAAAACATGAACACGCAACATATGACAGCTCAAAGGTTAAGTGGGTACGAGATAATTCTCTTAAACACACAAAATTTAGAGATGAAAACTTGTCCATCCACTACTCCTGTAGTACGGTTTCTGCACTCCCTCATTAAAACTAATGCCTTAATCAGAGCCAGTGCCCGAGCATAATTGCGAAGACCTAATTTCCCAAACAACCTCCCCAAGAGCTGATTTAAAGGAGAAACCCCTAGAAGGGGGCATTGACATATATGTGGACGGTAGCTGTACACGTCCCGATGATAAAACCTACCGTACTGGTTATACAGTTGTCCAACTTCCTGACATTATTCATGAATCAAAACCCTTAGTCGCAAAATCTGCGCAAGAGGCTGAACTTACTGCTTTAATACGTGCCTGTCAGCTGTTTGCAAACCCTTATTGAAACATTACTAGATGCCATACACCTGCCTAAAGCAATTGCAGTGATTAAAGTGAAAGCTCATACTACGAGTAGGACCACGGAAGCACTTGGCAATGCACTTGCTGACAAAGTAACCAAACAAGCAGCGGATACTATCCCTGCACATGATTTGCCCCCTCCATTAGGACCTCTTACAGACTTACAAATAGACTTTACACATATGCCAAAACAGAAAGGAAATGTAAAATATCTTTTGGTAATTGTGGAACGAATGAATAGAAACATTATCTTCCAGGTGTACTTTACCAGATAAGGGTCACTCCTAATTCTAGAGGGTATTCCCCTTTTGAGATACTCATGGGACATCCTCCAGCTGAGAATAGTGTAGGAAAGGATAATGATTTGTTTTCTCAACAGGAGACTTGGATGAAACATCTGGTGAGTACTATCCAACATACCCAAGAAGGAGTTGCTGTCACCCTTTCTCCTCTTTCCACAGATCCAACTCACCCCTTTATACCTGAGATGAGGTATTGGTTAAGCAATTGGCCGTGAGGAGAAAGACAGGCCCCATTTACCAAGGTCCATATACGGTGGAAAAGGTCCCTTGAAGATAAAGACCCCAGAAGCCCCGATGGCTCCCCTCTTGGAGCGAGGGCTCAAGAACAAGGAGGACGCAAAGCTAGAGACCCTGATGGCTCCCTCCATAGAGCAAGGGTCCGGGAAAACCAGCACTTAACTGCCAATCAGGTGTACAATAGAACGATACAAGGAGGGAAATATTGTGGACTATTGCTTATACTGTTTGTGGTGACCGCTTTTGTGGTTTGCTACTTCACCCCAGGTTGATACATAAGATAGGAAAAGGCCAAGACCCAAAATTAGTCATAGTAAGGAAAAGATTCATACCATTTAGATGGCGAACCAAATTTGGTATAGTGAGTGATCCCAAGAAAGTAAACATTCTTTGGGATCAGAGGAGGGATGTAAGGAATGTGAAATAATGGAATATTATATGTCTGACATTAGCTACTCCATTTTAGATAACATAGGTCTCTTAAGAGTTAATATAATATGTGCTTTTATTCTTTCTGTAACAGTAAGCATTATGATTTTGTCATAAAATACAAATAGATTTTGTGCTAGATGGCTAGTTCCGGCACAGACATCCTGTGTGCAAGTAGCTTGTAAGAATGAAACTTGTTAAAAGAGGAACATCTGAATCTGTATAAAATACTCTGAAAAATATAGCAATTTGCAATCTCTAATACAGCATATATCGTGTCTGTGTTATAAATTGACCGACCGGTGTGTGGGTTAAAATATCCAACTGTCCAAGGTCCAGCCTAGGCAACAGAACCAGAACCGAACCTAACAGACTGCTTCTGTGGATTGAAACTGAGAGTCAGCCTGGCTCCTAGACCTCTCATTATGTATACTGTTTATGCGTGGAATGTACTTGTCGGAGATGTAACATCTGGGGGATAATTAACTCTGAATATCATTATGTAAAAGAATGTCATTGAAGCCCCCCCATGATGTGATGAGGGGGGGTGGAGAGTTTGATTGTTCCTGTGATTTCTGTAACCTGTTGTACTGCATATAAGCAAGCTAAGAAACCATTAAAGTTGTCATTCATTTTGAAACCAGAAAGCACAGAGCTGTGTGTCTCGTCTTATTCTGGGAAATGGGATGGATCGGGTCCTGTTGGTTGGAGTGTCGATAAGCTGTCTTGGATGGAATGGAATATCGTGAACGGATTTAACCCCTGTCCCATTTGGGGTTTCCGTTACAGTAGTAATTCCTACAGTCTCCAGACTGCACCTCTGTGTGGGGAATCAATGTATAAATTGTCTCCAAACACCACCTTCCTCCATTCACCTATTAATAATCAATTCCACTTCTATATCCCGGGGGGAAGGACATGAAAGAAAAAACACAAGTACCATAGTGCCCTCTGCTTCTGAATTTATTATAAAAGCCCCCCCTAAAAAGTTAAGCAGTGTGGTGGAAATTTCAAGATGTATTTATTATGTATTGTCATAGTGTCACCCATGGTTGGTTCTCCCTCAGCCCGCTCTAGAAAGCTGACTGGGGCAGACAGACTGGTGGGGATACACTTCCTGATTTGGAGAAGGGTGTTTGTGGAGGGGGGGTGTCGGCCGGCGAAAGGGCCCCTGTGTGATGCACAGATATTCGCCTTCCCGGTGCGTCCGCTCTGCAAGAGCATTGTCAATTTAGCTGGTGTGCGCTCCTGTCATCTCTCAGTACCTGATCAACACTGTTTTGTGATGTGCGCCTACACCTGCAGATAATCTCTCATCAGGAACTGTATCCTATTGTTGTTATTATATTGCTGTATTGTTATTGATTATTACTGTATCATATCATGTTGTTATATTGCTGTATTGTGGTGTTGTTGTATTATATTGTTATTAAATATTACTGTATTGAATCCCTGAGAAGAGAGGAAAACTGGGGGCAAGTTTTTTTTTGGACTTAGTCCAAAAAAAAACTTGCCCCCAGTTTTCCTCTCTTCTCATACATATTAGGACACGGCACCTTATCACATTATCAAGTATCCACATGTTCACTACATGTGAGGATACTGTTTTTTCCTCTGTATTGAATCCCTGTTGGACGGGGTTATCTGTGCTGCCAAATCAATATATGGGCATTTGTTGTATCGAGCCCACATGCTGTGACATCACTTCCCATGGAGGAGGTCACATGCTGTGTCATCACTTCCTATGGTCACATGCTGTGATCTCCTCCAATCAGATGTGGTCTGTGAAGCCTATTGTGTTAATAAAACTGCCTGTGAGGGCGTTGGCAAACCAGTGATGACTGGGAGCTAGGATGGAATGAGAACAATTGGTGAGGTCTCTTGACTTGTATGGATGGGCAGAGAATGGATGGTGAGTGAACTTATTTAGCTTTAACATGGCTTATTTTCATTAAGACGGGGTATGTGCTTTTTAGCACAGGGCAAAGTGGCGGTGTGCTCTGCGTACAGCCAATTTTGCCATGACAGAATTGGCGGGCCAGAAATTTAGGAGTAGATTGAGCCCCCTTTGGGCATTGGTTCAGATGGGGGAAAGTAGTCCTATGTTCCGATGCGTGGGGGGGCTCTGCTCTACAAAAGAACAAATTTGTCGTCTTTTTGAAATAATGCTTGGGTGATTGTGTGCGCTTGTGAAATCGATTGGACTGTGTGTGTGTGTGTGTGGATTTGATCCTATATGTATATGTGATTTTGATCGTGTGTATGCCTGAATGCTGTATGATTGAACAGATTGAAGTTATGTGCCCATGGTTTACAGTGAAGCTGTTTGGAAAAGTTACTTTTGTGTGATGTATTGAGCAACCAGACATGTTCTATTGTGTAAGACGGCAGCATTGTGCCATGTGCTTTGGTGGGGGAGGGGCGATTTGTTTGGTGGACCATGAGGCTTGGGGGAGGGGCGGACAGTGTTCTGATTCTGTGTTTCTTGACTTTGCAACTTTCAGAACAAAGTTAGATATAACATTTTATGATGCATATGGAAACTGTATATTGTGGATGATTTGTCTGTATAGAGGTGGGGTTATTCAGCCTGCAATGTGTGCGGCTGAGACTTTTTTGTATTTTCTGAATGTCTTGTTCCTGTGTATGGAATGTTCATGTCAATGAGAAATGGAGACTGTGTGTATTTAGATAATTTTATGTTGGACAGGTTGCCTTTGTATAGTTCAGCCAGGCAAGGCACGTTCCATGGTGTAAGATGGCCCTCTTGCCATGAGGCTCGGGGGAGGGGCGGACAGTATTGTTGGATCCCTGTGTGCTTCTTGAATTTTGTAATATGTTCAATGATCTATGTGAGGAATAGAGATTGTGCTGTAAACAATAGCATACAGGCTTTTTATGTTGGAAGGTTTTAAATGATGTGACCTCACTGTGTATATTTTTTAAATGGCTTGTTATATATAAAGGGTGATGCCGCAGTTTGTACATGAGCTTTGAGAAAAAGAGTGTTTTTGTTCTAATGTTGCGCATGTAACTAGAACATTTTTTTAATGTTAATTTTTGTTTGTCTTTGTGGAGAAAGATTCTAGGCAGGTTTTTGAAAACTGCACCTGGCAGGCATCTTGTTTGCTGCCATGGTCGGCGGCGGCCATTTTGGGAGGTGCAGTCTGTTTGCTCTGTGGGTCATCCTGGGTCATCTTTTGGGTGTGATACCATGTGACTGAGCAGTGGAATTTTGCAGCCTTTTGGGGCAGATTTTGATGTTTAGTGCGAATTGAGTAGCGCGGTCTTTTCTGTGTTGGAATCTGGTGGACAACATTTTTGTTTTCCCGTGTGTGTAGTACTGTCTGTCCTGTGGTAAAAAAAAAGGTGATTTGGAGGCGCAGTTAAATTGTTTTTTTGCAAGCGTAAATGGCGCCATTGTTGCTTGGCTTGTTGTCGGCCATTTTGAGATGCAGTTTAAGCACTATCTTTTGAATAGTGCTTGTGTGCTAGGGCTAAATTATATACAGGATCTGAAAGAAGGGAGATGACAATATCCTCACATGTAGTGTGCATGTGGATATTACAAAGTAACCCCAAAATGTGTCTCACCTCCCCCCTCCAGGAACAACTGGTGTTAACACCAACATGGATGTACAAACTGGGGTGCCCAGGAGAAATATTTCCCTTGATACACAACCAACAGCAGCACAGCTGCAACTATGTACACGACAAGGTACTCTGGACCCTCATGTTGTCTCCCAGGTCTCAAATTTTCAGATCTCTCCGACCATGCCATCCCTAACGTAACACCAAACTCTGATTTAGATATCATTAATCTTACCCCCTATACTTTCTCCAATGAGCAGCTCGGGGTTTTACGTTTGGGCCTTAGCTTCTGTCCGTCCACGAGTCTCAACAAATATGAGACTATAAAAGACTTATATTTATTCACGAGAAATTTAACCTTTAAATTCCTGTTTGATGGTGATCGTCTTCGCACCATTGAGGACTTTAGGGCTCTACGAGACCTAATGCTACTTTTGGAGGAAAGTGAACCTAACTCCTGATCCCAATCCCGTCACTATTCCCACTGTCCCGGCGATTAACAAATTTAAACTTAAGTCTCAACGCTTCCCTGATCTTACCAGCAATTCCAACATATGGGCTTTCCTTACAACTACCATTAATGACTTGAAGAATCTTGAGATAAATCCTCTAAACCATAATATTTCCAAAGAACAGCGATTAGCTATTAAGTTATTACAATGCCACCCTGATCTTGAGATTAAGGCCTCAGATAAGGGCGGAAACATAGTCTTACTGACTAAATTAAATTATGAAAAAATGGTTTTGAAAATACTCCAAAATAGAGATTGGTATAATTGGATACATATAAACAAGATTACTCAATTCAAAGATGAGTTCTTAGTCATTTTGGCATCGGCCCATCACAATGGTTTAATTAACCAAGATCTATATGACTACTTGAATACACGTTATCCCAAAACGCCCACAATATACGCGCTCCCCAAAATTCATAAAAATCCCTTAAACCCACCGGGAAGACCGATTGTTTCCGGCATTGGATCATTAACAGAAAATGCCAGCCGTTATGTGGATTCTATTCTCATGCCACACGTATTGGCACTACCGTCATATACAAGAGACACCCTAGATCTTCTGAAACAGATTGAGGACATGGTCGTGCCTCGGGATGCCCTGCTCGTGACCTTGGATGTGGAGGCCCTATACTCCAGTATCCCTCACGAGCAGGGCATCTCGACAGCACGTACCTTCCTTAATGAACAAGATCATCACTCTTGGAAGCTCAATGACTTCGTCATTGATCTCTTCCGATTTATTCTTACTCGAAATTTTTTTGTTTTTAAAGAGTCCCACTACCTCCAGGTACAGGGCGTAGCTATGGGCACCTGTTGTGCCCCGGCTTACGCGAACCTGTACCTGGGGGGGTGGGAACGATTTGTTTTTTCCAATGAAGACCTATCTATCTATACGAAATTTGTGGCCAACTGGCTAAGATACATTGATGATGTATTCATAATCTGGACAGGATCCTTAACCTTATTGCATGACTTCATCGAAGCCTTAAACACTAATACCTATAATCTTAAATTTACATACTCTAGTGCACAAGACAAAGTAGCTTTTTTGGATCTAAAAATTTTGAAAGACTCACAAGGTCGCTTAACATCATCCCTCTACAGAAAAGAGACAGCGGGTAATACTCTATTACATGCCGCTAGTGCACATCCATTAAACCTCATTCAAAGTATACCTTATGCGCAGTACCTGCGCTTGCGCAGGAACTGCACTTTAACCACCGATTTTTTGGAACAGGCAAATCTGCTAAAAACACGTCTCCTTGACCGAGGCTATAGTAAAACTTTACTACGTAAGGCCTTTAACAAGGCCCTCCGTAAAACCCGCTCAAGCCTACTATACAAAATTAAAGAGAATCCTTCCCCCCAACCAGTGAGATTTATCACGCAGTTTTCTGGTCACCATAAAGAATTACGTACTATACTAATGAAAAATTGGGCATTGCTCACTAATGACCCTATCCTAAAAAAATACATAGGCCCAAAACCCGATGTAACTTTTAGGAGGTCCAGATCACTGCGTGATGAACTCACATCAAGCCATTATGTACCAAACTGGAAAAAAGGAACACCTACTAACGGCATTACACGGTGTGGCCATTGCTCATTCTGCTCATGGATTACAGAAGGTACTAGATTCACCCTACCCAATGGGGAAACGTTTATACCCAATTTCCATGCCGATTGCAATACAGAGGGAGTGATTTATTTGATGACATGTCAATGTCAGGCCTTTTACGTGGGTAAAACCATTAGAAAATTTAGAGCCAGGATCCGTGACCACGTGTACTATTCGGAAAAATGGTGCCCTCCGTAAGCAGACACCTGGATTTATATCACAGCTTTAGCAACAAGGTAGTTTCCTTTATTGCTCTTGCTGTGATTCCAAAAAATGATCGAGGAGGAAATTGGGATAAGCTGGTTTTGCAAAGAGAAACCTTGTGGATAGAACGCCTCAATGCCCTTTATGCCCCTGGCCTCAATGAGGCACAATCATACAAACCCTTTCTATAAACATTTTCAGATATATTTACTTATTAACCTATTTTAAATTCGGTTTCTTTAGTTTCTCATTCCCCAATCTATTCCTTCTTATCCCTGCATACGTTCCATTTTTGACACTATAAGTTCAATCAAGTAATATAGATAAATAATTGAAATATCGGGGCAAATTCTCTGAATTACACACTATGATTATTACTTTGAAAATATAAGCTTTGATTAGACGATTTGTAATACTATCCCTATGTGATTCATAGGCTGCATCTATCTATGTATGTACTAAGATTAATATATATATATCCCTATGTGACTCGTAAGCTACATCTATCTATATATGTACTAAGATTAATCTATAGGATATTTCCTGTAGTTTATTGTTGATACGCTACCAATTAGATGTGACGTTTGGATTACCAACCTATATTATTTTTGTTATTACTATTTCTGCTTTCTTTTTCCCCCCTCCCCCTCCCCTCTATTCTATTCATTCAAGGAATCTTCAATTATGAATGGAATTCTATATGTTATATCTCTATAACCATTAATACTGTAATCAGTACTCAGTATTATATACACACGGGCAACGATTCATGTCTAACTTTCTTTCCCTCCCTCCCCTTTACCTACATTATGTCTTCCTCTAACCTCTACAATTCTCTTAGCCCTGCCATGGTTTATTCCACCCATCGAGATTTCCCCCCCCCCCTTCGATGCAATGGTTGGCCGCGCATCACAGGTCTCTATACAGAGATCTGTAATCGCACCACTAGATGGAGCCCTCCATCCTGGAGCGATGCCTCTCATGCGTGGCGCCGTAATTTCTCTGCGGCGCGCACGCATGATGAGACGCGCGGCTGCTGCGGATGACGTCACACGCAATCACCGTGTGTTACGTCTCTTCCGCATTGAGCGAGGCTCTATGTAAGTCCCCGCACACGAGACACGATTGCTGCAGTCTCTCGGGAGACTTGTGGAGGAGGTCGCCGCTGCACTACTACAACCAGGTATGCCCCTCTCTATCACCACTATATTTTTATTTCATTTGGGTCACTAACAGTTTCCACCTCTCTCTTCAACACACTAGGCTCATTTCTGCCTTAAATACCTGGCTCCCAGCCGGCATCCAGACCTGTCTGTCCACTTCTGCTACCAGGAAGTTAGCACCCATTGAGGACTGACAGAGGGGACTGTTCACCCTCTCCCTTCTTGTCTTTCCTTAGGCTCTGTCCTCCTTCATTGAAGGTAGGATGCCTCTACTGCTATTATTTTTGTATTAATCTTTATTAGCCATAGAATATATTTTAATACTACTATATCTCTTTATTACTCTCCAGATTGTTATTTTTTACTTTGGGTCGTTCCTATACCCCTTACAATACGTCCAGCAGCCCGGACATAGTTTACCCTTTTTTCCTCTATTATTGCTAAGAAATTCTTATGCTCAATACGTATCGTTCATGGATTAATTCCTATACTAACAAATACTATCTGTAAGTATTCATAGTAGTTCCTCTACTCTATTATCTTCTCCCTCCACAAATTATTCTACTATATACACATATATACCCTCGCTCCCATTGTATCATTGAGGAAATGCTCTGGGTCTGGTCTTCACCTATCAGGACTTTATTTTCTCACTTTCTTTCCTCATCTCCCCCTTTTCTTCCTTTTTTGTCCCTTGTAATCCCCCCTTTTTTTCCCCTCCCTCCCCCTCATTCCTTCCCCCCCCCCTTCCTTTTTTGCTTGCCCGTTATGTACTTTTATTCCTATTAATGTTATTATCCAAACTGATGCATCTTTTTTATCTGTCTTTGTTTTATTGTTTAATGTTGTCCTACAGTCCAAACCACACTGCTGACTCCGTGAGGAAGCGCTGTTAAAGCGCGAAACCGGTCGAGTCTACCAACGCAGCAAGCCATACCATCGCAGACATACTCTTGCCTGCATTTCCATAACCTGACAGGATCACTAATTATGCTTATGCACTTTATTTCTTTTCTTTTTGGAAGTGTTCAATCTCATTGTGGATACATTGTTACTTTATGTATGATTCCTGTCAACGTTTATGGATAGGCTTGCCTAGTTAGCCTTTCAGATAGTTTTTTGCTGGAAACGGCAATTAATTTTTTCCCTGTTCTATATACATTATGTTATTTTTATATCTAAATAAACTAAAAACCTTTTAGAGAAAATCTCTCCTTGTGTGAATATATTCTGACCAACCAAAATGTGCCTAAAAAGTCCAAAAACTAGCCCTTTATATACAGGATCTGACTAACCTACCGGCTGACTTTGTAGTGTAAGAATGGAGGCTTTTGTGTAGAATTTCATTTTTGGGTGAAAGACTCTACTTTGCATGCACTGAACTAAGATGAATTAGACACAAGATATCTGTCTGTCTGCTCTGCAAACAGCCAGAAATTCTACGACAGAAATGGCGAGTTGTGTGACTGGCTTTGACTGCATTTTTGTGCACAGCGATGTGCATTGTTTTTGGGTTTGAATGTTTGGGAGTTTCCCTGGGGGCAATTCATTGTGTGGTTTGACATCCAGGGGATATTTATGTAGTCCATGGAGTTTTTTGATGTGTTGAGACAAGGCAATAAAGCTGGGCTTCCCCCTCCCCTCCCTCTTCCTGTCATTATGTAAATAAACCAGGTTTGGGGGTTTAAGAGCTGAGCATACAACAGGAAGGTCTTTTTCAGCATTAATATACAACAGGAAGTTGGTGGGAGGAGATTTGGAGTCTTCTGAAAGATGAGTAATGAGATTTGTGTCCTGAAGGAGCAATGGCAAATATTTTGGCGTTTTAAAGGTTTTTGTGAAGTTTTATACTGTAAATACAGTTTTGGGTATTGAGAGCAAAACAGGAGGGCATCACCATTGTTGTTGTGACATCTAGATGCAGGTAGAAAGAAGCCATAAAATTGTTTTTAAAAGTGGAGGATTTCATGGTGCGTTGTAAGTTGTCTAATGAACACATTTAGGAGGCTTTATATCGTGAGACAGGTCGGGCCGCGTAGAATAACCGGAATTCCTGTGCGCGATTGTATTACCATAAATGTGAGGAGTGGTATTCTAACGCCCCGGTGAGGCGTGTACAATAATCGGTAAGTCCGGGGGTCGGTTATGATTATAAAGGCGCAAGTCATAACCGCTCCGAAAATAAAGCGCATGGTACTCTGGACGCAGAGGTCACCAAAAAAAAGCGATTTGATTCGTCATGGGATGTGCCGCCCATGCAGTGCACCAGTCAGACAGCTGCACCATAAATGAGGTCTGGGTTTGGGGCTCCGGACATGAGACCCCTTAAAGAATGACATAGGTGGTCAGAGGGTACAGTAAGGTGTACTCCTTTGGAAGGTACTCTGGCTGGAGGTATGAGACCTTAGAATAAAGATACCTTGGATGTAGTTCAGATGTGGCTTCAGAAATCTGTAATGATGAGTGTGGATGGAGGTGTGGTACACGCTTTGGTGACCCTCAGAGGAGAACATTGCAAGGCTCTCAAGCTGTTCTCATATTTTCCCATTGTATTTTCTTCTATTGCTGAAAGTGAAGGCAGAATTCCAAGTGGTTTTTGATTTTTTTCATTTTTGTTTTGGATACTATGAATATCTCCTCCACATTTGTATCGGAATGTTTGTGTGTAGTAACGTGAATATGTTCGAATTTACCGCAGCGATCCTCCGATGCGTCGCGGCTGTTGTATTTTTGTAGGAACGGGAAAAGTAAGGGTTACAGAGAGTTTTGTTTGAATCGGTTTTGAAAGAATGTCATTGAAAATTTACAAGAATGACATTTTTGTTTGCCATTCTCTGCAGGATAAATATGAAGGATGGAGTAATGATTTCTGCTTATAAGTATTTTTCAGGTCCAAGGAGTTTCTGGAAGTGTTTGTACATAGAGAGCAGGTGTATGTAGACAGCTGTATACATGGATAAATACGAGTCTAAGGGGGTTAAAGTATCATAGGCTACTTCATTGTTTCTTCTTCCTCCAGTCTGTAACGAGGAAGAAAAGGGGGGGATAAATAAATGTAAAAGTGACAGTTTTTCGAACTAATAACACTAATCTTTCTAATTCTAATCAAGTTTGTGCCAAGACTGTCTTCCTTTGATAGAATTTGAATCGGCAAGCAGCAGTCTGGTGAAGTAGGTTCCCATCTTAGATGCTAAGAACCTCCCAATGGTTCCAGGTATTACAGGCGGTGGTAAGCGATTACAGGCGTTGGTAAGCGATTACAGGCGACGGGGAGACATGCACAGATTGTGCAGTGAACACAGTCCCGGGGTCGGGGGTATTGTCATAAGGTTTGTTTGGAGGTCAACCGAAACCAGGGTCGTACTCCCCTCATCAGCTGTCACGTCTATTCTCAGGTGATGGGGTGAGTGCGATCACTGTAACATGAACTTCAAAGGGTTCAGGAGTCTCTCCTGGACCCTGACACGGTAATTGGTTTTCATTTTTCCCAACCAGGTGACTGGGTCGTTTGTAAAGAAGCTTGATGGATGAGACCACGCCAGCCACTTCAAGAAGCGGCTCAACCACATCAAAGAAATGAGTAGTATCTTAGTTTATTTTGTATTTGTTTAGTAAATTTTAGCAGAGGTAACGATGAAATACATCCCAAGTTATTATTTAAAGTGTATTCTATGACTAATTAAGAAAGTGAACGGGACGGATTGCGGGGTCTGTTCGAGGTCTCCACCGAGCTTTAGTCCCCAGCGATGACAGCGGTACATGCTATTTATTATTGGTATGAGGATTATTGACAAACTATTAGGCCTCGTACACACGACAGAGTTTCTTGGTAGAATTCGGCGAGAAACTCGGTCAGAGCCGGATTCTGCCGAGAAACTCTGTCGTCTGTACACTTTTGGCCCGATGGAGCCGCCGAGGAACTCGTCGAGAAAATTGAGAACATGTTCTCTATTTTCTCGTTGTTCTATGGGAGAAGGCGGCCCGCCGAGCTCCTCGGCGGCTTCATCCCTGAACTCGACGTGTTTGGCACGTCGAGTTCCTCGGCCGTGTGTACGAGGCCTTAGAGACTCCAAACAGACACTTGTCAATGGAATTTAATTATTTGTTTTTTTAGAGGGTAAAATTGGTTGTCGTTTTTATGGCTCTGCCTCTTGTCGGTTGGGTATCAGGACAAATAGGTAGCCCACAAGTGTGTAACTTTAGTTGGTGTTTATGCGGATCTACAGCTTATAAGGTAATTCCCCCAATGCAAGAGGTTCGTGCGTGGTGGTGAAGCTGTCCCAGCATCCTATATCGCGGCCGATCGCAAGGATCTGATGGCGCAAGAGAAAGTAAGAATGTCAGGGGCAGCTAGAAGGGAATTGTTCACCAACCCGGACCAGGTCTGGGCATGGTTTCCTGCACGTACAAGGTGGGGGGGCTTGAGCTTATGATACGATTGAACAATTCACACCTATTGAGGATGGAATGTTTCATGTGAGGCCCCATACACACGATAGAATTTATCCGCAGATACGGTTCAGCGGACCGTATCCGCGGATAAATCCTCTCTAAGATTTCAGAGGATTTCAATGCGATGGCGTGTACACACCATCGCATTGAAATCCGCGCTGAAATCCTCTGCCGATGACGTGTCGCGCCGTCGCCGCTATTATGACGCGGCAACGGGCGCGACACTGTCATATAAGGAATTCCACGCATGCGTCTATTCATTACGGCGCGTGCGGGGAATCCCTTTGGACGGATGGATCCGGTAAGTCTGTACAGACGAGCGGATCCATCCGTTGGAATGGATTCCAGCAGATAGATATTCTGTGCATGTCGACAAATATTTATCTGCTGGAAATCCATTCCAGGGGAGATTTATCTGCGGATAGATATCCGACGGAGTGTACACACCATAGGATCTATCCGCAGAAACCCATTTGATGGGATTTATCTGCGGATAGATTCTATGGTGTGTATGGGGCCTTACTGTTGAAGCTACAAGGAAGTTCTCACGGTCCAAGGGCGGTTTCTGGGAATTGGAGTTCAGGCCCATATGGATAAGGTTTGGGTCCCTGCAAGGCAGAGCCAGAGCTGTAGCTAAGTGAAGGTTGGGAGTCCTTTGAAGGGTCTGGGAATCTGAGGGGATTTAATTTTTATTTTACAGCGGATCGTGGTTGATGGAAATTCTTTCTATGTCGTGATGAGGCGCTCCTGTTGCCTGATTGGACGCGTGACCAGACCTGGAGCAGATGACCACATCTTCCTTGATGAGACGCCCCGAAGCCGGACCCACGTACAAGACAGAGGACCCCTCCTTATAAGTCATGTCTCCTGAAGAACAGAGTCTACATGTCAAGCCGTGTCTTCCTTTTTATGGACTGTAAGGACTGATTTAGTTTCTAAGAAGACTATCAAGATTGGAAGGACAAATGGGAGCAATATGACAAAAAGGGAGGACTGTGGTGGAAATTTCAAGATGTATTTATTATGCATTGTCATAGTGTCACCCATGGTTGGTTCTCCCTCAGCCCGCTCTAGAAAGCTGACTGGGGCAGACAGACTGGTGGAGATACACTTCCTGATTTGGAGAAGGGTGTTTGAGGAGGGGGGGTGTCGGCCGGCGAAAGGGCCCCTGTGTGATGCACAGATATTCGCCTTCTGGGTGCGTCCGCTCTGCAAGAGCATTGTCAATTAAGCTGGTGTGCGCTCCTGTCATCTATCAGGACCTGATCAACACTGTTTTGTGATGTGCGCCTACACTTGCAGATAAGCTCCTCTCATTGGGAACTGTATCCTATTGTTGTTATATTGCTGTATTGTTATTGATTATTGCTGTATTGTGGTGTTGTATTATATTGTTATTGAATATTACTGTATTGAATCCCTGTTGGATGGGGTTAACTGTGCTGCCAAATCAATATATGGGCATTTGTTGTATCGAGCCCACATGCTGTGACATCACTTCCCATGGAGGAGGTCACATGCTGTGTCATCACTTCCTATGGTCACATTCTGTGATCTCCTCCAATCAGATGTGGTCTGTGAAGCCTATTGTGTTAATAAAACTGCCTGTGAGGGCGTCAGCAAACCAATGATGGTGATGATGGTGACTTGAGAACAAGCTGGTGTGAGGTCTCTTGACTTGTATGGATGGGCAGAGAATGAATGGTGAGTGATCTATTTAGCTTAAATATGGGTTATTTCCCAAGGCGTCTTCCAGGACAGCCCTTGAGAGATGGAGCTCCTCCCTGGACAGGAAACACATCACCCCCAGCTCTTTAAAAGGCGGTCACTCAGGCATCTGTTCAGTTTTATGTGTTTCCTCAGAACGGAGGAGACATGTCACCTGATGAGGGGGGAACCAGGAACCCCAGCCTGATGAATATAGCCAAAGAAATGTTTGTTTGGGCAGAAGGGAATCTGGAGTCTCTATCAGCCGTCCATCTCAAGGGTACGCAGAACGGTCTAGCAGATTTTTTGAGCAGACAGTCGATCTCTCAAGAGGAGTGGTCTCTAGATCCGACAGTGTTTGCAGACATAGTTACCAAGTGGGGTCTTCCGGAAATCGACCTTTTCGCAAACAGGAAAAATGCCAAACTACCAAATTTCTTCTCTCTGAATCCAAGGGATCAACCACTAGCAGTCGATGCCTTACAGAACAGTTGGACATTCACCCTGACCTATGCTTTCCCTCCACTTCATCTTTTGCCGAGAGTCCTCTCCAAATTCAAGACGGAGAAGACTTCCCTCATTTTAATAGCCCCCTTTTGGCCGAAAAGGGCGTGGTTTTCACTTCTACTATCCTTAGTAGATCGGCCACCCTGGATGTTGCCGTGCAGTCCGGATCTGCTGTCTCAAGGTCCGGTCCAGCACCCCAACCCAGCCTTTTTGAATCTGGCGGCTTGGTATCTGAAATAGACATCCTGAAGTCCAAGGGTCTATCAGACAGGGTGATCAAAACTCTGTTGCAGAGTCGCAAGCCAAATACCAGAGCAATTTATCAGAAACACTGGAAAAAATTTAATCTCTGGCTGAAAGAGAATAGGAAGAGAGAATACGATTCTCCAACAATTCTAGAATTCTTACAAGAGGGCATCGACAAGAAATTGGCTTTAAGTACAATTAAAGTTCAAATTGCGGCCCTATCAGTTTACGTTCAACGCTCATTACAGCAAGATCCACTTATTAACAGATTTTGTAAGGCGGTTGCTAAACAACGGCCGGCCCCATGCCGAAAAGTACCGACATGGGATCTTTCCATTATGTTGAAAGCAGTTATTAGAGAGCCCTTTGAGCCGATATCAGAGGCTTCTCTAAGGTTAATTACTTTAAAGACAGTCTTCTTAATTGCGATGACTACAGCTCACAGAGTCAGCGAACTCCAGGCTCTGTCAATGAGAGAACCTTACATGCAGGTATTGGAGGATCGGGTCATTCTGAGAACGGACCAATCTTTTGTTCCAAAGGTCGCTTCCTCTTTTCACAAGAGTCAGGACATTATTTTACCCTCTTTTTGCAATAAACCTGCAAACAGCAAAGAAGAACAGCTGCATCGGCTGGACGTCCGAAGATGCCTTCTTGCCTATCTAGATGCAACTAAGGAGTTTAGAACATCAGAGGCCCTGTTTGTTCTTTTTTCCGGAAATCGAAAAGGAAAACAAGCCTCAAAAGGGACAATATCCAGGTGGATCAAAATGGCCATCTTGGAAGGGTACAAAACTCTGCACCTGGACCCTCCGCAAGGCTTGAAGGCACATTCTACAAGGGCGTTAGCCACGTCCTGGGCAGAAAAAGCCGGTGCTACCCCAGAGCAGATATGTAAGGCCGCTACGTGGTCAAGCATGTCAACATTCATTCGACACTATCGTTTGGATGTCTTGAGTAATCAAGATCAGGCCTTTGGGAGAAAAGTCCTCCAAGCAGTAGTCCCACCCTAATCTGGTGAGTCCTTGCTCATCCTCTCAAGGGCTGTCCTGGAAGACGCCTTGGGAAAAACAGAGTTAGTCTTACCGGAAACTCTGTTTCCAGGAGTCTTCCAGGACAGCACGTTCCCAACCTATGCTTTGAGGTAGGTATATATATATATATATATATATATGCATGAATAATGTAAATGGTATATATGTTATTAACTGTATTTCAGCTCCGTCCTTCGGTTCTTGGATTAAAACTGAAAAGATGCCTGAGGGACCGCCTTTTAAAGAGCTGGGGGTGATGTGTTTCCTGTCCAGGGAGGAGCTCCATCTCTCAAGGGCTGTCCTGGAAGACTCCTGGAAACAGAGTTTCCGGTAAGACTAACTCTGTTTTTCATTAAGACGGATTCTGTGCTTAATAGCACAGGGCAAAATGGCGGTGTGCTCTGCATACAGCCCAGTTTTGCCATGTCACATGTGGAGTCCCTCAGTCACCCGTACTATTCAATATCCATCTTCGCCCTCTCCTCGAAATCATCAGCCACCAGAATTTACTCTACCATTCCTAAGCAGATGACACCCAACTCTACTTTCGCATCAGCAACAAAAAGGACCATTATCTCGGACTAGAGAAATGCCTTACTTTGATAGAAAATTGGATGACGGAGAGTTACCTTAAACCTAATGGCTCAAAAACAGAACTGCTTCTTCTTCACGCCAATCGAAAGAGACTTGCCACGAAAACATGGACACTCCCACCCATTTTGGGACAAACCATCACCCCCAGCACCAAAGTCAAAAGTCTCTGAGTCATTTTTGACACTAACATGTCATTGGATGCACAAATAAGTTCAGTAGTCAGCGGATCCCACTATCTGCTGCGCCTGCTATGTAGACTCATCCCCTTTATCCCAAAAGAAGACATAGCAGTCGTGGTGGGAACAATAATCAACTCCAGACTCGACTATGCCAATGCACTTTACCTAGGACTCCCAAATTGCCCGTCTACAAGTCGTCCAAAATACGGCGGCACGACTAGTAACAGGGAAAAAACCCTGGGAATCAATCTCCCCCTCCCTGAGATCCCTTCACTGGTTGCCTGTAAAAGACTGAATTACGTTTAAGGCACTATGCCTGGCGCACAAATGTGTTCAAAGAGATGCCCCCCAATATCTATGTGAAAAAAATAAAATGTCACCACCCCAATCGCATTCTCCATTCTACTAACCAAAATTGACTCCAGATACCCAAGGCCAGATATAAGTCCAGAGGAGAATGAAGATTTGCAGTTCAAGGACCTAGACTGTGGAACGCTCTACCGAGCAGCATCCGAATGGAAGTGAATCACCAGGCCTTCAAGAAAAAACTATTCTGAAGGCAAAATATAGTAGGAAATGGATACCAATCGCCCTGAGGCGATTCAGTTCGCATGTGTTGCGCTATACAAGTTTCTCACTCACTCTGTAATTCAGGAATCGCACCAGAAAGGGACGGGGGTAGTCACCAGAGAGACATCTACCCGTGGGGACTCTGTGCGCCCTTTCCACCACATAAGTTGGCAGCCGGTCCCCCAAGTTCACCAGCTGCTTGAAAAAAGTTTCTGCAAAGGTGGTAGTTTGGGATGCTTCCGCTCCCTCCGGCAGGCCCACCCCTCGCACATTATTTCTCCTCTGTCTGTCTTCTGCGTCATCAGCGCGATTTTGCAGCAGTTTCACCATAGCATGTAAATCAGTCAGCTGGTTACCTTGTGAGTGTGAAACATCCTCCACCTCAGATATTCTGTCCTCGCCACTGTGAGCCAGCTCCTGATCTTATCCAAGTCTTGTCTGATCAGCGTGCATTCTGTGGTCAAATGGTCAATGCTCACCATTACTGCGGCTTTGCTGGCATTGATCGCCTTCAGAATTGGGCGAGTGATCGCATCTTGGGCAGCTCCTTAATCAGGAGAGACAGACAGGGATCCCCCAGCGCTTATATCCTGTGCAGCCACCGCAGCATTAGCCATCCTCCTGGCTATCTTTTTGGCTCTCTTGGAGGAACGAGGAGAGGGCAAGATGTCGGCGGCGGGAACTGTGTCCGGGCCTCGTGAGGAGAAGGTCTGGCGCTGGCTCTTTAGAGTCTGGTGGCCTGCTTTATATGCCCCCTTTCTCATGTCCGGATGTTCCCCCACTTGGTACGGTGCTTCAGCACCAAAAATTGTCAGAAAAGCTCAGAAAAACAGATTATTAGCAGGAGAGATGTGGAGCTCCCAGGAAACACGTCCTGGCTCGTACACATCCGGACACGCCCCCTCGAGATTTATATTTTAGCCAAAAATTGGGTAATTTATTGTGTTTTTGTGCCCCCTAAAATGAACTTTAGTGTTTTTTACAGACATTTTGCATTTCATAGCCTTTTCCGGTAATATCGTGTGATATAAAAATATGGAACTACCTATGGAGTGGGGGGAGAGCGGGTACTGCCGACATGCGGGGGTAGATAGAGAGCCGTTCTCCCATCGATCGCCCCGGGGAAGAGAGCATGGAGGAAGGAGAAAAGCAGCGGGATTACAGAGCAGATAACCCGCTGTTACAGCTGAGTTTACATTACACACAGCCCCGCCTCCTGACCCCGCGCCTGTATCAGATAGACAGAATGCCAGTCCAATGGTGGGACGTGTTCTGTCTGATACAGGCGCGGGGTCAGGAGGCAGGGTTGTGTGTAACCACGAGCGGAGCTGAGGCAATTGTAATATAAACTCAGCTGTAACAGCTGGCTATCCGCTCTGTAATCCCGCAGCTTTTATCTTCCTCAATGCTCTCTTTCCCTGGGGTGATCCTCTGCACAGTTGATCAGAGGCTACAATGGTGGGCACAGTGAGCAGAGGCTACAATGGTGGGCACAGTGAGCAGAGGTTACAAGGGAGGGAACAGTGAGCAGAGTCTACAATGGTGGGCACAGTGAGCTGAGGCTACAATGGTGTTCACAGTAAACAGAGGCTGCAATGGTGGGCACAGTGAGCAGAGGCTACAATGGTGGGTACAGTGAGCTGAGGCTACAATGGTGTTCACAGTAAACAGAGGCTACAATGGTGGGCACAGTGAGCAGAGGCTACAATGGTGGGCACAGTGAGCAGAGGCTGCAATGGTGATATAGGTGAGCTGAAGCTACAATGGTGGACACAGGTGAGCTGAGACTACAATGGTGGGCACAGGTGAGCTGAGGCTACAATGGTGGGCACAGTGAGCAGAGGCTAAAATGGTGGGTGTGACAGGAGGGCCCATAGAACCCAGAATCCGGTGGGATACTTCCTGCAGTCTGGGACATCCAACCTCCACCTGGATCCAAGGTTCGGATAGCAGGAGAGGAGAGCAGAGGTACAAGCTGACAGGGGACTCTAAATTTGGGAGTGATTTGGAGTGGCGAATGGACGAAATCATGGATTTCAGAGAAGGGCTACTGAACGTCTCGGAAGTGCACTGGGCACTGGAAGATATACGAAGCACTTACGCCGACGTATAACAAGTTACGCCGATGTAAGTGCAAATGTGCGCCGTCGTATCTGTGCGCCAGACCCACAAACATATATGCGCCTAAAAACAGGCTACACCCCGCCGATGTAGCTTGCTTATGCCGGAGTAGGGTGGGCGCACATTTAGGCTGGGTGCATGGTGCCGCTCCCATTGATTAGCCATTCAAACATGCAAACGAGGGAAATGTTGCGATTCACGAACGTGCGTACAGGCTACGTGAGGTGCGCGTAAGTTGTACGTCCGGCGTAAAGTTATTCCCCATAAAGGAGGTGTAACCCAGCAACAGACATGCTCAGGTCTGCACCAGGGAACACAAGCCGGCGTATTGTGCGTTGGACGTGTGTCTGGCTGGGCGTAAGTTACGTTCACGGCGTACGCAGTGATCCAGCGTAGCTTAGGCAGTTGTGCCGGCATGTATGTGAGCAGGCGGGGGGTGTGCGCATGCGCAGTTTGTGATACGTACCTGTCTGGTGCTCGGCCCATCATTTGCATGGGGTCACGCCTCATTTGCATGGGTCACGCCCACTTCCACCTACGCCGGCGTAAGCCTTCAAAAACCCAAGCTACGCTGGGGCAGCGTTGGGAGCACTGGCTTGCTGAATTCCATGCTTGCCTCTCTGCGCTGCGTTGGCGTAGCGTACAGTGGTTACTCTCTGTGAATCTGGGCCAGAGTTTCTGCCCATTCAGGAATGGGAGCTGGAGATCACCTACAGACGGCTGCTAGACTCTGCAACCCAGAATCCCTTGGAAAATATGGGATACTCTTGTTTCAGCTCCCCGTGCACCTCTTATGTCTAAGTTACCCTGTGCCAGGATGGGTGACTGAGAAAATATGTCTTGGATTACTTAAAATGGGACAGTAATATTTCTCCACAATATCTGCCAGGATAGATGTAAAGACTATTCTTAGTTGTTAATTCTGAACAACATGCTAATTGAAAGAGCTGATCACATTGGCCTCTGTACAATGTAGGAGACGAGCCGACACCGGCTACTGGAAGCTCCTGCTATTGTGTGAAGATGTCCTTGTACTTATGATAATGTGTATTGTATAGTCGGTGAGCGAGGAGATGCGACGTCTACCCTAAAAGGTCATATCTGAGTCACAAATATATGTGAAAGGTCTACAGCGCTACTAAAGTGAAAAAATAATTATATCACTTCATCAATAAATAAATGAAAAAGCAGCAATTATAACGGTGAACTAAACCAAGCAAAATATGTGAAAAGGATAATGCGCTAAATCAACTGATTAAATAAGGTGTCAACACATCAAAATTACTGGAGGAGAAAGACAAATTGATACAAAGAATAAAGTTCCAAATTCTATGTGTAAATCGTCCCTTGTTGCTGTAATCCTGAAGGCAACTCAGAAACACTTTGCCAGACCACACACGCACAGTGTGTGAGATATCACCAGCTTGATGATGTAATGATCAAACTTGTCAGGTCAGAAAGTGCTTTCCACCAGGTATTCACGTGCTCAGATATGCAAAGAAAGGGAGACAGAGAAAAGACCGATAGCGTGATACCGTAAATGAAACACTAGCGTCTCACAACACTCAGAACATCACTCACGAATCCCCGATAGTAATTAGGCTTCAGCGTGTGTGCATGTAAGCTGCTCAGCTTGTCAGGCTCCTCATCCGGCACCTCCGTGCGTCCCGTCACTCAAGCTCCTCCCCCACGCGTATCGTCACTAGACACGTGACTTAATCATGGGTCAATGTGTGACTGAGGCTTACTAAGGCTATAAATAGCCAATCACACACTCGCATCGGCGCGAACGGACCAATGGGGAGGCACCAATGACTACATCATTGCAGATACACCACAACATTTCAACCATTGCGGTTTATAAAATTGTGTATTGACAAGTTTTAATATGATACAAATTGAGACAAAATAACTTTAAAACCGCTGTCTTGACAAAACAATTGTAGTCTATCTCAGATTCTGCTACAGGCGAATCCGTGCAGCTCAGACTAATCAATTTGAACATATGCAGACAGCATCCCGTGGTTTTCATATAGTATTACTACCACATAAGCCAAAAATTAAAAATTGATATGTATATAAATATAAATAAGATATATAAAATACTAAAATACATATATACAAAATAATCCACCATGTAGACATTACACATAGATCAAAACAAGCTGTCGGCCACATATCCCAATCTACACTAAAGGATAAATAGCATCACAAACATGAAATACATTCCAATATCTACAACAAATACTAAATACAGGAGCACTGCACCACTAGCCAACAAGTGGGCACATGCTCACAATGGAATAGCAATTGGGAGATGTGGGAGATGTGTAAATATATATGAATAAAACATTTTTAAAATCAGAGATTAAAAATCAGATATAAAACAGTTAAGATCAAAGTCAATATTTAAACCATTCGGAGAGAGAGATCCCATCTCATGAATCCATCTGGATTCTGCTTTACTGATCTCTCTCACCCTATGGCTTCCTCTCCAGTGGGGACTATATTTTTGTATGCCCCAAAATTTCAAACCCTTTGGGTTCCCTTGATGACATAGCTCAAAATGACGGGAGACATTATGTTTCGGGTATGCATTTAGAATATTCTGTACATGCTCTCTTAATCTTTTCCATAAGGGTCGTTTAGTGCGGCCTATGTATTGTAAGGAGCATGGGCACTCAAGGACATACACAACACCCTCAGTTCTGCAGGTAATAAGGTCATCAATGTTGTACTCCTTCTTGGTGACATTTGAAGTGAACTTAGTACATTTTTGACCATTAAAATTCGTATTCTTACATGCAAAACACCTCTTGCATGGGAAGACCCATGATTAAGTCACGTGTCTAGTGACGATACGCGTGGGGGAGGAGCTTGAGTGACGGGACGCACGGAGGTGACGGATGAGGAGCCTGACAAGCTGAGCAGCTTACATGCACACACGCTAAAGCCTAATTACTATCGGGGATTCGTGAGTGATGTTCTGAGTGTTGTGAGACGCTAGTGTTTCATTTACGGTATCACGCTATCGGTCTTTTCTCTGTCTCCCTTTCTTTGCATATCTGAGCACGTGAATACCTGGTGGAAAGCACTTTCTGACCTGACAAGTTTGATCATTACATCATCAAGCTGGTGATATCTCACACACTGTGCGTGTGTGGTCTGGCAAAGTGTTTCTGAGTTGCCTTCAGGATTACAGCAACAAGGGACGATTTACACATAGAATTTGGAACTTTATTCTTTGTATCAATTTGTCTTTCTCCTCCAGTAATTTTGATGTGTTGACACCTTATTTAATCAGTTGATTTAGCGCATTATCCTTTTCACATATTTTGCTTGGTTTAGTTCACCGTTATAATTGCTGCTTTTTCATTTATTTATTGATTAAGTGATATAATTATTTTTTTACTTTAGTAGCGCTGTAGACCTTTCACATATATTTTTGCACTTTACTTTTACTACATTAGCAGCCACTATGGATATATTTAATTATATGGAAAATCGCACAGTAGATCTTAATGATGTATTCACAAGTAAAAATCACTCTGACACAGGGGATTTGGACACTATTTTTCGTAAGTTCGGGCACTTAATGGAGAAAAAGATCAGTGTGTGGTGGGATCTCACCACACATGAACAATATATCAAAGAAGGGATAGTTCCCAGAAGGTTAAGATGGGAGGTTCCCATCAATGATGGATTAATGGATGGGGACTCCACTGAAGAGTGGTACAAATTTTTTAATGAGAAGGGGTTGGAACTAATGCAGTTGTTGGTCAAACGCAAACAACGCAAGTTGACTGTCATCAATAAGGAACTAGCTGAATGCAAAGTATCCTTAGAAAGTTTTAAGGACACCCCTCCTTTTGAATCACTCACGAACCAATTAAACAGAGTCCTGGAGAATAAAGATGCTGAAATTAAGCAACGTAAAAAGAGGAAATATTGGAGAGATACCAATGATTACCGTTTACACCAAACATTCAAATGGCAATTAAAACTAAAAGAGGGAGCAAGAGGTTCAGTATCCTCATCCCCAGACAAAGAGGTACGGATTATCATACCACCTGTGATAAATAGATCCAGATCACCACAAGGTGAGAGATTCAATGGGGATGATTATTACAGACCCCCGAACCCTTACCCTTATGATCAAACTAGATCTACAAGAAGTGAGGCAAATGAGCCAAGGACCCCTAAGCCTTGGCGGAAAAATAATAAGAAATCTCCCAGGCATCCAGCCTGGAAAAATAAGAACACCCAGCAGGTGTATTACCCCCCTAATCAAACAGGGAATCAAGGAGGATATATGCAAGGTCCGCAACATAATACCAACCACCATAATCAGGATCCTCGAGATGTGAGAGATGCATACCAGTATCAAAATCAGGGCCCATATTCCAACTCACAAGGTGTACCGTTAAATCGCGATTACCTTCAACAGGAGTATAGGAAAAGTCCGGTTCATACACAAAACAAATATGAACCCTTAGCCAACTATATTGAAGAAACACATTCTAGGTCTTTTTTAGATCATCGCCGGAACGACAGATCACCACCTCGGGGAGCAGAATCAATGTATGCTCGCAGTCCAGACGAAAGAGAGGATGCAGGGGGGGACAAGGGTCCAAAAAGAAGAAAGGTCAAATAGGGCAAGGAATCATTAATCTGAGTGGGGTTGAGCTCACTACTCCGGAGCTAACCCTATTAGATAAGGGCTTGAAATTTGCACCCAAGAAAAATCTGAATAAATTCGATGTGTACGTCGATATTCAGAAATATACAAGAAAATTAAACATCAAAAAGTACATGCTTAATCAACCCATAAAAGGTGAAACTGTTGGAAATCTGCCGGGTAGAATTCAACACAGTTCCTTAAGAAATAAATCTTTGTTTAACCCTCAAGTACACAACAACCAGCACATAGAAGTATTCAACAAAATGGTGCTAAAAGATCTGGAAAAATTAAAAATAAGGAGGTTACCAGATCCCAAAATTATTCAAAAGGGCATCAAAGAATTGGAGAAGAACAAGAAAGTAATAATACGACCGGCAGATAAGGGAGGAGCAATAGTATTGCTGTCAAAAGATTATTACTATGAGGAATTGAACAATCAACTCCAAGATCAGAATACGTACATTAAGCTCACAGGCAATCCCACTGGGGAGTATAAGGAAGAATTGGCTGTGCTCATACAAAAGGGCAAAGACAAAGGTATTTTATCCAAAAGAGAAAGTAAATACCTGAATCCAGATATGTGTCGAGTTCCTATTATATACACGGTGCCGAAGGTACATAAGGACCCATTAAAACCCCCTGGGAGACCAATTATCAACGGTATTCAGTCAATCAATTCACGTTTAGGAGAATATGTTGACAAGTTTATCCAGCCCTTGGTACCCAACACCAAGGCTTACCTCAGAGATACAAAACACCTTATCCAGTTACTGGAGACTGTAGTAATCTCCCCACAGCATAAGTTCCTGATAGCAACAGCTGATGTAGCCTCGCTCTACACTAATATTAATCATGAGGAAGCGATTAATGCAACCAAGTGGGCGATGAATCATTTTAGCCAACTCATCCCGAAGCAGAAAAAGTTTGTTTTGCGATGTTTGGCTTATGGTTTACAGCATAATTATTTTTGGCATCAATCTCAGTTCTACAGGCAACTCAATGGCATCGGAATGGGAGCTAAATATGCACCCAGCGTGGCAAACGTATTCATGTCAGAATGGGAGGAGGGGGCAATTTACAACGATATGCCTAGCCAGCTGATTTTATACAAAAGATTCATAGATGACTGTATTGTCATCTGGGATGGTGATGAACAATCCTTAATCACATTCTTTGAGAAATTGAATCTAAATCAACAAAATATTTCCTTAACGTATACTATCAGTAATCAGACTATACAGTTTCTGGATTTGGAAATCACGCTGGAGGAAAACTCAATATCAACTAAAACATATTTTAAGCCAGTGGAACGGAACAGTTATATCCCGGTGGATAGCTGCCATTTCGAGCCCTGGCTTATAAACATCCCTGAGCCTAGGTTCACACTGCTGCGAATTCAAAATCGCGGTAAAATGCGCGATTTTACCGCGATTTCGCGGCCGCGATTTTGCCGCGATTTCGGCCGCAATTTAATGTAAATCGCGGCCCGAAATCGCAAAAAGTAGTACAGGAACTACTTTTTGAAATCGCAGATGCGGCATCGCACTGATTAGGACAGTGCCATTGCCGACAATTGCCGCCGATTTGAGATGCGATTTGACATGTCAAATCGCATCTCAAATCGTTCCAAATCGTACCCAGTGTGAACCAGGGCTAAAGGACAGCTGTTACGCATCCGTAGAAATTGCACTGACCAAAAAGTATATTTGGAGCAAGCTAACTTTATAGGAACAAAGTTTGTGAATAAAGGGTACAATGAGGATTTTATCCAGGAACAAATCCGTAAAGTATATGACACACCTAGAATTGCCCTTATTCAGGATAAAGTGAAACCTGATCAAATGGATAATAATCCCCCGATTATCCTGAACTACACTGTCCAACATAGACAGCTGGAAGCTATTTTTAAAAAGTACTGGCCTATCTTAAGAGCTGACCAGCAGCTACAGGGTATTCTACCTACTAACCCCAGGGTGGTATATCGCAGAGCTCCCACCCTGAGGGATCTAGTAGCTAAAAATGTTCCTGATCCTCCAATAAAGAAAAATGTACTTACCTTCTTTCAGGGTAAGGGATTCTTCCCATGCAAGAGGTGTTTTGCATGTAAGAATACGAATTTTAATGGTCAAAAATGTACTAAGTTCACTTCAAATGTCACCAAGAAGGAGTACAACATTGATGACCTTATTACCTGCAGAACTGAGGGTGTTGTGTATGTCCTTGAGTGCCCATGCTCCTTACAATACATAGGCCGCACTAAACGACCCTTATGGAAAAGATTAAGAGAGCATGTACAGAATATTCTAAATGCATACCCGAAACATAATGTCTCCCGTCATTTTGAGCTATGTCACCAAGGGAACCCAAAGGGTCTGAAATTTTGGGGCATACAAAAATATAGTCCCCACTGGAGAGGTAGCCATAGGGTGAGAGAGATCAGTAAAGCAGAATCGAGATGGATCCATGAGATGGGATCTCTCTCTCCGAATGGTTTAAATATTGACTTTGATCTTAACTGTTTTATATCTGATTTTTAATCTTTGTTTTTAAATAGTATTTTATTTATATATATGTACATATCTCTCACATCTCCCAATCAGTTACCCTAATGCTATCCTACTGGGAGCTTGTACCCACTGGATGGCTAATGGTGTGGTGCTCCTGTATATAATATAATATTTATTGTTATGCACAACATGTCCATGATGCTATTTAATTGATAGCTTAGATTGGGATATGTGTTTGACAGCCTTGGTTTGATTCACATGCAATATTCATATGGTGGATCATTTTTACATATATGTATTTTAGTTTTTATATTAGTTTTTTATATATATTTATATTTATATACATATTAACATTTGCTGGCTTATGCGGTAGTAATATCAAATGAATACCACGGGATGCTAATTTGAGTTGCACGGATTCGTCCGTAGCAGAACCCGAGATAAACTTATGTGTTTTGTACAGACAGCGGTTTTAAAAAAGTTATTGTGTCTCATTTTGTATCATATTAAAACTTGTTAAATAGATACTTTTATAAACCACAATTGGCTGAAATGTTGTGGTGTATCTGCAATGATGTAGTCATTGGTGCCTCCCCATTGGTCCGTTCGCGCTGTTGCAAGTGTGTGATAGGCTATTTATAGCCTTAGGAAGCCCTAGTCACACATTGACCCATGATTAAGTCACGTGTCTAGTGACGATACGCGTGGGGGAGGAGCTTGAGTGACGGGACGCACGGAGGTGCCGGATGAGGAGCCCAACAAGCTGAGCAGCTTACATGCACACACGCTGAAGCCTAATTACTATCGGGGATTCGTGAGTGATGTTTTGAGTGTTGTGAGACGCTGGTGTTTCATTTAACAGTATCACACTATCGGTCTTCTCTCTGTCTCCCTTTCTTTGCATATGTGAACACGTGAATACCTGGTGGAAAGCATTTTTTGACCTGACAAGTTTGATCAATACATCATCAAGCTGGTTATCTCTCACACATTGTGTGTGTGTGGTTTGGCAAAGTGCTTCTGAGTTGCCTTCAGGATTACAGCAACAAGGGACGATATATATATATAGAATTTGGAACTTCATTCTTTGTATTAATTTGTCTTTCTCCTCCAGTAATTTTAATGTGTTGACACCTTATTTAATCAGTTGATTTAGCGCATTATCCTTTTTCACATATTTTGCTTGGTTTAGTTCACCGTTATAATTGCTGCTTTATCATTTATTTATTGATTAAGTAATATAATTAATTTTTCACTTAGTAGCGCTGTAGACCTTCCACATATATTTTTCCCTACAGGGTGTCTGTCTATTTGGGGCCACTTTGTGGACATAATTTTTCACACAGGTTGGCGCTACATTTATATTCTTTTCACTTTTGCACAATTATCCATTGGTATGTTGGCTGCCCACAACCACTGATATATATTATATGTTTTTTTCGAGTAGCGCAATATTTTTTGTATATATTTACTACATACTATTGTACTATTTATTCTGCATTCTGGGTAATAATTTCTCTTTTTCTTTTCCATGAAGTCCTCCTGCCGAATTTCACGAAGAATTTCAGTAAGTATATGTGAAAATAGGACCCTATTGTGGAGGCAAAGGATATTTTGTTATAAGCTGTGAGTAAGGTCTTATGCCGCCTACACACGATCATTTTTCAGCATGTCCAAAAAAATATTATGGGCCAGATTCTCGTATCTCGGCGTAAATCTCCGCGGGCGTAACGTATCTCGTTTACGTTACGCCGCCGCAAGTTTTATGGGCAAGTGCTTTATTCACAAAGCACTTGCCTGTAAAGTTGCGGCGGCGTAGCGTAAATCCTCCGGCGCAAGCCCGCCTAATTCAAATGATCCGGGTAGGGGGCGTGGATCATTTAAATTAGGCGTGTTCCCGCGCCGATCGTACTGCGCATGCGCCGTCCCTAAAATTTCCCGACGTGCATTGCGCTAAATGATGTCGCAAGGACGTCATTGGTTTCGACGTGAACGTAAATGGCATCCAGCGCCATTCACCGACGACTGACGCAAACAACATACATTTTTAACGACAGCCATACTTAACATTGGTTGCCCCTCATATAGCAGGGGCAACTTTACGCGTCGCAAATTTAACGTAAACTTCGTATCTTCACTGCGTCGACCGCGCGTACGTTCGGGAATTCACGTATTTTGCTAACTTGCATACACGACGGGGAAAACGACGGAGGCGACACCTAGCGGCAAAAAAAAAAATTGCATTTAAGATCCGACAGCATAAGAGCCTTACACCTGTCGGATCTAATGGTAATCTATGCGTAACTGATTCTAAGAATCAGTCGCATAGATACGACGGCCCAGATTAGGACTTACGGTGGCGCACATGGAGTTGCGCCGTCGTAAGCCCTTTCAGAATCTGGGCCATTGTTTTTCCAACTTCATCATTAACCACTTGCTTACTGGGCACATAAACCCCCTTCGTTCCCAGGCGAAATCTCAGCGTCCGGCACTGCGTCGCTTTAACTGACAATTGCACGGTCGTGCGACGTGGCTCCCAAACAAAATTGGCGTCCTTTTTTCCCCACAAATAGAGCTTTCTTTTGGTGGTATTTGATCACCTCTGCGGTTTTTATTTTTTGCGCTATAAACAAAAAAAGAGCAACAATTTAAAAAAAATATATATTTTTTTTACTTGTTGCTATAATAAATATCCCAATTTTTTTTTAAAAAACTATTTTTTTTCTCAGTTAAGGCCGATACGTATTTTTCGACGTATTTTTGTAAAAAAAAAAAAAAAATCACAATAAGCGACTGGTTTGCGCAAAAATTATAGCGCCTACAAAATGGGGAACAGAATTATGATTTTTTTTATTATTTTTTTTTTACTAGTAATGGCGGCGATCTGCGATTTTTATTGGGACTGGGATATTGCGGCGGACGTATCGGACACTTTTGACACAAATTTGGCGCCATTCACATTTATACGGCGATCAGTGATATAAAAATGCACTAATTACTGTATAAATGTGACTGGCAGTGAAGGGGTTAACACTAGGGGGTGAGGAAGGGGTTAACTGTGTAGCCTGGGTGTGTTATAACTGTGTGGGGGGAGGGGGGTGACTGGGGGAGGGGACCGATGCTGTGTCTCTATGTACAAGAGACACAGATCGGTCTCCTCTCCTCTGACAGCACGTGGAGCTCTGTGTTTACACCCCATCATTACACACAGAGCTCCACGTTCCTGCTGTCACCTACCGTGTCACCGACGATCGCGTGTACCCGGCGGACATCGCGGCCGCCAGGTACACGCATCGGGTCTTCGGCGATGCGTCGGGACAGTTTTTACCCGCCGCGCGCCACCCAGTGGCACGCGCGGGTAATGCACATAAAGGCCGTTTTTAAACGGCCACTTGAGAGCCGCGCTGCGGACGTATTTCGTCTATAGCGCGGATCTCAAGTGGTTAAAAACGATGTTGCCCACACACTATCGCTTTTTAAAAAATGATGAACAAAGCGCGGTGACGTACAACACTTACGACGGCACTCTAAAGGGGAGGTTCTGTTTGCCTTTGGGCTGCTTTTAGCTGATTCCGTGTTAGTAAAATACGATTCGCGCTTTTCTGTCTGTTACAGCGTGATGAATGTGATTACTCCATTATGAATGGTAGTTTTACCAGAACGAGCGCTCCCCTCTCATAACTTGCTTCTGAGCATGCGCGTCATTTTAGCCCACACACGACCATTTTTTACAATCCGAAAAACGACAGGGCAGCACAGTGGTGTAGTGGTTAGCACTTTCGCCTAGCAGAAAAAGGGTCGCTGGTTCGAATCCCGACTAGGACACCATCTGCCTGGAGTTTGCATGTTCTCCCTGTGCCTGCATGGGTTTCCTCCGGGTACTCCGGTTTCCTCCCACACTCCAAAGACATGCTGGTAGGTAAATTGGATCTAGTCCAAATTGGCCCAGTATATATATGTATATCTGTGTGTATGACTGTGTGTCCCAAGCGTGTCGAGATCCTACGGGGTAAATGACCGCACCAGCCAGGCAGACACTGGCTGGAAAAAAATGCCTAGAGGCAAATTCAATTCGCATGTTTAGCGCTATACAAGTCATTCATTCATTCATCGTTTAAAACGATGTTAAAAAATGCAGCATGTTCGAATTTTTTTTTTGTCGTTTTTCAGAAGCCGAAAAATTATGTGTAGCCCACACACGATCATTTTAAATGACGTTTTTCAAAAACGACGTTTTTTTCATGCCGAAAAATGATGGTGTGTACGCTGCATTAGGCTTCATGTACACGGGACATTGTTCAACTTCTCTTGAACGATTTAACTTGACAGCTAGAAACCGGCGTCTAAAAACGGCTGCGTTTACATCTAGAAGCGTTTGAAAAAAAAAATGTTTTTTTTGGTTAAAATTAAAAATGTCTGTAAACTAAACGCTGCTAAACACGAGTTAAAAACCTTTAATCGCGTTTAGCGATTGAAATGCCTCTAAACACAGCGTATGAATGCATTTTTTTGGGGTTTCAAAAAAAAGAGGGGGAGATAGAGAATGAGAGGAGAGAACTCTGATGAACGGGGCATTGCCCTTGAAACACTCCCTCTACTGGCCCTTTTTTTTGGCCTGTGACGGTATTACAATGATATCCCCGTCAACGTTCCCTTCTTCCCATAACGAAAATCACCCCAATATTCCACGAGGAGGGATATTCCTGGAGTCGCCCAAAAAGCCACACGAGACAAGCTTACTGCTGGAACAACACACTTTAATGGTTTTCTTCTCAGCTTTTTATACAGTCCAAGACATTAAAGCAACAATGAAATCTCCACCCCCCCCAATCACACACTAGAGGCTAATTACTAAAACATTCTAGACAGGTCGGCACCGACCGACAATTATCATGTCTAATCACTGCACATTCCTTAAACAACAAACCACCTTCACACACTGAGTTTCCTAGGCAGACGTTTCGTCCCTGCATGCAGCTTGACACCTATTAACACCTCTGAGCATCAATAGGTTTTTAGACAGTGTTATCACACAATTAAAGGCCTTTCAAAAGCTAGCCTTATTTAACATATGAACAGTGTTCACAGAGAGAGATGAATCACACATGAACACCTGTTACCTGTAACCCACAGCATTAAATTAGCAGGGAGAATTAAACTGAAGCATATATAGGCAATTGCATCACATGGCCCTATGAATATAATATAACTATAGTAAAAAATGTATATAAAATATTAGTTTAAAAACGTCCAAACTCCAAAATGTATTTATTTATTTATTTTTAGGTGCAAATAAGCGTCCAGCGACAGCAGAAAATGGTAAGTACAGTATGGAATATATTGCAGAAAAATCACTATGATGCATTGTTAAATACAGCAAGAATTCCTGATCTGGCTGTGCAATGAACCCAGCCAATGTTACCCACATTGCCCCTGTGCACCCAGCAGCAGGAATGACCAGATCCATGTAGCTGCACTTAGGAGACTGAAACCAGACTGTGTATGATTAAAGTAATTTTATTATTAGTGAAAGATAACTCATCCAAACCACCAACACACAGAATACACAGCAAACATGAAGATATAAGTGATCCATAAACCAAGTGACAACATGTCTAACTAGCAACCTAACTAACCAAGTGACAGAAAACCTAACTACCAAACTAACTATAATACAATATATACATACAAAAGAAGCATGAATGAAAAGGGTAGAAGAGGGAAACAATGGAAATGTAAGACAACGTCTGGAAGGGGAAACCAGCACTGAGATTGGGAACAAGGGGTGCAGATATGAGGGAGTAGGGTGCAGGATAAAGGGGAGGAACAGGATCTAGATTCTGGATAAATCAGCAAGATTTTATCAGGCTAGCAGGCAAAACACTGATACAAGAGGGAATAGTGAGGAATGACTAAATATCTGCTGGTCTCCTCGGACCAAGGACCACAGTGCCACCAGCAGATGAAACAGTTCCTATCTCCAGCATTGTGTTTCATTTGGACTTCTAAGTATCGTCTAATCAACCAATATAACTAATGGATATAAAAGATCAATTATGATTGTAACGGTCACCACCGTTTACGATATTCCCATTCCATCAACCACGAAAGCTTATCCGACAGTCTGACACGCCAGCAGACACGATCCATAAGAATTCCCTCAGAGAGATGAGACATACGCTCTGTGTTCTGAGTCAAAATGTATGAACACTTTTAATGGTATCTTAGCTTTCTTATATACAGTACAAGCATGTTAAAGTTAATCACAGGGACAAAGAAACACTCCACCCACACATCACACAATGGGGGGGGGGGGGGCTTCAATACACCTTCTCTTAGACAATGACATCCAGTTGAGCTAATCATTAGTCATCCCCCAGACGTCCCGTCTCCGAAATTAGAGGAGGTAATTACTACAGCTTGACAAGTCACATTCCACATACAAAACAGTGTCATTAGCATCACACAATGGAATGTCTAGGAGCAGACACAATTAACACCTCAAAAGCATGTGTCCCCCCCATTGAATGAAAACACTCCAATTGGAGTCAGACTTTAACAACCTGTAAAATTCCAAGATATCCTGCAAAACATGAATTATCAGTTATGTCCCATCTCATGTGATTTATAATTAAGGGCCACAGGAAGACCCTAGACCCAAGAGTTATTAGTGACGCTGGCACAGGAGTACCCCCCATCCTTCCAAAGTCTCTAGGTGTCACGGGCCATTCTGTTACAATGATTTATTCTACATTCTATATAAAGATGTATCTTTCATTCTATCATGAACACAATTGAAAGTTTCATTTACCTCTTTTTCTTTGCCACAAAGACAACCAGAAGAAGGAATTAGTTAAGATGCTGGGAGATCTCCCATTGGGTAAGTATATGTGATTGACCCAATTGTGGAGGTAAAAGTTACTTTGTTATAAGATGTGATTGCAGGAGATGAAATTGTGATCAGAACCAGAGAGATGGACGAGCATTCAGACGATTCAGACTCACTCCGAACACAGAAATGTTATAATACACAGGACGTCTCCTGAATAGGATTTCATGTATAAAGACAAAACAAGTTATTGTTACAACAGAATAACAATCCCGTTGGCTAAGATCACGTGTAATATCTGTTCTTATCAGTGTCCAGATTTTGATTATTTAATCATTTTTTTAAAATGATTTAACCTCTTAAGGACCGCCTAACACCGATATATAAGTTGGCAGAGTAATGTTACAAGCGACGAATAAGCCCGTTGGCTAAGATCAAGTGTCGTTTCTGTTTGTATCAAACTCCATCTTCAGATGTTAAAGTTTCCACCGTTTTTTTTTTTTTATTTGATTCCCCTTAAAATCCATATCAGACACCAAGGGCCTGGTAAGGACCCCCCACCATTTTTTCCTTTATTTTTTAACTGTCACTTTTATTATTATTATTGTTCAGCTGTCATCGGGGAAACCCATTGACAGCTGATGACTCATCGGTTGGTAAGGATGCCGCAGCCGGCTTCCCAGCCCCACTCCTTAACAACCAGCATACATTGCTCCCTGATTGGGCAAAGCTTTGCCACATCATGGCGCAGAATGCACTGTGCAGTGCTCAGTGCATTACAGGACGTGCAAACACCCCAAGCAAACACCCTGCAAATTCGGGTGTTCAGCGAATCAGCCTGAACTGATGCTTGGGCTGAACCCTTCCCCCATCTCTACAATGTACATCACTCAAATTAAAGGTCTCTGAAGGGGCAAATTATAGAACTAAGTGGGTAAAAAGTGGTATCTGGAGAACAGATACTAATAAATGTCATCATGTACAGGAGAATGGATAAAAAATTACACCAACCTCTCTCCATCTCTTGCTTCTTGGAAAGGGAGGAATTACAAAACAAACCTTGTGGCTCCTTTCTTAGAAGCAGACTAGTCAGGATGAGCCTGATAATATTTGTCATTTTTGTAACCAAAATATTAGGTGATTACCACCGATGGGGTCTGGGACTGGAAGTTATTCCCTTGAATTAAATTCTCAGCACACCCCTGAGTAAGATTTATGTCAGGGATGCCAAATGCCAGTGACTTGTCGTAAAGGTTCCCCTATCGAGTATTATTAATAATATTAATTTGCTATTTTAACACACTGGTGTGGGCTTTGAGCGAACTCTCTGTGACCCTAGCCCATCCTATTTTGAAGCCTATTAGAGCCTCTGGCTCTAATCAGTGCTACAAAAACAATCCCCTTATTGGAATCCATGCACCCGGCATCCTGTAAGGGGCTGGATGCATGGCTGGGGTGGTGCCCAGGCACCCTCAATGGACAGGCTGCCCCTGTCTCCCTCCGTTTGGAAGTATAAGTCGTATGTAAGTCTACTGCCTGTATAAAAAGAAAAGAGAAGCGTGGATTAACAGGGTAGAAGAGGGTAAAACTGGAAGTATAAGGATTAAGGAACAGTGTCATGAATATGCAGTAATGTCTGGCAGCTTACCTTCCTCGCCATGTGTTTACCTTAGAGGCCTGACACTCTCACCTGGTTGCTTTTATCATCTCTCCTCCCTGATATTTCTCCATCCCAGGCCATATCAGGAACTCTATATTAACCAGCGCACTGCAGGTCTGCCTTGCTGATCAACGTTGTTTGTTAAGCATTGTGTTCCTGCTTGCCGTGTGCTACATTTATCTCTGTGTACCGATCTTTGCTTGTCCCCGACTATTCCTGTTTGCTTGTGACCCTGACCTTTGGCCTGTCCTTCGTTCATCCTTGTCTGCTTGTCGCTCTGACCTTGGCTTACCCCTCACTATCTCTTGTATCCTGAGTGGCTGCTTCCCCTTTCTCCTCTATGCCCTACGAAGCGTGAGCTGGGGGACTCTGGGGGGCCGCAACCTGGATTCAGTTGTAGCTAAGGCCATCCTCACCACTAGAGGCTCTGGTGAATACCTGCTGGATCTTAGACTCCACACTCTGGGGAACCTTGGGCTCAAGCTTCCTGTGGGATCCCTGTTTGTGCTCCAGTGGACCTGCTTTCCATATCCACTCTGTGTTCCATCCGCAGCACTCTGCCATAGGGTTCACTACCTTGTGTTGCACTCCTGACTCCAACGGGATGCATCTATTATCTGGCCACAGGTGACCTTACAAACAGTCAGGAAGGAGAAACCAGAACTGGGATCAGGAACAAGGGGTAAAGATAGGTAGCAGGGTACAGGGTGTAGAGGAGGAGCAGGATCTAGACTCTCTATCTGGCAGGAAAAACACTGAAGGAAGAGGGAATAGTAGAGGAGGGACTAAATACCCTCCTAGCAGCCAGCATAAAGTGAAGAAGAATTGCTGAGATCTATTTGAAAAATACCCCTGCACTACCCAACTCTAACTAGTGATATGTAATGGTGAACCAACTAAAACTTACAATCAATTATACAAACATGGTGACAAAACCCAAATACACAGATTACCGCCCAGGTAGATGCTAGCATCAACATGTGTTCCAACATGGCAGGGGCAGTGCAGCATTGTTTTCTTCAATTGCTGGAATCTTCTGGCTGCTGGGAGACACCAACTGGTGGACTCCGGAACTACAACCTTCTGGTTCGGGGACCACAGTACCACCAGCAGGTGATCCATTTCTTGACTGTCTCTGGCATTGGGTTGGTTCTATGTGGACTTCTAAGTATTGTTTGATCAACCAATATAACTTATGGATGTATGAGATCAATGTATGATTTAATCTACATTCTATAAAAAGATGTATATTTCCTTCTATCCTGAAGGCAATTGTAAGTTGGATTTTCCTCTGGAGAGAAACAACAAAACCTTTCTCCTATCCAAGTGTAGGAACACATTGTTAGATTTGTTATTTTACTACATACATGTACTATTTATTCTGCATTCTGGGTAATAATTTCTCTTTTTCTTTATCATGTCCTGGATGATTTCTTAGTTTCTCTGCCTGAAGATATTGTAAGGGGTAAGTATATGAGATTGAAAACAAATTGTGGAGATAAAAGTTACTTTGTTATAAGCTGTGATTGCAGAAATTATGAGCAGAACCAGAGAGATTAATAAGCAGGGTTTTTTTTTTCAGGGGGAACTTGATGGAACATTGGCCCAGATTCTCAAAGGGCTTACGACGGCGCAACGCCATTTGCGCCATTGTAAGTCCTAATCTGGGCCATCGTATCTATGCGACTGATTCTTAGAATCAGTTACGCATAGATATCCCTTAGATCTGACAGGCGTAAGGCTCTTACGCTGTCAGATCTTAAATGCAATTTTTTCTCCCGCCGCTAGGTGTCGCCTCGTTTTCCCCGTCGTCTATGCAAATTAGCTATTTACGCGAGATTCCCGAACGTACGCACGGACGACGCAGTGAATTTACGACGTTTCCGTAAGCGTAAACTTGCCCCTGCTATATGAGGGGCAAGTTTACGAAAGTCCGTCGTATGCCATGTTAAGTATGGCGTCGGGTCAGCGTCGGCTTTTTCCGTCGTTTACGTCGTTTTCCTAAGTCGTCCGCGAATACGACTCTACGTCAATGACGCTCACGTCGGCGTCATTGACGTTTTTCGTCGTGAGCTGGAGCATGCGCACTGGGCTATTTTTCCGCCCGGCGCATGCGCAGTTTGATCGGCGCGGGGGCGCTCTTGATTTAAATACAAGCCGCCCCTTTTGAATTACGCGGTCTTACGCCGGGCCATTTACACTACGCCGCCGCAAATTACGGAGCAAGTGCTTGGAGAATACGGCACTTGCTCCAGTAATTTGCGGCGGCGTAGTGTAAATGGCTTACGCTACGCCGCCGCGGAATCTACAAGAATCTGGCCCTCAGTTCCAACACCTCTGACCCTTTGGTGCCTGCTCACCACAATAACATGTAAGCACAGAAGTCTGGTTTCTGTGTTTACAAGTGGCAGCTCTGCCCTTTGTATGTAATGCAATCCTTGTATTTAATGCCCCACTGTTTTTGTGAAATGTGACTAAACACACATTACTTGATGTGATTTGGAGGGTGTGTGTAGGAGGAGGGGTTTTGTGGGGCCTTGGTTAAGTTCCAGCACCTATTTTTTGTGAAAAAAAGCCCTGTCGATGAGCATTCAGATGATTCAGACTCACTTCGAACAAAGAGATGTCATAATACACAGGACGTCTCCTGAATAGGATTTCATGTATAAAGACAAAACAAGTTATTGTTACAACAGAAGAACAATCCCATTGGCTAAGATCACGTGTAATATCTGTTCTTATCAGTGTCCAGATTTTGATTATTTAATCATTTTTTAAAAATTATTTAACCTCTTAAGGACCGCCTAACACCGATATATAAGTTGGCAGTGCGGCACGGCTGGGCATAAGCACGCACAGGTACAACCTCTTTAAGATGCCCAGCCGTGGGGCTCGCCCGCGACCCGGTCCTGAGGTCCGTGACCGCGCCCGCGGGACCTGCGGACCCCATCACCGCTGGTGTCCCGCAATTGGGTCACAGAGCTGAAGAACGGGGAGAGGTAAGTGTAAACAAACCTTTCCCCGTTCTTCCTAGTGAGCCTGTCACTGATTGTCTGTTTCCTGTCATAGGGAACGACGATCAGTGATGTCACATGCCAAGCCACGCCCCCACAGTAAGAATCACTCACTAGGGCAACACTTAACCCCTTCAGCGCCCCCTACAGGTTAACCCCTTCACTGCTAGTGTAATTTTCACAGTAATCAGTGAATTTTTATAGCACTGATCGCTGTAAAAATGACAATGGTCCCAAAATGGTGTCAAAAGTGTCCGATGTGTCCGCCATAATGTCGCAATCATGATAAAAATCGCTAATCGCCGCCATTACTCGTAAAAAAAAAAATATTTATAAAAATGCCATAAAACTATCCCCTATTTTGTAGACGCTATGACTTTTGCGCAAACCAATCAATAAACGCTTATTGAATTTTTTTTTTACCAAAAATATGTAGAAGAATACGTAGCGGCCTGAACTGAGGAAACAAATGTGTTCTTTTTTATATATATTTTTGGGGATATTTATTATAGCAAAAAGTAAAAAATATTGATTTTTTTTTTCAAAATTGTCGCTCTATTTTTGTTAATAGTGCCAAAAAAAAAATTACAGAGGTGATCAAATACCACCAAAAGAAAGCTCTATTTGTGGGGGAAAAAGGACGTCAGTTTTGTTTGGGAGCCATGTCGCAATTGTCACAGTGCCGAATCGCAAAAAGTGGCCTGGTCCTTTAGCACCAAAATTGTTCCGGGGCTTAAGTGCTTAATATATAAAGAAAGTAATAATTGCCTGTAGAGATGAACACGATGTGGACTAGATCCATTTATTTAGCTTGTAAGCTTATCTTACATGTAGCGCCCCCTTTACTTTCAGTAAGGGCACTACGCTAAAGTTAGTGGGAGAATGAGAGAGTTATGTTGCTCTCATTCTTAATTTGTTAAATTTGGCTGTCGCCAAATCTGAATTGTTCTGTGGGTCAGTCTGCGTTCTAGGGATGCGGTACCATCCCTAGGCGGCAGGTGGTGCCAGAGAGGTCCAGGTGGAGCCGCTTCTTCCTAGCAGTCAATTGGAGGAGTTTCCCCTCACGGGGCATGCTGGGGAGGAGTATTTCTGTAGCGGAGGCCGTTGTTCTTGGTTCTTCGCGGGTTCCTGGTTCCAGGTGCGGCACCCACCTTTAGGATGTGTGCACATCGCGGGCCCCACCACTATGGCCTACCTGGCCTTGGGTCGCGCGACCCTCCTGGTCTGGAGCAACTGATGCTACCAAGGGGCCCCAGTGACTTACTGGGTCCCCCTTCTACTGAGGAGATCCCAGGCTGTATGCTTTTCGGTGGGGGATCGGCTTGAGGAGAACCCGGAGGCAGGTTATCCAAAAGGGCTTGAACGAACCATCGGGGATCTGGTGACCGGAACATTGACAGGTACACTTCCACTGTCAACCGGTGACCCTAGCACAATTTACTAGGAGGATAAGCTCAACCATTTAGCTCATCCAAGTTCTAGGCATGTGGCAGAGGCCCCACTAGAGCCAAGTCTGTGGCAGAAGCCTGCTCCTCCCAGCAACCTTAAAGTGGCACTTTGGCTGCCAGGCCTGTGGCAGAGGTCTGTCCGGAGGCACTTCACCCACTCTGGCTAGAGTGGCGATGAACTGTATCCACTACTACTGAGAGCAGGATTGCTTTCCTTCTATCCATGCCTGATACCGCAAAGTTCCTTTACTTCATCAACCTTTTCTGTCTACCTCAAGTTGATGTTGGTCGTGTTGGGCCAAGAAATAAAGCATTCAGAAAACCTAATCTACGAACTGGACATTCGCTTATTGCTCTACTCACAACCTTCACCCCTAGACAACACATAGAGGTAACTCAATACGCCGATCCCAAATCAATCAGCGGCTCCTGAGGGGGTAGCGCTACATACAGAAATGGATTGATATAACACCACCAACCCACAAACAATGGTGTAATAAGGTAAATCTTATATTCATGTAGCGCTCACCACCAAAGGAGCCGCTGGTTATAGATTGGGTGGCATGCTACCTCTGTGACTCCGCCGTCTGGGGTAGTTGATGAGAGCCAAGCAATGGAATGTCCAGCAGGTGTCTTTTCTGCTGCTTTTTTTTATGGGTAAAACAGTAGAACTTGAGGTAGAAAGTAAAGATGTACGAGGAGAGGAAAACAGCAGACTCAGGCCTAACAATACGGAAGCAGTCCTGCTTCCAACGACACTTTGCTTTCGTCACCACTCCAGCCGGGGTGGGTATAGTGTACCTGGACAGGCCTCTCACACCGACCTGGCAGCCAGAGTATCACTCGGAACTTTGAGGGAAAAGATCTCTGCCACAGACCCTCCCTAGAACGTAGATCATGGAGACAATCCTCCTTGGTAGAATTTGTGTCTGGATCAACTTCAGGTAGTTTCCAATTAGGTTACGGACTGACAGGTGGCTAACATCCAACCTTCCAGTGTTCGGTACCTTGATCCCTGATGGATTGTCGAGGCCCTGTTGGATCGCCAGCCTCTCTTGGCTCTCATCAGGCGGACTCCCCACCGAACAGTTATCCTGCTCGGGATCTTCTCAGAACTGGGGACCCAGTCAATCACTGGGGCCCCGCCACAGTTTTACATGTTCCGGGCCAACATGGTCCCAGAACCAAGAATACCTTGTGGCACGCGCACCCCGGCCTGGTAGGCCATCTCGCCGGGGGCCGTGATGTATGGTCACCCTGAAGGTGGCTGCTGGCAAGAGGCACCCCAGCCTGGACTCCACTGGTGCCACCTGTCGCCCCGGGGTGGTATAGCACCCCGGGAACAGCAGCATGAGCCCATAGTACAGCCCAGCTGAAACAGAGACCCTTTTCTTTTATTGAAATCAGAATCAGAGTTTGTACACTCTGATCACCCCTTAAATTTTGTCAGCACCGGTACTTAGAAGTAACCCGGCGCTACATTAAAAAGAGAAAGATTAGCCTATAAACATAGGGGAGTTTCCCCACAAATTTAATAAAATATGGTCCCATTGGCTTGATTCTAGTAATCGGTTTTACGATGGTTTGTGTAGGGAGATGGGAGAGGAAAGGGGAGTGGGGGAGGGGAACGCAGATGGGTGATAGATCTGTAATAGATTAAGAAGTAGAGATTGAAATGAAAATGAACTATATATAGAGGTGTATGTTTATTGTTGTATGGTCTCGTTAGATGTTCTATGTTGTCGAGTAGCTCTTACATTTTTGCATGTAATAAGCAATATATAAAAAAAAATAAAAAACTTATTTGATTAAAAAAGAAAAAAGTAATAAAAATAAACCAATTTTAAATTGCACATACAGTATATGTAATTCTAATAGCCCTAGGGTTATGTGAGATGACCCTTATTTTTATTACTTTGGTAAAGCTCTCAGGCACATACATTTTCAGGCTAAATACTCATGCCGCGTACACACAACCGTTTTTGAAAAAGAACAACGTGAAAAAGAACAACGTGAAAAACAACGAGAAAAAATAGAGCAAGTTCTTAAAAATGTTGCCATTTTTCTCATTGGGGAAAAACGCTCTGGAGCCTACACACGATCGTTTTTTAACGACCAATTAAAAAAAGTGCATTTTTCTCATCATGAAAAACGGTCTTGTGTGCGCGGCATTAGAAGTAGATTTCCTTTTGTATTGGTTGGTTGGAACACACAAGACAATCATAGAGGAAATCAGGTATCTTCACAAATTTAGCATAGAACTTGAGAAAGTTAAAAAATCATTAAGATAATTCCTGGTGTTACCAGATTTTTGGGAAGAATTTAAATTTGGGGGATCATTTTGGGGACACACCTTGCAATGAGTTTTTTAGTAGTAGGCAGAATGAAACCAGGTGGTTGAGATTTTTGATTTGTTGGGGATTCTCATATTATTAGATCTTGTAACACAGATAAGACCTCTGGAACTAAACAATCGGTCAACTAAAAAAGCGGGAATCTGGTTGATGTACCAGGAACGGCATTCCTTGTTTCGTGCTGGCAGGGAGAGCCGATTGGCGGCTTTCCCTGTCAGAGGTGGGTCTGTGCTGATAATCAGCACATTCATTATCAACACAGCCCCATCAGATGTGCCCAACAGCTGCCAATCAGTGTCCAACAGCTGCCATCAGTGCCCCATCATTAAAGTCTGTCAGTGCCCACCACAGTTCCAATAAGTGCCCACCACAGTGCCAATCAGAGCCCACCACAGAGCCAATCAGTGTTCATCACAGTGTCAATTAGTGCCCAGCAGTAATACTTGCCAGTACCTCATCATCAGTGCCATCTATTAGTGACCATCAGTGACATCTGCCAGTGCCAATAAGTGCCATCTATCAGTGCCCACCAGTGTTCAGTCGTGCCCATAAGTACCGCCTGTCAGTGTCAATCAGTGCCACCTGTCAGTTCCCGTCAGTGCTGCCTCATCAGTGTCGCCTATCGGTTTCCATCAGTGCTGCATATCAGTGCCACCTATCAGTGCCCATTAATTCTACATATCAGTGCCCATCAGTGCCATATTATCAGTGTCAACTCATGAGTGCCCATCAGTGCCGCCTCATCAGTGCCCATCAGCGAAGGAGAAAACACATTTTTATGACAGAAATTAAGAAAAACTTTTTATTTTTCATAACTTTCAGGCTTTTTTAGTTTGTTTAGCAAAAAATAAAAACACCAAAAGAAAGCTCCATGTCTTGGAAGAAAATTATAAAAATTTCAGCTTAGATTCACGTAGACGCGCCTATCTTCAGGTGGGCGTAGCGTATCTCGGATACACTACGCCGCCGTAACTTAGTGAGGCAGGTCCCGTATTCACAAATAACTTGCGCCCTAAGTTACGGCGGCGTAGTGTAACTGTGCCGGCGTAAGCCAGCGTAATTCAAAGTAGGCTGGTGTGGGTGTGTTGTATGCTAATGAATCGTGACCCGATGTAATTGACGCTTTTAACGAACGGCGCATGCGCCGTCCGTGAACGTATCCCAGTGCGCATGCTCAAAATTACCCCGCAAATAGTCAATGCTTTCAAAGTGAACGTAACTTACGTCCAGCCCTATTCACGGACGACTTACGCAAACGACGTAAAATACGACGCTGTTCATATGTTTCCGACGTCCATACCTAACATGATTTACCCCTGCTTTATGAGGGGTAACTTTACGTAAACGACGTATCTTGATACGCCGGGTGCACGTACGTTCGTAAATCGGCGTATCTAGCTAATTAGCATATTCGACATGGAAATATATGGAAGCGCCCCTAGCGGCCAGTGTAAATATGCACCCTAAGATACGACGGCGTAGGAGACTTACGCCGCTCATATCTAGGCAACTGTGGGGCGTATCTGATTCTATGGATCGGGCGCGGAGTTGCGACGGCCCGCACTCAGAGTTACGACGGCGTATCTGGAGATACGCCGTCCTAACTCCTTTGTGAATCCGGGCCTTAGTTTGTGTACAGTGTAGAATGACCGTGCAATTGTCATTCAAAGTGTGACAGCGCTGAAAGCTAAAAATTACCTCCTTCCTGACCAGAGCTATTTTTGCGATTCGGCACTGCGTCGCTTTAGCTGACAATTGCGCGGTCGTTTTAGCAATATTTTTTACTTTTTGCTATAATAAATATCCCCCAAAAATATATAAAAAAACTATTTTTTTCCTCAGTTTAGGCCGATACGTATTGTTATATTCCTATATTTTTGGTAAAAAGATCGCAATAAGCGTATATTAATTGGTTTGTGCAAAAGTTATAGCGTCTACAAAATAGGGGACAGATTTATGGCATTTTTATTATTATTATATTATTTACTAGTAATGGCTCTGATGAGCGATTTTATCAGAACTGGGACACTATGGCAGACACATCGGACACTTTTTACGCTATTTTGGGACCATTGACATTTATACAGCGATCAGAGCTATAAATAGCCACTGATTACTGTATAAATGTCACAGGCGGTGAAAGGGTTAAACACTAGGGGGTGATCAGGGGTTAAGTGTGTCCCAGGGAGTGATTCTAAAGCCTCATTTACGATCGGATTTTCCGACAACAAATGCGTGATGGAAGGGTTTTGTCGGAAAATCCGACTGTTTGTACGTTCCATCGTACAATTGTTGTTGGATTTTCCGACAACAAATGTTGGATAGTGTGCTTTCAAATTTTCCCACAACAAATGTGTGATGTCGGATTATCCAATTGTGTGTACACAAGTCCTTGAAGAAAAATCCAAAGTACGCTCAGGAGCAAGGACAAGCTGGGAGCTGTCAGTCTTGTAAAACTAGCGTTCGTAATGGAGATATCACATTCGTGATGCGGCAAATTATGAAAATTTGAAATGCAGCGCACATTCTCTTCTTCGTTATAATGGGATAATTATGAAGCTGCTTTGCTGGTGATACTGACAGAATTCTGAGTGAGTGAGAAACTTGTAAAGCGCAACACATGCGAACTGAATCGCCTCTGGACGCTGTATCCATTTCATAGGTAAGGAACCCCTTGACCTCAGAAGAGATGGGTTTTAATCTTTCTCCTGAAGGCCAAGTGGCCCGACTCCAGTCGGATGGTAGTTGGTAGTGCATTCCACAGGCGAGGTCCCTGGACTGCAAATCTTCGATCTCCTTTGGACTTGTATCTGGCTTTGGGTATCTGGAGGAGGTTTTGATTGGTGGATCGCAGAATGCGATTGGGGTTATGGGCTTTTATTTTTTCGCATAGATATTGGGGGGCGTTGCCTTGAATACACTTATGTATTAGACAGAGTGCCTTGAAAGTGATTCTGTCTTTTACTGGCAACCAATGAAGGGATCTCGGTGAAGGTGAGATTGATTCCCATGTTTTTTTCCAGTCACTAGTCGAGCGGCCATATTTTGAACGACTTGCAGACGAGTGATTTGGTATTTGGGGAGTCCTAGATAGAGGGTATTTGCGTAGTTTAGTCTGGAATTGATGATTGTTCCCACCACGACTGCAATGTCCTCTTTCGGGATAAAGGGCGTGAGTCTGCGTAGTAGGCGCAGGAGATGGTGGGATCCGCTGACTACTGACCCTATTTGTGCATCAATTGTCATTTAGGTATCGAAAATGACTCAGAGACTTTTGACTTTGGAGCTTAGGGTGATAGTTTTCCCCAGAATGGGTGGGGGAGTCCAGGTTGACACGGGGTGATTTTTCCGGTTAGCATGAAACAGGAGAAGTTCTGTTTTCGAACCGTTGAGTTTAAGATAACTGTTTGTCATCCAGTTATCTATTAGAGTAAGGCATTTCTCTAGTCCAAGAGAATGATCCTTTGTGTTGCAGATGCGGAAATACAGTTGTGTGTTGTCTGCATAGGAGTGGTAAAGTAACTTCTGGTTACTGATGATTTCAAAGAGAGGGCGAAGATATATATTAAACAATACGGGCGATAAGGGAGATCCCTGAGGGACGCATGATACCGTACGTTTTTCAGAAGTGAAAGACCCCAGTTTCACTATTTGTGATCGGTTTTCCAAGAAGGAGGAGAACCAGGGTAAAACACATTCAGCGACTCCGGCTACTTCAGCTAGCCTAGCCAGTAGTAGTCCGTGGTCTACAGTGTCAAAAGCCGCGCTTAGGTCCAGCAGTATCAGGAGACAAGATTCTCCTTCTTCTGCGGCCTCTAGAGTGTCATCCCATATTTTGAGCCGTTTCTGTTCCGTGACCTGGACGGAAGCCTGATTGAAACGGGTCGAGTAATTTATGGGTGTCTAAATGCAGTTGCAGCTGTTGTACAACTACTTTCTCCATTACCTTGGAGAAAACATTTAGACCTGTTATGGGCCTCCAGTTGTTTGGGTCTTTGGGGTCAAGGGTAGGTTTTTTTAGAATTGGTTTTATTGTACCTTGTTTCAGCAAGGTGGGCACCATGCCCCCCTCCTGCCACACTCCGGTGCCCTCCACCGCTTACCGCAGCCGTCGGTAGCGGAGGAGTGATCGCATCTGTTTTCTTGTGTGGTATGGAAACAAGTGAGGGGAAGATGGTCCCCACCTGTCTCCATACCACTGCAGGGTGGAAGCTACCTTAAAATGTCACTTCCGCCCAACGCTCTTAAAGAGTTATTTTTGTGTAAATATGAGATCTGAGGTCTTTTTGACCCCAGATCTCATATTTAAGAGGACCTGTCATACTTTTTTCCTATTACAAGGGATGTTTGCATTCTTTTAACTTGTAAACACCAAATCTCAGAAAGAGGCTCTGGGATTAAGTGGTTAAGCTAATTACAGTGCCGTCATCCACGTACAGAAATAGAAGGAACGATGTAAATTAAACAGTGTGTGATTATAATCACTTTAATAGAACAAGCTGCAGTTAGAAGCTGATTGGCTACCATGCACAAATGCAACCAATATAACTTATGAATATCTGAGATCAATTTATAATTAAATCTACATTCAATACAGAGAGAGATCTATCGTAAGGACAATTCTAAGTTTGATTTACCTCTGGCGACTCGAGTAACAACAAAACCTTTCTCCTATCCAAGTGTAAAAACAATTTGTTATTTTACTACATACATGTAATATTTATTCTTCATTCTGGGTAATAACTTCTCTTTTTCTTTGCCACAAAGTTAAACTGCCGACAAGTTTCTGGAGTAAGTACTTGAGTAAGTAATGTGATTGAAAATATGACCCAATTGTGGAGGCAAAGTTATTTTGTTATAAACTGACAATCTCAAATGCACTTTTTTGTGTGTTGTTTATGTGCATTTTTTGTATACTTAGGTGTTTGGTTTTTGTGCACCACCACAGTGGTTTGCAAAAAACTTCTTACAGACTTACTATATATGAATAATTGATCTCCATGGCTTCTGTCCTCTATCACTCCCTCCTTCATAATCTGATCCTCCTGCCTCCTATCACTCCCTCCTCCATAATGTGATCTCCCTGCCTTCCATCACTCCCTCCTCCATAATCTGATCTCCCTTCCTCCTATCACTTCCTCCTCCATAATCTGATCTTCCCACCTCCTATCAGTCCCTCCTCCATAATCTGATCTCCCTGCCTCCTATCACTCCCTCCCCTATAATCTGATCTCCCTGCCTATCACTATCCCCTCCATAATCTGATCCCCCTGCCTCCTATCACTCCCTCTCCCATAATATGATCTCCCTGCATCCTATCACTCCCTCCTCCATAATAATGTTTGCCACGAAAATTGATCTGGAATCGTGGAATGCAGAATTGCTGCAATTGTGCAACAAATTTGTGAAGCCGGGCAAGTCTAGCAATAGCTTAGCAAGTGATTTTCAAACTTGCAGCACAATTGCTTGCTATCTGGGTAAGAGAGAACCAAAGAGATAAAGAAGAGGGGGAGAGAAAGAACAAGAAGGAGAGATAGAGAATGAGAGGCGAGAACTCTGATGAACAGGGCATTGCCCTTGAAACACTCCCTCTACTGGTCCTAACATTTTCCTGATTTACTCTATTCTTCAAAATTAAGAAAATCTGCCCTGGGTGGAAAATAGACAGTGGCATTTGGTTTTGCAAACATTAATACATCATTTTAAGACATGTATAGTATAGTATAGTTTTAGACAAGATTATGAAAAGTATCGGTATTGGGCCCAGTATGTAACCTAATGGAGGGGGATTTCCACAGCTCTGCCACATCACAGCCCTGTCCAGCAGGGGAAGAGATCTAATTTCTCTATGCTGCAATGTTAAGTAACACTTACAGGTCTTGCATCCCCTCCTCTGTAGTATGTGAGTGCATTTTAAAAGAAAAGCTGCACACTGATGAGTTTATTTACCACTCCCTTCTCTCCTCCAATCAGCATGCTCCTTCCACTACAGCAGAAATGATTGGCTACTTGTGTTGCTTTTATGTTGTATCTTTTCCAAGCTGTGCTTTTCTTTACAGGGACTACATGGGACTTATATATAAATAATAATAATAATAATAATAATAATAATAATAATAATAACAATAACAACAACAATAACTAGAACATTATTAAAATATAATAATTAATATTATTAATATTAGTAGTAGTATTTAAAATAAAGGTATTATTTATTATATAATATATTAATTATTACTTGTATTTATTGTAATGCAATTGTATTATATAGTATAGTTTAACAAAAAAATAATAATACATTGAAAGCTGCAGTAATGTATATATTTTATATCTGCCTGGAATTCAGCTTTATTATTATTTTTATTATTATTTATTCATTATGTATATTTACAATTGTTTCACATATAAGACATGTGTGCTATGCCATATGGTATGGCTTTTGAAGAAATGTATATATGGGCTTTAAAAAAGAAAAAAAGTATTGATTTTACATTTCTCAGTTACAGACAACTTGTCCAAGTAACTTCAAGATCCAAAGTGAAGTTAAAGAGATTTTTCCTGCTACTACAAATTACGAATTAATGGAAATTAAAAGGAGGAGGGGCAAGATTATTAAATCTGCGATGACGATCTTTCAAAACACATGAAGTACTCTGGTGGAATTATCTCTCAAATGTATTTCTGATCAACACAAACCAGTTTACTAATGAAAATAAACACAATGCTTAAAATCTGAAAGTGTTATCATTATTGTCTAAAAGTAAACTAGAATACTTATTTTATATCATTAATAATAAGCATTCATCCATATGAAAAATACACTTGCAATGCAAATACACAGCAAGATATAGATAGATAGATAGATAGATAGATAGATAGATAGATAGATAGATAGATAGATAGATAGATAGATAGATAGAGGATACAAGCACACCGTCACGTGGTCTGAGTAAGATCCTTGTATAGGGGAGGAGGGGTGAGAAAGAAGCTTCCTTTGGGCAGGTAATACTGCAGTTATCACATCCTGAAATTCTGATAGTCACCACTGGAGGGAGACTCACTCAAATTGGAGTCATAAAGCCAGATACAAATCTTGCATACAATCTGGAGCACTCTAATGCCGCATACACACAATTATTTTTCGGGTTGTAAAAAAATTACATTTTTTTATGTCATTAAAAACGATTGTGTGTGGGCTTCAGAGCATTTTTCGGGTTCTGAAAAACGGCGCAATTTTTTTTCTAACATGCTCTTTTTTTTTATCGACATTTTTAACGTTGTCGTTTTTAAGGTTGTAAAAAATTATCGTGTGTGGGCTTTTACGACGTGAAAAATCCGCGCATGCTCAGAAGCAAGTTATGAGACGGGAGCGCTCGTTCTGGTAAAACTACTGTTCGTAATGGAGTAAGCACATTCATCACACTGTAACAGACAGAAAAGCGCAAATCGCCTTTTACTAACACAAAATCAGCTAAAGCAGCTCCATGGGTGGTGTTATTCGCATGGAACTTCCCCTTTATAGTGCTGTCGTACGTGTTGTACGTCACCGTGCTTTGCTAGAGCATTTTTTTTTAACGATAGTGTGTAGGCAAGGCCGTTTTAATGATCGAATTGAAAAAAACATTGTTTTTTATAGACCCTTAAAAACTGTGTTTTTTACAACCCGAAAAACGATTGTGTGTACGCGGCATCAGGGATGTGGAGAAGCCAAGTTATTCCTACACACTCCTGAGATCCCTCAAGCTATCCTGTGAGTTAGAATCCTTGTGTTATCCCTTTTCCCACGGCCCACACACATACCAGACACACCATCTGACTGATCTGATAGACAGCCAACCAACCAACCATACACCACACACAGATCTGTCTGGCAGATACAATAGGTTACACATGATGACACTAATCTGCATGTAACTAGCAGCCATATTTCATACAGATTATCAGTTCCCGGCTCCCGGCAATACAGAGAAAAGTCATTGATAAAAAAAATAAAAATGTGCGTGGGGTTCACCCCAAATTCAATTACCAGGCCCTTCAGGTCTGGTATGGATATTAAGGGGAACACTGCGTCAAATTTCAAAAAAATTACATCGGGTTCCCCCCAAATATCCATACCAGACCCTTCAGAAATGACACTTTGTGCAGAAACAGTTCTAAGCATGGGAAACAAGCGCTACTTTATGGGCATACTATACACACCCCCAAGGTACAAAATGTAAAGGAATATTTCACTTTTATTGTTTCACTTTAAGCATTATAAAAATCACTGCTCACAAAAAAACTTCCGTTTTTAAAACTTTTTTTGCATTGATACATGTCCCCTGGGGCAGGACCCGGGTCCCCAAACACTTTTGACAATAACTTGCATATTAGCCTTTAAAATTAGCACTTTAGATTTCTCACATAGACTTTTACAGGGTGTTCCGCGGCTTTTCGAATTTGCCGAAAACACCCCGAATTGTCCGCTGTTCGCCAAACAGGCAAACAGGCAATGTTTGAGTCGAACATGAGTTTGACTCGAACTCAAAGCTCATCCCTACTAAGGACATGGATTACTGGAACCATGTACTGTGGTCTGATGAGACCAAGACAAACTTATTTGGTGTCAGATGGTGACAAGCCTGTGTGGCGGCAACCAGGTGAGGCGTACAAAGACAAGTGTGTCTTGCCTACAGTCAAGCATGGTGGAGGGAGTGTCATGGTCTGGGGCTGCATGAGTGCTGTCAGCACTGGGGAGCAACACTGGGGTGCTGCCAACATGTACTGTGACTAGGGTTGAGCGAACCCGAACTGTAAAGTTCGGGTTCGGTACGGACTTTGGGTTTTTTTTGCTCCCGAACCCGAACCTGAATAATTGGAAAAGTCCGGGTTCGGGTTCGGAGTTCGGGTATGTTTTGGCGCGCTGCACGGCAGCCAATCGCCATTCGTTTTACTACTGTGACTGGGAACTGATCACAGCCATGCCTACTTATGGCATGGCTGTGAATGGCCAGTGCAGCATGTGACCCATCATGTGACCAGTCTCTATATTAGATCGAGGCACACAGCACAGATCGTCACTTTGCTTTAGTTATGATAGGGAAAGGCTGCTGATTCTGCTGCTTAGGGACAGTGTCAGTCAGGTTTGATCCTGCTTCATACATCTGAACAAGCATTTTTTATTCATAGAACTCCGCTCTAGTTATGACAGGGACAGGCTGCTGAATGATTCTTAGGGACAGTGTCAGTGAGGTTTGATCCTGCTTCATACATCTAAAAAAGCACTATTTATTTCTTTGACATCATTATCATCTTATGGTTTATGGGCCGCTCGTCAGTCTGGTGTAGCTATGGCAGGGACAGGCTCCGGATTTTGAGGGACAGTGTCAGTGAGGTGTATGCTGCTTCAGAAATCTAAACCGGCAATCTTGATTTCTGTGACATCTGCTTCATATAGTACATTGTTTAGGGCTGGGTTACCTGCTTCTTGCTCTAGGTAGAGAAATATATAGGTGAATCTCTGCCCATTTCACCAGCACATTCTACCTGTCCCCTGTCATATACTGTGTGTGCAGTACAAATGTTTAGGGCTGGGTTACCTGCTTCTTGCTCTAGGTAGAGAAATATATAGGTGAATCTCTGCCTATTTCACCAGCTTACACTATTTTTGGATTTAAAATTTCTCAAAATTAGGGCAAGACCCTAAATTTGAGAAATATATAGGTGAATCTCTGCCCATTTCACCAGCACTCCACCAGTACATTGTTTAGGGCTGGGTTCCTGCTTCTTGCTATAGGTAGAGAAATATATAGGTGAATCTCTGCCTATTTCACCATATTACACTATTTTTGTATTTAAAATTTCTCAAAATTAGGGCAAGACCCTAAATTTGAGAAATATGAGGAAAACGTCAAATAAGGGACTTGGCCGCGGTCGTGGTGCTGCTGGTGGAGCTCCTGTTACAGGGAGAGGACGTGGTCGATCTGTGCCAGCTACACGCACAAGTGAAACACCTTTCTCAGGTGCGAGTAGGCGACAGAGCCTGCAGCAGTATTTGGTCGGGCCTAATCCAGCTCTACGAATGTTGAGGCCAGGAGCAGAACAGGCAGTAGTAGATTGGGTTGCTGACAGTGCCTCCAGTTCCTTCACATTGTTTTCCAACCAGTCTTGTGCTGAAAGCTCAGAGTTGGTGCCTGCAGCCGATGTCCACCATCAGTCTTTCACCTCACCCCCTTGCAAATCAGCCAAGCAGTCTGAGCCCCAAAGCATGCAGCAGTCTCTTCTTCTTTTTGATGAGTCTGTTAGCATGTGTTCCCAGGGCCATCCACCTAGCCCAGCCCCAGAAGGGGAAGAGATTGAGTACACCGATGCCCAACCACTTATATTTCAGGATGAGTTCATGGGGGGACCATCACAGCACGTCTTGCATGATGATGATGAAACACAGTTGCCAACTGCTGGTGCTTTTGCAATTGTGCAGCCCGACAAGGAGGGCAGTGGTGAAGACTGGGTGGAAGATGATGTGCAGGACGATGAGGTCCTCGACCCGACATGGAATCAACCTCATGCAGGTGACCCGTGTAGTTCGGAGGAAGAGGCGGTGGTCGCACAGAGCCACCAGCACAGCAGAAGAGGGAGCAGGGTGCAAAAGCGGAGCGTCTGTCCCCTAGACAGTATGCCTGCTACTGCCCAACGCAGCAAGGGACCGAGCACACCAAAGCCAGGTCCAAGGAGTTCCCTAGCGTGGCAGTTCTTCACACAATGTGCTGATGACAAGACACGTGTGGTTTGCACGTTGTGCAATCAGAGCCTGAAGCGAGGCATAAACGTTCTCAACCTGAGCACAACCTGCATGACCAGGCATCTAAGTGCAAAGCATGAGCTGCAGTGGAGTAGACACCTCAAAAACCAAGAAAGGTCTCTGGCTCCTCCTGCTTCCTCTTCTGCATCAGTCTCGGGCCTCTCTGCCTCTTCATCCACCTCTGTAGTGACAGTGCCACCTGCCACCCCTCAATTAGAGGACCGGCAAGCAACACTACCACCTGGGTCACCAAACATCTCCACAATGTTCCATGGAAGCATTCAGCTCTCCATCTCCCAAACACTGGAGCATAAGAGGAAGTACCCCTCTACCCACCCGCGATCCCTGGCCCTGAATGCCAGCATTTCAAAATTACTGGCCTTTAAAATGCTGTCATTCCGTCTGGTGGAGACGCAGAGTTTTAAACGCCTGATGGCATTGGCTGTCCCACAGTACGTCGTGCCCAGCCGCCACTACTTTTCCAGGCGAGCCATCCCTTCCCTGCACAACCAAGTGGGGGACAAAATCAGGTGTGCACTGCGCAACGCCATCTGTGCCAAGGTCCACCTAACTACGGATACGTGGACCAGTAAGCACGGTCAGGGACGTTATATCTCCCTAACAGCGCACTGGGTAAATGCAGTGGCGGCTGGGCCTGAGGCGGATAGCAGTTTGGCGCATATCGTTCCACCACCGAGGATTGCAGGGCGCTTCAGTTTGCCTCCTGTTGCTAACTCCTCCTACTCCGCTTCCTCATCCTCTACCGCCTCCTCATCTGGTCAGCGTAACACATTCACCACCAACTTCAGCACAGCCATGGGTAAACGACAGCAGGCAGTTTTAAAACTTTCCTGTTTGGGGGAAAAACCACAACCCGCGCAGGAGTTGTGGAGGGACATGGAACAACAGACCGATGAGTGGTTGGCGTCAGTGAGCCTCAAGCCGGGCCTGGTGGTGTGCGATAATGGGCGAAATCTCGTAGCAGCTCTGGGCCTAGCCGGTTTGACGCACATCCCTTGCCTGGCGCAAGTGCTGAATTTGGTGGTGCAGAGTTTCCTAAGAACTTACCCCAATATGCCACAGCTGCTGCAGAAAGTGCGGGCCGTCTGTGCGCACTTTTGGCGTTCTCACCCTGCTGCTGCTCGCCTGGCAGCGCTGCAGCGTAACTTCGGCCTTCCCGCTCACTGCCTCATATGTGATGTGCCCACAAGGTGGAACTCAACCTTGCACATGCTGGCCAGACTGTGCGAGCAGCAGCAGGTGATAGTGGAGTTCCAGCTGCAGCACGCACACGTGAGTCGCTCTGCGGAACAGAACCACTTTACCACCAATAACTGGGCCTCCATGCGAGACCTGTGTGCCTTGTGCTGTTTTGAGTACTCCACCAACATGGCCAGTGCCGATGACGCCGCTCTCAGCGTCACTATCCCAGTTCTATGCCTCCTTGAAAAAACACTACGGGCGATGATGGAAGAGGATGTGGCACAGGACGAGGAGGAGGAATCGGGATAATTTCCAAGGCTTTCAGGGCAGTCATTCACAAGTGGCTCCGAGGGTGGGTTCCTGCACCAACAAAGGCCAGGTACACAATTGTCCAGCAAGGGCACAGTTCTGGAGGATGACGCGGTGGAGGATGAGGAGGAGCAGGAAACACTGCATGTTCACAGCAGGATGGCATCCAGACCAGCTCATGGCCATTACTGGTGCGTGGCTGGGGGGATACAGAGGACACAGATGATACACCTCCCACAGAGGACAGCTGTTCGTTGCCTCTGGACAGCCTGGCACACATGAGCAATTACATGCTGCAGTGTCTCCGCAACGACCGGCGTGTTTCGCACATTATGACAGGTGCTGATTACTGGGTGGCCACGCTGCTGGATCCCCGTTACAAGGACAATGTACCGTCCTTAATCCCCTCACTGGAGCATGAACGCAAGATGCGCGAGTACAAGCGCACACTGGTAGACGCGCTGCTGGTGCAATTCCCACCTGGCAGCGGGGGCACATTGGAAGCAGGAGGCGAAGGCAGAGGAGGAGGAGGAAGAGGTCGCCAACGCAGCAGGGGCACCGCCAGCACCTCAGAAGGCAGGGTTAGTATGGCCGAAATGTGGAAAAGCTTTGTCAGCACGCCACAACAAACAGCACCACCAGCTGATATGGAACGTTTTAGCAGGAGGCAGCATTTCAGCAACATGGTTATGCCCCCTTAAACTTCTGGGTCTCCAAATTGGGCACATGCCTGAGCTTGCCCTTTACGCCTTGGAGGTGCTGGCCTGCCCTGCGGCCAGTGTATTGTCTGAACGTGTATTTAGCACGGCAGGGGGCGTTATCACAGACAAGTGCAGCCGCCTGTCCAGAGCCAATGTGGACAAGCTCACGTTCATTAAAATGAACCAGGCATGGATCCCAGAGGAGTTGTCCGTACCTTGTGCAAAATAGACACCGGGCCGGCCTTACCCAGCCATTGGTTTTTTTCTGATCTTTCTAGGGTTGCCATCTCATCCCTTTAAAAGCAAAAACATATTAATTACACAGGTTCTCTGGCTGATTAAGTTGCTGCTAATTAAACTCACTTGGTGCCTTATCGACAGTAAATTAGCCCCAGAACCTGTGTAATTACTCTGTGTTCTGGTTTAAAGGGATGAGGTAGCAACCCTAGATGTTTCTCACTCTTTTGGGGTTTACCCTAATTTAAAAAATACATATATTAAAAACCAAAACCTGCTGTGTTGGCTTCCTCCTCCTCCTCCTCCTCCTCCTCCACCTACACCGCCACATCCACCTCAACCTCCTAATACATATGGACCTCGTCCTCCTAGGTCAAAATGATTTTATTTTTTATTTTTATTTTTTTATGTTATTTTATGTTATTTTAAGTTATTTACCTATCCACATTTATTTTAAGAGTACTTGCCATGCTGTTCCCGACATTTTGCAAAATTATATTTTTTTATGTTATTTTGAGTTATTTCCCTATCCACATTTATTTTCAGAGTACTTGCCATGCTCTTCCCGACATTTTGCAAAATGTTTTTTTTATTTTTATTTTTTTATGCCATTTTGAGTTATTTCCCTATCCACATTTATTTTCAGAGTACTTGCCATGCTCTTCCCGACATTTTGCTGCCATTTGCAGCCCTCCAGCCCTTTGCCTTAGTTTTTTAGAGACATTTTTGTAGTCAAAAGTCCGGGTTCCCCATTGACTTCAATGGGGTTCGGGTCAAAGTCCGGGTTCGGTCCCGAACCCAAACTTTTTTTTCAAAGTCCGGGTTCGGATCCGAACCCGGACATCCAGGTGTCCGCTCAACTCTAGCCATAATGTGATATTGTGATATTTTTATTAATGAAGGTTTGTCAGGAAAAATACCCCACTATGGTCACTAGATGGAGCTGACAATCATAGGAAATGCCTTTGTTACATTATGACTAGAATATGTAATGGCTGGATGAGTGATTGTCACATTCATCCCATGAATTTTCTATAAGTAGACGTCTTATTTCCCTTCATTAGACATCTCTTCATACTAATACCTGAGATCATACTCATACACTTTAAGTGGTTGTAAAGGTTCAGTTTATTATTTTAAATCACAAACATGTCATACTTACCTCCACAGTGCAGTTTGTTTTGCCAAAAGCCCCCTCCCAAGGTTCTTCTATGTATTTGGGGGACCTTTGGAGGGTCTGTGTGCTGTATAATAAAAAAAGAAACCGGCAACAAAATGTAGTTTTCAGGAAATTTAAACTGATACATTTTTTTCTTTGTAAATGTCACTTTTTCTGTAGCCCGTCCTACAGCAAGAATGAGAAAATGTATAGAGACCCCCAAGTACAGGCCAGACCCTCTGAGTGTTAGATGGATATTAAAGGGGACCTCACAGGTAGGGTTGTCCCGATACCACTTTTTTAGGACCGAGTACAAGTACCGATACTTTTTTTCAAGTACTCGCCGATACCGAATACCGATACTTTTTTTTTAAATGTGTCCCCAAATGCAGCCATGTCCCCCCACAAATGCAGCCATGTCCCCCCCATATATGCAGCCATGTCCCCCCACAAATGCAGCCATGTCCCCCCCATATATGCAGCCATGTCCCCCCCATATATGCAGCCATGTCCCCCCCATATGCAGCCATGTCCCCCCCATATATGCAGCCATTTCCCCCCATATATGCAGCCATGTCCCCCCCATATGCAGCCATGTCCCCCCCATATATGCAGCCATGTCCCCCCCATATGCAGCCATGTCCCCCCCATATATGCAGCCATTTCCCCCCCATATATGCAGCCATGTCCCCCCACAGATGCAGCCATGTCCCCCCCATATATGCAGCCATGTCCCCCCCATATGCAGCCATGTCCCCCCCATATATGCAGCCATTTCCCCCCCATATATGCAGCCATGTCCCCCCACAGATGCAGCCATGTCCCCCCCATATATGCAGCCATGTCCCCCCATATGCAGCCATGTCCCCCCCATATGCAGCCATGTCCACCCATATCCAGCCATGTCCCCCCATATCCAGCCATGTCCCCCCATATCCAGCCATGTCCCCCCATATGCAGCCATGTCCCCCCCATATGCAGCCATGTCCCCCCCATATGCAGCCATATCCCCCCTATATGCAGCCATGTCCCCCCCCCATATGCAGCCATGTCCCCCCCCATATCCAGCCATGTCCCCCCATATATGCAGCCATGTCCCCCGTACCTACATGCTGCTGCTTGATTAATACGGGCGGGGAACATTACAGCTGTCATTTGAATAGCTATAGTGTTTCGCGCCACGCTGCGTATAGACACTCCCCTTTGCTCGGGATTGGACAGTTCACCCAAGCAAGGGGGAGTGTCCATACGCGGCACAGCGGGAAACATTACAGCTATTCAAATGAAAGCTGTAGTATTCCCCGCCCGTATTAACCAAGCGGCGGCAGCGGGGATGCGGCGTAGCGGCAGGCGTGGCGGTGGCGGCGGGGGGGGGGGGCGAGTATCGGATGAGGCATCGGGGGAATTTGCGGGAGTACAAGCACCCCCTGCAAATACTCGGAATCGGTCCCGATACCGATACTAGTATCGGTATCGGGACAACCCTACTCACAGGGAATCTAAACATGCAGCCTGGCTGACCAGGAAAGGGGGAGGGGTGAGCATGTGGCCCCACCCCTTCTCAACCATACCAGACCATGTGCCGTTAACATGGGGGGACTCTTCCCATGAAAAAGCACCGTGGCCCCATCCTCACAATTCTAGCTTGGTGGATGTGGGGGTCTGTGAACAGGGGGGCTTATCAGAATTTGGAACCCCTCTATAATATTTGGGGTCCCACATATACTGCTCCTCCCCCACATTAATTAATTTGAGGTACATATCGCTCCTACTCATTCACAATAAGAAATAAAACAATAAAGACTCTCAATGTCTTTTGTTAAAATAAAATCCCCCAAATAAGTCTCTCATTATAAATCCGTCGTCAATCCCGATGCCAACCCCCCACTGACTCCCCCATAACCCCCAATGACCCCCCACACAGGAGCGATCTCTGATGGTAACACTCACTGACTGATAGTGTCCTGAGCTGTCATCAGCTATATAAAGGAAGGGGCGGGGATAGTGGTGACATCATTGCTCAGATATGGTCATATTCAGAGAATGATGTCATGATCTATGCCCCTCCCATTTGCCTACGTGGCCATGTAAGGGAATGGGCAGGGTGAAGTCAGCGGTTGCTAAGGAAACAGCTGTTCAGGAAGTCTTTGCTTCCCTAGAAACCAGTGACAGCCAGAAGCCGTCACATTCGTCTGTGCCAAATGCTGTAAACATTGGATGTTCAGAAGAATGTGGGAGGAGCCAGTGTTCATCCAATCTTCTGTTCAGACACAGAGCTCCTCCCTAATGCAGATTATTGTCAGTGTGTGGAAGTGATTGGTGTCAGTGGGATAAAATCAGCCCCATTGTTGGTGTCCGTGAGATAAAATAAGCCCCATTGTTGGTGTCAGTGAGATAAAATCAGCCCCATTGTTGGTGTCAGTGGAATAAAATAAGCCCCATCATTCGTGTCCCTGTGATAAAATAAGTCCCATAGTTGGTGTCAGTGAGATCAATTAAGCCCCATTCTTGGTGTCAGCTAGAGAAAAAAAAAAAAAAACATTGTTGGTGTCCGTGATAATAAATAAGCCCCATTGTTGGTGTCAGTGATAATAAATAAGCCCCATTGTTGGTGTCAGTGATAATAAATAAGCCCCATTGTTGGTGTCAGTGATAATAAATAAGCCCCATTGTTGGTGTCAGTGATAATAAATAAGCCCCATTGTTGGTGTCAGTGAGATAAAATAAGCCCCATTGTTGGTGTCAGTGAGAATAAATAAGCCCCATTGTTGGTGTCAGTGATAATAAATAAGCCCCATTGTTGGTGTCAGTGAGATAAAATAAGCCCCATTGTTGGTGTCAGTGAGATAAAATAAGCTCCATTGTTGGTGTCAGTGATAATAAATAAGCCCCATTGTTGGTGTCAGTGGTAATAAATAAGCCCCATTGTTGGTGTCAGTGATAATAAATAAGCCCCATTGTTGGTGTCAGTGAGAATAAATAAGCCCCATTGTTGGTGTCAGTGATAGTAAATAAGCCCCATTGTTGGTGTCAGTGATAATAAATAAGCCCCATTGTTGGTGTCAGTGAGATGAAATAAGCCCCATTGTTGGTGTCAGTGATAATAAATAAGCCCCATTGTTGGTGTCGGTGATAATAAATAAGCCCCATTGTTGGTGTCAGTGATAATAAATAAGCCCCATTGTTGGTGTCAGTGATAATAAATAAGCCCCATTGTTGGTGTCAGTGATAATAAATAAGCCCCATTGTTGGTGTCAGTGAGATAAAATAAGCCCCATTGTTGGTGTCAGTGAGAATAAATAAGCCCCATTGTTGGTGTCAGTGATAATAAATAAGCCCCATTGTTGGTGTCAGTGATAATAAATAAGCCCCATTGTTGGTGTCGGTGATAATAAATAAGCCCCATTGTTGGTGTCGGTGATAATAAATAAGCCCCATTGTTGGTGTCAGTGATAATAAATAAGCCCCATTGTTGGTGTCAGTGATAATAAATAAGCCCCATTGTTGGTGTCAGTGAGAATAAATAAGCCCCACTGTTGGTGTCAGTGATAATAAATAAGCCCCATTGTTGGTGTCAGTGATAATAAATAAGCCCCATTGTTGGTGTCAGTGATAATAAATAAGCCCCATTGTTGGTGTCAGTGATAATAAATAAGCCCCATTGTTGGTGTCAGTGATAATAAATAAGCCCCATTGTTGGTATCAGTGAGAATAAATAAGCCCCATTGTTGGTGTCAGTGATAATAAATAAGCCCCATTGTTGGTGTCAGTGAGAATAAATAAGCCCCATTGTTGGTGTCGGTGATAATAAATAAGCCCCATTGTTGGTGTCAGTGAGAATAAAGTGTAACCCCAGCCCAGCATTGGTGGTCAGTGGTGGTACTTACCTGATCACACACTCCCGCTGCCTCTCTGCTGATGTCGGAGTTCTACTATCACTGTCAGAAAGGAGATCACTGCTCCCCACAGTCTGGTATAATTGCAGTGCCTGGTGATGGGGCCCAGAGAATGTTCCCCCCGTCATCCCCTCACTGACACTCCGCACTCGGAGTCCTGGAACCTGTGAGATGAGGACATGAGGGGACAGAGGAATAAATCCCGGGACTGTCCATCATCTGGAAGCAATGGCAAGGCTGTAATCACATTATGAGGTATTTCTCTGGGCTGCAGTTCCTCTGAACTCCACAAGATGGTGATCTCACTTCTACTCAAACAGGAAGTATCCAATAGGAGACAGACAGGAAGTGATGTCAGGTACAGACAGGAAGTTCCGGGTGAGAGGTGAGTCGGGAGGAAGTAGAGAGAAGACGTTGCTGGAAGAGGCAGCAGAGGAGGTAATAAGATCTTATTTTCTATTTACACCCAGTAACCCCGTCATGTCCGTCCTCTTCCTCCATAGTCATGATGATATAGAAGTTATATTAAATTATTCTGGGCTATTAATGGTTAAGGAATCTGGGTGGGGGTAGGATCGATTTTTAGGACCTCTTCACCGGGAAATCGCCCTCCTGGACAAAGATTGGCGTTTTCCAATCCAAACGCGTTGGATGTCACCAGATAGGAGAGGAGCCCTCTCTGTTTACATCAAAGGGTATCCGGCCCGCCATCCAATGGAGTATCTGCAGCCGGGACTCTGGCGGGGGATTAGCTCTTCTGCTCCTAATGCCAGTATTCCCCATTTACTGCTATAGAGGCGTCTTTTGGTTCACAGGCACCACAAACTCTTTGGGACTACAGAGCCCAGCACACCCAGTCATCTACATAATTTGTTATCAGGAAGTTTTAGTGGAACTATCGTGTTGTGGATTCAGATATTTTGTCCATAGTGCAAGCGCTGCCCCAACATTTATTATTTGTAGATTAACCCCTTCAGGGTCAGAACATTCTCTTCATTTTGGAGATAAATTCTAGTAATATGATCCTCTAAACAAACATCACTGACAATAAAGAGACAAGACAATGACCACCCTGACCATATATGTCCTACAAAGGGCAATTATTACACTACACAGGCAGCCAATGGGCAATCATTAAAATATGCAGCCAACACAATGATGGAGTGCAGGGGTCTGGAGTATGGAGCGTAGAGCCTCTTACATTGCTGGTCAGGAGGAAGAAAACCTTCCCCAGCCAGAAATGGAAAATAGGTTCCATCATTGGTGTCAGAGGAAGGAAAATACTAAAGGTTCTGTGGGAAGTAGAGGAGCTGAGGGGTCTCTGAGGAGGTAGTGGAACTAAATTGAGCCTCCTGAGGGTTTACTGTATCTGAAGGACTCTTTTGGACCCCTGAGCAGGAAGTGAAGCAGAAGGACTTAGGGAGCCTTTTAGGAAGTAATAATGCAGAAGAACTTTGAGAGGTTAGTGGGGCTGGAGGGCTGTGGGGCCTCTGAAGGGGTAGTCAGGCTGCACGGCTCTGAGGTAAGGGGGGCATCAGGGCTCGTAGGGGCTCTTGGTCTCTGATGCTCCTCCCACCCCACCTGCACTTACTTTTCTGAGCTCCTTAAAGAACTCCTGCCAGCAAGTGAAGGAAGCCTTCACCTCACCATCTCACTGGTCAAGAAATATGTTGCAGGACACAAAATAGACCAAGAAAACAAACCCCTCCCCCTGCTGTCCTCCCCCTTCACACAATGGGCTGCCATTGAAGGGAAAATAATAGACTCCTTCCCCACAGCTCTCTACTACACCAGCAGCATCCTCCTGCTATCCAATCCAATCTCTTCTCTTACTGCAGAGAGTGACATCACTCCTGTCAGTCAGCAGGCTGCCGGAGATTGGAGCCTTGCAGCCGGAGTTCTGGAAATTATCCTGATTAGCCCGCAACTCCGGCCAAAAGTTAGCAAGTTCCCTTCCTGGACATCATGATGACCCGACATTGACCTCACAGCAAACAAGTCACAGGAAGGATCGTATTTATGATTCCTTGTCTGCAGATCTAAAACTAATCAAAACCAATTCAGAAACCAAATAAATCCAACAGAGAAAAGGGAATTTCTGATCAAAGAGGGTACCGGACCTCACAAATGTAGCAAACACTAAACATTTCAAACTAAATGTGTTCCCATGGGGGGAGTAGTCCTTAAATATCCAGCAACCCTCCTATTCCCCCCCCCCTCACATCCACATCCTATTATTGTGTGACCAATACCATCCAAATAATTCTTACTTTCATTTCCCAAAGTTATCTATCTACAAGGAGACCTGTATAGATCAAATGACGGGACCAATGAGGATGGAGGAGGACCGGAGTCACATGACTGAGAAGATACTAAACCTCACCCTGGAGATCATCTACCTGCTGACCGGAGAGGTGAGGAGGATTCTGGGAGGTCACATGACATCACTCTTATCTCTATTAATAAAACACAGACCTGACCGGAGAGGTGAGGAGGATTCTGGGAGGTCACATGACATCACTCTTATCTCTATTAATAATACACAGACCTGACCGGAGAGGTGAGGAGGATTCTGGGAGGTCACATGACATCACTCTTATCTCTATTAATAAAACACAAACCTGACCGGAGAGGTGAGGAGGATTCTGGGAGGTCACATGACATCACTCTGATCTCTAATAATAAAACACAGACCTGACCGGAGAGGTGAGGAGGATTCTGGGAGGTCACATGACATCACTCTTATCTCTATTAATAATACACAGACCTGACCGGAGAGGTGAGGAGGATTCTGGGAGGTCACATGACATCACTCTTATCTCTATTAATAAAACACAAACCTGACCGGAGAGGTGAGGAGGATTCTGGGAGGTCACATGACATCACTCTGATCTCTAATAATAAAACGCAGACCTGACCGGAGAGGTGAGGAGGATTCTGGGAGGTCACATGACATCACTCTTATCTCTATTAATAATACACAGACCTGACCGGAGAGGCGAGGGGGATTCTGGGAGGTCACATGACATCACTCTTCTCTCTATTAATAATACAGACCTGACCGGAGAGGTGAGGAGGATTCTAACATGATATTCCTATTGGTTCCTCAATACAGAGATTTCCTCTTGTGAAGTCAGGTGATCACATGACCATCACAGTGCCTCCATGTGACTCCCTAAAACCTGAGAGACACAACATGGAGAAGATTCTAGAAGTCACCAAGAAGATGATGGAGCTGCTGACAGGAGAGGTGAGGAGGATTCTGGGACATTATCCAGTAACAGACAAGGGGTGTGTCTGGATGGTGACTGTATCATTGTGTGTGTCAGGTTCCTATAAGGTGTCAGGATGTCACTGTCTATTTCTCCATGGAGGAGTGGGAGTATTTAGAAGGACACAAGGATCTCTACAAGGACGTCATGATGGACAATCAGCCGCCCCTCACATCACCGGGTAAGAGGAGACTTTATTGTAAAGGAGAGAGCAGTACGGAGGCTCCACCTAGATCCCCCATCATCTGATAAACACATAGAAACAATGTATTCAGTCAGTGTGTGTTTCCTACAGATGGATCCAGTAATGGGAACCCACCAGAGAGATGTCCCCGTCCTCTGTATTCCCGGGATTCCACACAGGAAGGTCACACCATCCCCCACTATCATCAGGTAAATGAGGAACAATCACTGATAGTATCATTAGGATGTCTACATTCTAATAAGGAGTATGAAACATAAAAAACAAAAATACACTATACACCAAATCGAGTAAACTACAAATTTATTGAGCAATGGGCTCAAGATCAACAACATAAGTACCATAACTATCCTCATAATATCCTAACAACCTCCAATTATTATATAGCTTGGGTCTGGGAAATTTGTTTGGTCCACCACCAGTGCTATACATGTATGTTTTTAGTGGGCTGTGCACTTATTTGAATTGTTTTTACTTCAAGGGTTAATTTTACCTGGGTCCGGATTTTTGTTAGTAATGGTTCCAGTGTTATTACATACAGGAGGGGCGAGAGCGGGCAACCCTGTCTGGTTCCATTTTTCATTTCGAACACAGACGACACACTCCCATTGACCTTCACCCTTGCCGTCAGGTATAAATATAGATTCCTTACCCACTTCATAAATTTTGGTCCCAGACCTATGCTTCGTAGGGTCTCCATCATAAACCCCCAGTCGACTCGGTCAAATGCTTTTTCAGCATCTATTGACATGAGTACGACTGGGGGTTTCTTTTTTTTTTCTTGCTGTAATAGGAGAATTGTCCTTGTACTATTATCTCTCCCTTCCCTACCTTTTACAAACCCTGCCTGGTCAGTATTTATCAGTTCAGGCATTAAACTTTTTATCCTTGCTGCCAATACTTTTGCGTACACCTTCAAATCCGCATTCAACAATGCTATTGGTCGATAATTGGAGCACAAGGTTCCATCTTTTCCTAATTTAGGGATAATAGTGATATTAGCAAGGAGCGATTCTTTTCTAATTTCTTCTTCATCTCCTATCTTGTTAAAATAATTGCACATCTCCGGGACCAAAAGTTCTTTGAATGTTTTATAATATTTAATCGGTAAACCGTCAGGGCCTGGGCTCTTACCCCCTGGTGTCTCCTGGAAAGCTTTACAAATCTCCTCCTGAGTAATTGGATCCTCCAGGGATTCAATATCATTTTGTGATATCTTTGGCAAGTTAACTTCTTCTAAGTACTCTTTGATTTTTCTTTTTCTAATATCTTCTTGCTCTTGAGTCTCATTAGTTCGAATGGAGTATAGAGAGCTATACAAAGTCTGAAACGCCTCTGCAATTTCAGAAGTCTATTTCATCTGGCCTTCATGATTTTTAATTTTTTCAATATAATTTATATTTTTTTTCCTTAGATATTCTAGCTAAATATTTCCCTGGTTTGTCCCCCCCCCCTTATATCTTTCTTTAGCAACATTTTTAAATATTTTTCTGGTTTCTAGTTTCATCAAATCTCTAAGTTGGGCCCTCTTTATCACTATTTTCTGTTGTACTTCACTTTCTCCTCGTTCTTTGTGTGCTATCTCCAATTCGTGAAGATGCGTTGTTAATGTTTTCATGTTTAATTCTCTTGCCTTTTTTATACCTGCTCCTGCAGAAATTATTTCCCTCTAATATATGCCTTATGGGCTTCCCATACTGTAGCTGTACTTACAGCCGACGTATTGTTTATCCTGAAATATTGTTCCAAATCATTTTTCACCATCTTGCTTACCTCTATGTTCTCTATAAGTTCTTCATTTAAATTCCACGTTCCTTTTTTTTGCTCTAACTCTTTGAATCTTAATTTCACTATTACCGGCGCGTGATCTGAGATTGTTATTACACCTATTGAGGTTTTAACTATATCTTCCAATAACTCATGATCCACCATCATATAGTCCAATCTTGAGTATGTACCGTGCACAGACGAGTAATATGTGTAATCTTTTTTATTTGGGTGTGTGATCCTCCATGGATCTATTAATTGCTGATTATGCATTTTTTTTCTTCGTTTTCGGAGTTGCTTAGTATCTTGCGTCTGTGCACCGGACGTACTATCAAGATGGCGTTCCATTGAGAAATTGAAATCTCCTGCCAAAATTACGTATCCCTGTTTGAAGTCCATTAAGGCATTCAGAATCCCGCTAAGGAATTTTTGCGGGTGTCTATTAGGGCAGTATATATTTGCAAGCGTATATTTTTTTCCCTGAAGGACCCCTCTCAGAAACAAATAGCGACCCTCTGGGTCAACTTTCCTCTCGTCTACCTTAAAAGAGATGTTTTTCCCTATCCCTATAGCCACCCCTTTAGCTCTCTTCTTTGGAGAGTCACCATAATACCAGTTTGGGACTGCCCGAGAATAAGGTCTGACATTAGATTCCAATGTTATGTGTGTCTCCTGAAGAAAAACGATTTCTGCGGAATACCTTTCCACCTCTCTTAACACCATATGTCTCTTCTAAGGGGAACTAAGACCTCTTACATTGTATGTTATTAAGTTTATATTAGTCATAGCTTTTTTTTTTTCCCCCGTTTCCGGTACAGATATTTTTTTTGTTTTAAGGCACACAGCTCTGAGTCCCCATCTCCTCCCCCCCAAGCCTTTCCTCCCTTACCATCCCCCCCTCTCCCCCCCACCCTCCCCTCCGGTCATAGCTTGACCCTATGGTCTTCATTTGGAGCCTTTTCTATTTGGCGCTCTTGGCGCTCTTTTGCTCCTCAGGCTAAGGTGGAGTTCTATTTTAGCCCGGTCTCCTTTCCCCCGGTACTGGGGAACTGGTGGAGGAGTGCTCTCAGGGTCCCCCCTCTCCCCTGTCCCACTCTAATAGCTTACTATATTGACCCTCCTTGTCCCCCTCCCCGCCCACCAGCCCCCCCGCCTCCTCCCCGACCAACCAACGCCATTGGAAATGTTTTGGTATTGGGATGTCTAATCTTTGACATAATTCTGGTATTTCCTCAATGAACCTCAGTCTTGCCGAGATCCCATTTTTCCTGCCTATTAGGCACGCTGGGAATCCCCAATTATACTGAATTTCATGCTCCTGCAAAACTCCTAACAATGGTTTTAAGCTCCTTCTTCTTTTTAACGTCTCTTGAGACAGGTCTTGGTAAATTTGTCCCATGTGTCCTGACGAAGTTCCGCCCCCTGGAACGAAACATGTAGACGCTGGGATTTCCTTCCTCCTTTTTCATCTGGCCCGACCACCCCATCTTAGCAGAGAGCTCAAGTTTTTCATCGGGGGGGTAATACAGCTGACTGTGTATGAGTTCATTAAAGAGTCCAGCCACCTATGATTGGATCAGCTGATCAGCACATGGTGCACAGCAGTGGAGCATTTGATACTCATCAGGACTCGATCATACACAAGAGATTGGAGAGACCGGGTACACACGACTGGAGCAGCTGATCAGCACAGAGAATGTGAATGTTGTCTGGATTTCATCCTAATATAGGAGAGCTGTACTTGCTGGGAATAGCAGAGTGAACATTATTTCCATTCCTTCACTTGGAGGGGAGCATGAACCGAGAACTGTGAGTACTTCTGACGCCCACATTGGGAGTCGTGTGCCCTGGTGGCATTACTGACAGGTTGAAGTTTGGCTGTTTTTTGTTGGGAATTTCCCTCCCCATCTCACTGGCTTACCACTCATCTCTGCCAGCCCTCCCAGCCATTGTTATCAGTACGCTCCCACGGAATGTTTATCATGCTGGTATAAGTGGCATATATCTGATCTCCTACACATCCCTTCATATTGACTGTCATGTACAAGTCTCCTTCATACACCTTGTATTACCAGCGCAGCAGCTGGACACCGATTCTCTGATATTTGAGCTTTTTATTCTTTTATGTTCCTTAGCAGTTTTCTTTAGACAACACCCCCTCGGTTATAGGGTGAGTACTACCTTCTTCTTCTATTAGTGGGATTCCCATTTTTTCTTCTTTGCTACATGATCTGTACATTATCTGCATTGTTACCATTGATGTCATTTTTATTCTATATTCAGAGTGGAAACCTGAGAGATCCTAAAGTTGAGGTTAAAGAAGAGATAAAAGAGGAGGATGATGAGGATGGGGTGATGGAGGAAGAACACAAAGATCTGTACCAGGACACCATGGTGGAGTCATCCAGCTACAGAAACCCCCCAGAGAGATGTCCCCGTCCTCTGTATTCCCGGGATTCCACACAGGAAGGTCACACCATCCCTCCTTATTTAAAGGTTGGTGGGACGGAACATCTAGACATGGACTTGTGGGGGATGTGTGGATTTTATAGATGTGATGTCACAATAATAAAGCTTATATCTTACAGATGATATTCTCTCTCATTCTCTTGGTTTAGAGTGGAGATCCAATCGATATAGAATTTGAGGTGAAATCAGAAGAAGAAGAGACGTATGTGAGGGATGATCAGCAGTCTATGGAGGAGGATGGAATAACGGGGACATTTATAGAGGAGGACACTCCTACAGAGATCAGCACAGGTGGGTCATTAACACTAAATCCATTCCTCCACCCATACTGCTCACTGATTGGTCCAGAGTAGGGCGGGGACTGGGTGATATCAGCCTGTAATCCCCTGGTCACTTTCCTGAGCTGTGTTCCCCGTCCTGTATTCCTGTATTTCTCTAGGATAATCTTCCTTCTCTGTGCTGCAGACACAATTTATGTCTCTAGACTGGATTTATGGAGATTCTGGGGTTCAGCTGGCAGCAAAATGTTTATGTTCACTATAAATGTTACTAGATCTAGGCACCTGGGGTATGTGCTTTGGGTCTTCTGCCCCATACCTGGGTATGCCTAGATATCTGAACAGGATTACTTGTTCTGTTGTCTGCTGGCTGTGCCGGGTGGAGGGATATGTCTGTATAGGCTCAGACCCAAGTCACTGAGTGCAGTCTCAGGAGATGGGAGGCAGCGGTGTGGGATCTCTGCAACTTGTCTCATGTAAACATTTCATCCACCACTGATTACTGAATACCAATATTATGAGTCCTGACCCTTACACTGTATAATTTATATTGTACATTATACACCTGACCCCTGCACTATATACTGTGTTGTACATTACATCATTCTGATACTATATAGTCCTATCTGTTGTATCTTATACAATATGTTGTACATTACATAGTCCTGACTTCTGCTCTCTCCCCTCTACCCACTGCTATATATACACATAATATGTATTCTCTTTTGTTACACCCATTTCCTACCAGCTGGACATTTTATATCTGATGATGTGATTGGAGTACAGCAGGAACCAATCAGCTCATGTCTAGTAATAATCTTTGTATTTCTATTTTAGTAGATGGACGGGAGATGAGGAAAACCTCAGAGGATTGTCTCACTTTGCCTCCAGACTGTAAAGTAGAAGATGAGGATATCACACAGTATAGTCCAGGAGAAAACCCGACTACCTCAAATGTCCATCCGGCACCACACAGTGTAGATGGACCATCGTATTCCTCTTATCTTGAGGAACCTCAGACTGTGCAGGACGGTGCCGGACCATCGTATTCCTCTTATCCTGAGGAACCTCAGACTGTGCGGGACGGCGCCGGACCATCGTATTCCTCTTATCCTGAGGAACCTCAGACTGTGCGGGACAGTGCCGGACCATCGTATTCCTCTTATCCTGAGGAACCTCAGACTGTGAGGGACGGTGCCGGACCATCGTATTCCCCTTATACTGAGGAACCTCAGACTGTGCGGGACGGTGCCGGACCATCGTATTCCTCTTATCCTGAGGAACCTCAGACTGTGAGAGACGGTGCCGGACCATCGTATTCCTCTTATCCTGAGGAACCTCAGATTGTTCGGGACGGTGCCGGACCATCGTATTCCTCTTATCCTGAGGAACCTCAGACTGTGCGGGACGGTGCCGGACCATCGTATTCCTCTTATCCTGAGGAACGTCAGACTGTGCAGGATGGTGCCGGACCATCGTATTCCTCTTATCCTGAGGAACCTCAGACTGTGAGGGACGGTGCCGGACCATTGTATTCCTCTTATCCTGAGGAACCTCAGACTGTGCGGGACGGTGCCGGACCATCGTATTCCTCTTATCCTGAGGAACCTCAGACTGTGCGGGACGGTGCCGGACCATCGTATTCCTCTTATCCTGAGGAACCTCAGACTGTGAGGGACGATGTCGTTCTTCCAACAGATGAGAGGTTTTCCTGTACTGAGTGTGGGAAGTGCTTCCGTTTTAAATCCAATCTTAATAGGCATAAAAGATCTCACACGGGGGAGAAGCCGTATTCCTGTCCTGAGTGTGGGAAATGTTTTGCAGCGAAGTCCCATCTTTACAGACATCAGAGATCTCACACAGGGGAGAAGCTGTATTCGTGTTCTGAGTGTGGGAAATGTTTTTCACAGAAGTCCGATCTTTACACACATCAGAGATCTCACACGGGGGAGAAGCCGTATTCCTGTCCTGAGTGCGGGAAATGTTTTTCAGTGAAATCCAGTCTTTACATACATCAGAGATTTCACACAGGGGAGAAGCCGTATTCCTGTCCTGAGTGTGGGAAATGTTTTTCAGTAAAGTCCGATCTTAAAACACATCAGAGATCTCACACGGGGGAAAAGCCGTATTCTTGTCCTGAGTGCGGGAAATGTTTTTCAGACCTATCCAATCTTTACAGACATCAAAGGTCTCACACGGGGCAGAAGCCTTATGCCTGTCCTGAGTGTGGGAAATGTTTTTCAGACAAGTCCAGTCTTTACACACATCAGAGATCTCACACGGGGGAGAAGCCGTATTCTTGCCCTGAGTGTGGGAAATGTTTTTCAGTGAAGTCCAATCTTAAAACACATCAGAGATCTCACACGGGGGAGAAGCCTTATTCCTGTCATGAGTGTGGAATGTGTTTTTCAGACAAGTCCAGTCTTTACACACATCAGAGATCTCACACGGGGGAGAAGCCATATTCCTGTTCTGAGTGTGGGAAATGTTTTTCAGTGAAGTACAATCTTAAAACACATCAGAGATCTCACACGGGGGAGAAGCCGTATTCCTGTCCTGAGTGAGGGAATTGCTCCTCACTGAAGTCCTGTATCAAAAGTAGCATTTCTGTCTTTGCAGATGACACCAAGCTATGCAGTGGAATAACGTCCTTACAGGATGTCTCCAATTTACAAGCCAACCTCAATGCTCTGTCTGATTGGGCGACTAAGTGGCAGATGAGGTTTAATGTTGATAAATGTAAAGTTATGCACTTGGGGGCTAAGAATATGCATGCGTCATACATGCTAGGGGGGAGTTCAACTGGGGGGATCTGTAGTGGAGAAGGATCTGGGGGGGATCAGTAGTGGAGAAGGATCTGCGGGTTTTAGTTGATCATAAGCTCAATAATAACATGCAATGCTAAGCTGCGGTTTCCAAAGCGAGCAAAGTCCTTTCTTGTATAGAGAGGTATGGACTCCAGAGACAGAAATATCATTTTGCCCCCTGTACAAATCATTAGTAAGACCTCATCTGGAATATGCAGTTCAGTTTTGGGCTCCAGTTCTCAGAAAGGATATCGGAGAACTGGAGAAAGTGCAGAGAAGGGCAACCAAACTGATAAGAGGCATGGAGGAGCTCAGCTATGAGGAAAGATTAGAGGAACGGAATTTATTCACTCTTGAGAAGAGGAGAATAAGGGGGGATATGATCAACATGTACAAATATATAAGAGGTCCATATAGTGAACTTGGTGTTGAGTTATTCACTTTACGGTCAACACTGAGGACAAGGGGGCACTCTTTACGTCTAGAGGAAAAGAGATTTCATCTCCAAATATGGAAAGGTTTCTTCACAGTAAAGCCCCATACACACTATCAGTTTTCCTGATGGTTTTCTCTTCAGGTTTACCAAAACCATCTAATATGAGGTCAAACCTTAAGCGTTTCAATTTGAATGCATGAATGCAATCAGGCAGGTCCTTGTACTAGATGGTTTTGGTAAACCTGAAGAGAAAACCAGCAGGAAAACTGATAGTGTGTATGGGGCTTAAGAGCTGTGAAAATGTGGAACAGACTCCCTCCAGAGGTGGTTCTGGCCAGCTTAGTAGATTGCTTTAAGAAAGGCCTGGATACTTTCCTAAATGTACAGAATATAACTAACATTTATAGGTAAAGTTGATCCGGGGTAAATCCGATTGCCATTCGGGGATCAGGAAGGAATTTTTTCCCCTGCTGTAGCAATCATGATCATGCTCTGCTGTTTTTTTTTTGCCTTCCTCTGGATAAACTGTGGGTATGGAGTTGGGTGTATGGGATTGTATTGTGTTTTTTATTTTGTTTGTTTATTTTTATTTTTTTTGTGGTTGAACTGGATGTACTTGTGTTTTTTTTCAACCTGACTAACTATGTAGCTGTACATCAGGGATCCCACACAACCCTCGAGGTGTATTAGTGAGTGCGGGAAATGTCTTGTATATGAATGTTGCTGGACATCACAGGTCATGTGGGGAAGAAGCACACCCTGATATACACCTCAGATATACTCCATGACTGATCTTCATCATGTAAGAAACAGTTCATAAGGAGATCAGAGATCACCAAAGACATGGATGAAGTGTTGGCCATTGATAGCAGGAGAAAAATAAAAATGGAGTCATTCCCTCTCATTGGCTGAGTACATTTTGTGGTGGAAGATTTCACAAACACTTAGAGGCCTGTTTTTAAAATGATTTGAGGACAAATGTGAGAAGCATTCATCCAGTCTTGAGAAATGTTGGTTGTATTTTACTTCATACAGTGGTTTTCTATGATCTTTTGCTCCATCTAGTGTCCATAATGCAGTACTGCACTATTCTTTCTTTTTTTAGGTATTTCAGGAAAAATGCCTCATTATGGCCATTAGATGGATCTAACGATCATAAGAAATCACTCTAATAACTTAAATATTGCAAGAAATTGTCATATTTGGTGGGCAAGTGCATGTCATAGTCATCAAGCTATTTTTTTTTATAAATAGACCCTTTAATTTCCTTTGTGGTTTAAAGAGTGAAGTGGAAATCAAAGAACATAATAGGGGTGCACCAAATGTTTTTTTTTTACCGAAAATGACTGTATTTAAAAAATATTTTTATATCTTTTAAATAAAAAGTATTTTTCTATTTTAATTAAAACGTATACATTTTTATATAACATATTGCTAATAGTATTAGCAAAATTTCCATGCTGTGCACCACTAGCAGATATGATGCAGGAGATGATCAGAGACTGCAGACGTGGTATAGGAGATGATCAGAGACTGCAGACGTGGTATAGGAGATGATCAGAGACTGCAGAAGTGGTACAGGAGATGGTCAGAGACTGCAGACGTGGTACAGGAGATGGTCAGAGACTGCAGAAGTGGTACAGGAGATGATCAGAGACTGCAGACGCGGTACAGGAGATGATCAGAGACTGCAGACGTGGTACAGGAGATGATCAGAGACTGCAGATGTGGTACAGGAGATGATCAGAGACTGCAGACGTGGTACAGGAGAGGATCAGAGACTGCAGATGTGGTACAGGAGATGATCAGAGACTGCAGACGTGGTACAGGAGATGGTCAGAGACTGCAGACACGGTACAGGAGATGGTCAGAGACTGCAGACGTGGTACAGGAGGTGATCAGAGACGGCAGACGTGGTACAGGAGATGATCATAGACTGCAGACATAGTACAGGAGATCAATGCAGCCTTACCAGTGTCCATCAAATGCAGCCTGCCTGTGCTGTGTGTTCCATAACTTCCTGTTCCGATGACATCACATCCTGCCTGTAGAACACACAGCACTTCCTGGTGTTGGTTATAAAAGCATTGTGTCACATCTGTTCTTCAGTAAGTGCAGTTTTGCGAACCGTCAGTATTTTTATTAGCAGTCAGTAAAAATTGTGCACTTTTCTCCTGCCAGTTAAAAATATGTCTAATGCTTGGCCAAGAATATCCGAGTGCCTGCTACAGTGTGTCCAGGCAGCACCAGAAGAGGGGCAGGTCTGGCAAAGGCAGTGCCTGGGTATGTCTTGTTGATGTCACAGTGCAAGGGAGACGTGCGGAGCATCCGGAGCCTCATCTGCGGGATGGATGCAATGCAAGCTGGGAGCAGGACAGTCAGTACTGTGTGGACTAAAGGGACCACCTGGCATGGAGAGAGACTGTCGCTGTGACTCAGGAGAGGACGTGTTGTGTCGGTGATCTGTGCTGCTGCACATTGCTGTCACTGTGACTGTGAGAGTCAATTTCATGTGTGTGTCCCGTCCATTCTAATTTATTGTTCTCCTGTCCCTGAGATACTTACTTACTTTATCGGAAATAAAATAATAAATATTTTTTTTTGGCCTCACGTCTACCTGAAATCACATTGATGATTACATATTATACGTGTTTTTAGCCTAAATACAGAAATTTGCATTTAAAACTGTAATTTCATAACTTTTATAAATGTCAATAAAAACTTGGCTGTGTCAGTAAATTTTGGGGGTTGTGTCAGTAAATTTTAACCTGGTAGATTGGCAACACTGAGTGATTGCAGTTTTTAGCATTTCCTTTTAACCACTTAGGGACCGCCTCCTGCACATATACGTTGGCAGAATGGCACGGCTAGGCACATGTAGGTACAGGTACGTCCTGTATATGTACCCAGCCGTGGGTCACGGGCGCGCTCCCGCGACCCGGTCCGAAGCTCCGTGACCGGGACCTGCGGACCCGATTGCCACTGGAGTCCCGCGATCGGTCCCCGGAGCTGAAGAACGGGGAGAGTCGTGTGTAAACACAGCTTCCCCGTTCTTCTCTGTGGCGACTGCATCGATCGTGTGATCCCTTTTATAGGGGGGACACAATCGATGACGTCACTCCTACAGCCACACCCCACTACAGTTGTAAACACACATAGGCCCCATTCACACCTATGCGTTTTTACGCCTGAAGCGCACTGCTCACAAACGCCAGAGGGGAGAATTAACATTATTCCCTATGGTGACTGTTCACGCCTGAACGCCCAAACGCCTGTCGCGCGAAGCTCAAACAAGTCCCGGACCTTTTTTTGTCGCGCGAATCGCGCGACAGCGGCGTTTGAGCGTTTTTTTTTTTCCCATAGAAAGTAATGGGAAACGCGCGTATTGAGCGTATCGCGCGACAACGGGCGTTTGCTATGGGCGTTTCGTCGCTTTAATCAATAGAACTTGTCGCCCATGCAGAAGATTAAAAAAAATCTACCAACATAGCAACAAGTGATGAAAAGATGATCATTTTTCCTATTGGCTAAAATAAGAAACGCCGAAGTACAAAAACATCGCACGACGCTGTATGCAAACGCGCAAATAAGCATGAATACGCGCGAAAAAAAACGCCCAAAAAAACGACCGAACGCCCTACGCTCAGGTGTGAATGCAGCCTTAAGGTGACACATAACCCCATCATTGCCCCCTCGTGGTTAACTCCCAAACTGCAATTGTCATTTTCACAATAAAGAATGCAATTTAAATGCATTTTTTGCTGTGAAAATGACAATGGTCCCAAAAATGTGTCAAAATTGTCCGAAGTGGCCGTCATAATGTCGCAGTCACGAAAAAAATCGGTGATCGCCGCCATTAGTAGTAAAAAAAAAAAATTAATAAGATAAAGGGTCTGGGCGGGAGAACTCTGCACCATTTTTTTTTTATTTGGGGTGGAGTTTCCCTTAAAATCCATACCAGACCTGAAGGGGTAATTATCAATGACTTTTCTCTGTATTGTCGGGAGCAGACAATTCATTATAGCCGTGAGTGGTTTATAAATTTTATTCCTTCAGAAATGACACTTTGTGCAGGGACAGTTCTAAGCACGGGAAACAAGCGCTGCTTTACAGGCATACCAGCCATTTCTTGATACTGAAGTTTGTCATCATTGCACCGACACACAATTTATTTAATTTAACATATTTTTTTATTATAATTTTAACAAGAGTAGAAAGCAATAAAATAGTAAAAGTAGAAATCCGATTGGTCATGAAAATGACGTGTCTGGAATGTGGAGGCGGAGTCATTATTAATTTGTGTACAATACAATACACAACGTGTTCCATTATTATAACAAAGTATTGTAGAAAAGATCACACCATAGAAAATGGGGGAAAGGAGAAAATAAACCCGGATATGAAGGTGACATTTGTGTACGAGGAACACCTTAACAATTACCACCATTTTATTCTCCAGGGCCTCTGCTTTCAGAAAATATATGTTTGGGGGTTTTATCTAATCTTCAGGCCCAAAATCTGCATTTTACCATGTGTGCAAAAAGAATGGAAAACCAGCTCTGGCAGTGAAAGGGTTAATGTGAGCTAGATGGGATCACTCTGCTGTGGTCACACTCTAATCATTAGAGCTCCCCCTAGCTGCAGCCTGGTAATAACATTGCTAGGAGGTCTATTCATTTATCTGCTCCATACTTCCCATCTTTATATAAACGTCTCCTGACATTTAGGGGTCTAGTCATAAATAATTGTACAGCAATTTTCCGGGTGAAAATACATGTACATTCCTTCTGTGTGAATGGGGAAACATTGAATGTTATTAGGCTGTTTGCTGAGCTGGTTGAATATCTTTCATTGATTTAAAATGGAAAAAGTTGCATTTGGACACTAAATGGTGCTAATTGCTATGATGCTTAGCGCCATCTAAAGGTCTAATTAGGTATTTTTGGTTTTAAATCAATTGCTGTTTTAAACCTGTGGTTTTATGGAATTTATGTCCTTCAATGTCTACTGTACTGATAAATGTATGAGTATGATCTCAGTTATTTGTATGCACCCCCGACATAGTAAACTAAAGGGCCTATATAAAAAAATATGTTGGGCGAGGGTGACAAGCATGTGTCCAGCCATGAGAAATTCTGTCCAGATTTCAATAATTACAGTGGGCCAGATTCAGATAGGAGATACGACGGCGTATCTCCTGATACGCCGTCGTATCTCTGAGTCCGGCCGTCGTATCTATGTGACTGATTCATAGAATCAGATTACGCATAGATCTCCCTAAGATCTGCCAGGTGTAAGTGACTTACACCGTCGGATCTTAGGCTGCAATCTTACGCTGGCCGCTAGGTGGCGCTTCCGTTTGTATACGCGACGAATATGCAAATGAGGAGTTACGCCGATTCAGAAACGAACAACCGGCCGGCGCTTTTTTTTACGTCGTTTGCGTTCGACTTTTTCTGGCGTATAGTTACCCCTGCTATATGCGGCGTATCCTATGTTAAGTATGGCTGTCGTTCCCGGGTCGAATTTTTAATTTTTTACGTTGTTTGCATAAGTCGGTCGCGAATACGGATGGACGTAATTTACGTTCACGTCAAAATCAATGACGTCCTAGCGACGTCATTTGGAGCAATGCACGCTGGGAAATTTAGCGGACGGCGCATGCGCAGTTCGTTCGGCGCAGGGACGCGCCTGATTTAAATTCTACGCGCCCCCTAGCCACGGAATTTGAATTCCGCCGGGGGATTTACGATACGCCGCCGCAACTTTAGAGGCAAGTGCTTTCTGAATAAAGCACTTGCCTCAAAAACTTGCGCCGGCGGATCGTAAATCAGATAGGTTACGTGGATCTAAAGATCCGCTAATCTATCTGAATCTAGCCCAGTGATTTCCTATAATTGTCAGCTCCAACTAGTGGCCATAATGAGGTATTAGTTCCAAAATACCTCCATCAGGAAAAATAGTTCAATACCACATTATGGCCACTAGGTGGAGCAAATGATCATAGGAAATCACTGTGTGAAATAAAATAAGACCAACATGTGACATGGATATGAATGAGTGATTGTCATATACGTTCATCTATTATTTAAAACTAAACAAGTAAGTGAAGTGGTAACTATGGAGCCAATCACTTTATCAAACCACACAGAATATCTCCCTTCAAAGTGAAAACAGAAATGATTTACACAAAACAGTATAAATATTTTCCAATCAATAACCTCTCCCCAGACAAGATATGTAGAAATACCAAGTTCACACTAGGGCGACACGACTTTCAGAGGCGACTCTGACACGACTTGAGCATGAACCACAGGGCGATCTGGGGCGATTTACAACACGACTTGAAGTCGTCTCCAGGACAGGAGACTTTCCAGTGGCCAATCAAACAACAATCAGATCTAGGAAAGGGAGGGGGAGGGAGAGGTTTGCCTGAGAAATGTATGTTATCTTCCTGGAAAGTCGCTTCAGTTAAGACAGTGATCAGACTTGGATCAGACTTGGAGGCGACTTCCATTGAAATCAATGGGTACAAATCGGATTGAAGTAGTACAGGAACTTCTTTTGAAGTCGGAGCGACTTGAGTCGTGTGTATTAACACCGCTCCCATTCACTTGCATTGTTTTTCTCTACAGCGCGACTTGGGACGACTTGAGGCGACTTCAAGTCGGATCCCAAGTCGCCCCAGTGTGAACCGGCTCTGTGTTTCCTCTCGTGCCACACTCCACCAAGCCACCCAAACCCACACAGGAGCAAAGGAAAGAAGTTCTCACCTAGTTTATCTCCGAGTTCTCCTTCCCTCCTGATGGGGGATGGGAGGAGGATGGACTGAAGACAGAGAGATACGCTTCGGGGTCACCACTGGTAAGTAGAGCCTTGAAATGAAGGAAATCAACATCAGAATTTCTGTCTTGTCTGTAAAGTTTACTGATAAAGAAATATCGGATCTCACAGCTTCTAGTTCTGTAACCCGATAGATCATTCTCAGTAAATATCACAGACAAGACAGACATTCTGAAGGCGATGTCCTTCATTTCAAGGCTCTACTTACCTCTCTACACCCCAAAATGTACTCAGCCAATGAAGAGCCAACACGACATGTCTTTGGGGATCTCTGATCTCCTTATAAACTGTTTCTTACATGATGAAGATCAGCCATGGAGTATATCTGAGGTGTATATCAGGGTGTGCTTCTTCCCCACATGAGAGCTGTGATGTCCAGCAACATGTGTTGTGGAAATGTTATTATATAAGATTTATGTGGACATTTTATTCTAGGATGTGTGTTTTATAGATTGTCAGACTCTCTCTCTCTGTGTCTGATTTAATCGAGGAGCGCTCTAGCAGAGCGCACTTGGGTTGAATCGGGACCAGCGGTGAAAACAGTCAGTATGAAAACCTTCTTATGGGATTGAAAAATGTTCTCTGTGTGTGTGGGCGTTTGTTGGTTTGTAGATATCAAGCGCAATGCGCTGGACTGCGCACTTTCCAATGACTATACACATTAGAGAAGCGAAGTCTGCATAACGAGAGAAACCTATTATATCTCTCTTGTGGAATTTGTTGTCCCCTTATGGATGCATATCTGTTTTTATAAGAGGACATTGATATTTGCCTTGCCGGTGTACTTGTACCGTATATTGACAACAGCAGTAACAATGTCCCCGCAGATTGTCTCAAACCTGTAAGAACAAGTAGAATGATCTTTTTATATACTGTATACTTTGAGCAGTATTGAGTGGGCTCCATTCTGATTAAGATGGGGAGTGCGCACTTCCTTCCCCCTTCCCTCCTGTGAGTGCCCTCCCCTTTACTATTTGTCATTTCCTGTGATGTCATTTTGTATTGAGAAAGCGATTGGCTTTTGGGGCCATCACTTCCTGTTTGTCATTCTTTTGTTTCCAATGAATAAAAAAACCAAGTGTCTGTGCTCCAGGGACAGACGTCTGAGAATCCAGTTGAAGCAGCATTGTTTCTGATTCTACCTGGTGCCATTGAAGTACTTGATACAAAGAGCTTGATACAAATGTGCTTTTAAGCACAAAGGAATTGTTTTGTGCTTTGTGTGCATTGAGATGCTGGAAGTGGATTTGGTGTGGATTTGCGTAAGACACGACACATTCATATAGAAGACATTTCCCGCACTCAAGGCACTAATACACCTCGAGGGTTGTGTGGGATCCCTGATGTACAGGAAGACAGGACTTCAATAAGGAGCAATTCCCTCACTCAGGACAGGAAAGTGTCTTCTTCTCTGTGTGAGATCTCTGATGTCTGGAAAGATGGGACTTATCTGTAAAGCATTTCCCACACTCAAGACAGGAATATGGCTTCTCCCCCGTGTGAGATCTCTGATGTCTGGAAAGATTGCACTTCACTGCAAAACATTTCCCACACTCAGGACAGGAATATGACTTCTCCCCCGTGTGCAATATCTGATGTGTGTTAAGACTGGACTTCTTTGTAAAACATTTCCCGCACTCAGGACAGGAATATGGCTTCTCACCTATGTGAGATCTTTGATGTTTTTTAAGACCGGACATCAGTGGAAAACATTTCCCACACTCAGGACAGGAAAATGGCTTCTCTCCCGTGTGCAACTTCTGATGTGAAGAAAGACTGGACTTGGTTGCAAAAGATTTCTCACACTCAGGACAGGAATACGGCTTTTCCCCCGTGTGGAATCTGTGATGTGTGACAAGATCAGATTTTTCTACAAAAGATTTCCCACACTCAGAACACGAATACGGCTTCTCACCTGTGTGCAATCTCTTATGTCTGTCAAAATGGGACTTCATTGAAAAACATTTCCCGCACTCAGAACAAGAAAATGGCTTCTCACCTGTGTGAAACCGCTCGTGTCGGTCAAGTTCTGATTTTTGTCCAAAGCATTTGCTGCATTCCGGACAGCAATACGGCTTTTCCCCTGTGTGAGATCTTTTATGAACATTAAGATTGTATTTAGAATGGAAACATTTCCCACACTCTGAACAGGAAAATGGCTTTTCTCCTGTGTGAGATCTCAAATGCATTAAAAGATGGGACTTCTTTGAAAAAGACTTACCGCACTCAGTACAGGAAAACCTCTTCTCTGTTGGAAGAATGGCACTGTCCCTCACAGTCTGAGGTTCCTCAGGAGAAGAGGAATACGATGGTCCGGCACCGTCCCGCACAGTCTGAGGTTCCTCAGGATAAGAGGAATACGATGGTCCGGCACCGTACCGCACAGTCTGAGGTTCCTCAGGAGAAGAGGAATACGATGGTCCGGCACCGTCCCTAACAGTCTGAGGTTCCTCAGGAGAAGAGGAATACGATGGTCCGGCACCATCCCGCACAGTCTGAGGTTCCTCAGGAGAAGAGGAATACGATGGTCCGGCACCGTCCCTCACAGTCTGAGGTTCCTCAGGAGAAGAGGAATACGATGGTCCGGCACCATCCCGCACAGTCTGAGGTTCCTCAGGATAAGAGGAATACGATGGTCCGGCACCGTCCCGCACAGTCTGAGGTTCCTCAGGATAAGAGGAATACGATGGTCCGGCACCGTCCCGCACAGTCTGAGGTTCCTCAGGATAAGAGGAATACGATGGTCCGGCACCGTCCCGCACAGTCTGAGGTTCCTCAGGATAAGAGGAATACGATGGTCCGGCACCATCCCGCACAGTATGAGGTTCCTCAGGATAAGAGGAATACGATGGTCCGGCACCGTCCCGCACAGTCTGAGGTTCCTCAAGATAAGAGGAATACGATGGTCCGGCAACGTCCCGCACAGTCTGAGGTTCCTCAGGATAAGAGGAATACGATGGTCCGGCACCGTCCCGCACAGTCTGAGGTTCCTCAGGATAAGAGGAATACGATGGTCTGGCACCGTCCCGCACAGTCTGAGGTTCCTTAGGATAAGAGGAATACGATGGTCCGGCACCGTCCCGCACAGTCTGAGGTTCCTCGGGATAAGAGGAATACGATGGTCCATCTACACTGTGTGGTGCTGGATGGACATTTGAGGTAGTTGGGTTTTCTCCTGGACTATACTGTGTGATGTCCTCATCTTCTACTTTACAGTCTGGAGACAAAGTGAGACAATCCTCTGAGGTTTTCCTCATCTCCCGTCCATCTACTAAAATAGAAATACAAAGATTATTACTAGACATGAGCTGATTGGTTCCCCTAAACCAGGACTCCACCCACATTAGGCAGCTTTGTCTCTGAGGATCTTACAATTCCCCCCTCAAAGTAACTAGTAAATGGGTCCTCTGATCTCCTACCAGATCATTTCTTTATTCATGGACCTTAGTCAGAGAGTGAGGAAACAACGAGAACTGTCTTTTATAGGAGTGACAATGATGAGGGGATTATAGGACGAGTGTCCCCACCCCCTCTATCACTCATTGCCAACTTCCCAACACAAGAAGTCCTGCACTTCCTTATTTAGTCAATGATTTAGTCATAAATAACAGCGGGGCTGAGCCCCACCAGAGGTCAGAGAGTGAGGATGGGGGAGAACAACCAAGATGAAGACTGGACTGATCCTGAAGACCTCCATCATTGGGTTATTGACTCCTCCCTCATTATCACTTTCTATTTAAGGTTCCAAAGTCTGAGGATGTGATCACATTATTATCAAAATGTAAAAGTCTGTGCTCCAATCAGATCATCACATATAAAATGTCCAGCTGATAGGAAATGGGTGTATTAAAAAAGAATACAGAGACTTAACCAGACATATCTCTCCTCCCGGCACAGCCAGCAGACAACAGAACAAGTAATCCTTGGAGAATTGTTTTGTCAGAGATCATGCTAGACCCGGGTATGGGGCAAAAGACTCAAAGCACATACCCCAGGTGCCTAGGTAGAGCAACATATATGGTGAAAATCCACCTTTAGCTGCCAGCTGAACCCCAGAATTTCCATACCTCCAGTCTAGAGACATAAATTGTGTCTGCAGCACAGAGAAGGAAGATTATCCGAGAGAAATACAGGAATACAGGACGGGGAACACAGCTCAGGAAAGTGACCAGGGGATTACAGGCTGATATCACCCAGTCCCCACCCTACTCTGGACCAATCAGTGAGCAGGATGGGTGGAGGAATGGAATGTTAATGACCCACCTGTGCTGATCTCTGTAGGAGTGTCCTCCTCTATAAATGTCCCCGTTATTCCATCCTCCTCCATAGACTGCTGATCATCCCTCACATACGTCTCTTCTTCTTCTGATTTCACCTCAAATTCTATATCGATTGGATCTCCACTCTAAATCAGGAAAATGAGAGAGAATATCTGTAAACAATAGGAATTATTATTGTGACATCACATAAATAAATCCCCTTGCCTACTCAAGTTCATGTTCTAGATTAGTGGTTCTTAACCTGGGGGTCAGGACCCCCTCGGGGGTCAAATGATGATTTGCCAGGGGTCACCAAATCCTGGGCTGTTCCTGAAGCCCACACCGCTTCCAGCTTTTATGCGGTTGCCCAGTAGGGCTGTCTCTGGAGCCTGTGGCCGCCCATCTGGGCTGTTCCTGGAGCCCACGGCCACCCACTCAGCCTCTTCGCAGCCGCCCATTCAGTTCACCGCATGGCTGGGGGGCAGAGACTAGAGATCCGCTGACTGGTGAGGATTGTGAGGTGGGAGGGGCTGGAGGAGACCCATTCTCCTGATATCAGCATAGGTGTCACTGCTACGAGACACCACAGAGTCGGAGACACACTGGGTAATTATAGTGCGATTATAGTTTCCATTAAAAGTCCCCACTACAGTTCTCGGATCAGCAGATGACCTTGATCAAGAGCACCTAAGTTGGCTGATCAGAACTCCCCCCAGCATTGCCACTAATACCATTCCCCCTCCACCAAGGAGTAAGAGCAGGAATTAAAATAGAGAATACATGGAAGGGGGAGGAAGAAACAAAAAAGGAGAGAAAGAATAAGAGAAAAAACAAGAAAGACAGCTAGAGAGAGGGATGGGGGGAAAAAAACAAGAAATTAGGATAGAGCAGGGCTCGACAAATCCCAGTCACCAGGTCGCCATGGCGACTAGAAATAGTGTCCTGGCGACTTGGCTTGTAAGCTGGCGCCATCTGGTGGTGAGCCGTTGGTATTACAAGTTATTACCACCAGATGTGAGCTGGCGCCATCTGGTGGTGGCCGTTGGTATTACAAGTTAAGCATTACAAGTTAAACAGCAATTCTAATGTAATTTTTCACTATTTTTCACTGCCATCTTCTTCCCTCTAATTAGAACCCCCAAACATTATATATATTTTTTATCCTAACACCCTAGAGAATAAAATGGCGATCGTTGCAATACTTTCTGTCACACCGTATTTGCGCAGCGGTCTTACAAACGCACTTTTTTGGGAAAAAAATTACACTTTTTTTAATTAAAAAATAAGACAACAGTAAAGTTATAAAAAAAGTGCTTAAAAAACGTCCTTCCTTCTAATAAAGCACTGCTCAGCGCACAGGAGTCACCAATAAAGATTAATGATGAACATGGAATATAAACAATCGGATACACGGATAAGCAGCCGCTTACGGGGAGAAAATATCAAATGACAGTAAACAAAAATAGGTGACTGAGAAGTCAAACAGTTCAATGTATACTGTAGCAGCGCTTGGTAGTCAAAAACGTGTCTTGCTCGTGTACATATAAAGGAATAAACTTGAATAGTGTGATAACGTTTTAAAAGTTTATTACAAAAACCCACAGGTCTCCTTTAAAATATGCGTACCACAATGCAAAAACAGATAAGCATGTAATTTTACTGTGCCTGTTTCCCTCGCTGGATGAATGAGGCAGGTTCTGGCACTCAGGCTCACTCCTCTGCTCCTGATCCCCAGGGTACACAGTCTCTTGGTCGTCCGATGTTGGCCACTCGGCGACCAGTTAAATAGTATAGGGCGTCTCATAGACCCGCCTCCTCATTCGCACTACTGGACGATACGGCGTGAGTCTCCGCCCCACTTCCGCCCTTAGTCTGGCGTGGGCCTCGCTGGCGCCAATGCGCGGGACCAGCGCCATGACGGCGAATGAGGAGGCAGGTCTATGAGACACCCTATACTATTTAACTGGTCGCCGAGTGTTGCTGCCACGCCCTCAGACGAAGTCAGCCAATGACGAAACGCGTCAGGGTGTGGCCAACATCGGTTGACCAAGAGACTGTGTACCCTGGGGATCAGGAGCAGAGGAGTGAACCTGCCTCATTAATCCAGAGAGGGAAACAGGCACAGTAAAATTACATGCTTATCTGTTTTTGCAAAGGGGACCTGTGGGTTTTTGTAATAAACTTTTAAAACGGTATTATACTATTCAAGTTTATTCCTTTATATGTACATGAGCAAGACACATACAAGCAGAGTGGTGGAGAGTGCAAGAATGATGACAGAGGCTGTTGTTTATACCATGCTGTTTTTTATTCTCGGTCTGGTGAGTGCATCCCCATAAGGGGATAGTATCCCCCCACGTGGTGAAACACAGCCCCCCTGGTGATAAGGAGCACATATTAAGGAAGAGACTGTTTACTGCTGATGTTCATCTGCACCATTATTTGATACCTATGGCAACATAGAACTTTATTCAGAACTCACGTTTTGACTACCAAGCGCTGCTACAGTATACATTGAACTGTTTGACTTCTCAGTCACTTATTTTTGTTTACTGTCATTTAACAGTAAAGTTATCCCCATTTTTTTTTATATTATGAAAGATAATGTTACGCCGAGTAAATTCATACCCAACATGTCACGCTTCAAAATTGCGTCCGCTCGTGGAATGCGACAAACTTTTACCCTTTAAAATCTTCATAGGCGACGTTTAAAAAAAATCTACAGGTTGCATGTTTTGAGTTACAGAGGAGGACTAGGGCTAGAATTATTGCTCTCGCTCTACCAATCGCGGTGATACCTCACATGTGTGGTTTGAACACCGTTTACATATGCGGGCGCTGCTCACATATGTGTTCGCTTCTGCGCGCAAGCTCCTAACTTTTTTAGCTGGCTCCTAGATTTCAAGCAAACCCTGGGATAGAGAGAGATAAAAGGGAAAAAGAGGAGAACAAAGAGAAAGAGTGGTACATCCTAAAATGTACCATATGATGTTTTAATTAAAAAAAAAATTGTACGAGTGGAGGGGACTCAGGGAGCGCAAAATTTCCGTGGGTTAGGGGCGCACATTACTTGTCTTGCCTTGGGTGCTGACAACCCACACTACGAAAATAATTTTACTGTTAGGGGTCCCCACAACTTGGGAAATTTTATCAGGGGGTCACGTCACTAAAAGGTTGAGAACCACTGCTATAGATGCATCTACCCACCAACCTTTAAATAAGGAGGGATGGTGTGACCTTCCTGTGTGGAATCCCGGGAATACAGAGGATGGGGACATCTCTCTGGGGGGTTCCTGGTATTAGGTGGCTCCATCATATCCTTGTGTCCTTCTGAAAACTCCTCCATCACTCCATACTCCTCATCCTCCTCTTTATACTCTTCTTTAATATCAATATTATCATCCCAGAGGTTTCCACTCTGAATATATAATAAAACATTCATTATAATAAACATGCTGTGTATAAATCATAACTACCAATAATTGTCACTCATCTACCTGATGATGGTGGGGGATGATGTGACCTTCCTGTGTGGAATCCCGGGAATACAGAGGACAGGGACATCTCTCTGGTGGGTTCCCATTACTGGATCCATCTGTAGGAAACACACACACTGACTGAATACATTGTTTCTATGTGTTTATCAGATGATGGGGGATCTAGGTGGAGCCTCCGTACTGCTCTCTCCTTTACAATAAAGTCTCCTCTTACCCGGTGATGTGAGGGGCGGCTGATTCTCCATCATGACGTCCTTGTAGAGATCCTTGTGTCCTTCTAAATACTCCCACTCCTCCATGGAGAAATAGACAGGGACATCCTGACACCTTATAGGAACCTGACACACACAATGATACAGTCACCATCCAGACACACCCCTTGTCTGTTACTGGATAATGTCCCAGAATTCCCAGAATCCTCCTCACCTCTCCTCCATCATCTCTCTAGTGACTTCTAGAATCTTCTTTGTATTTCTCTATTCTATCAGGGAGGGAGGTGGAGGCAATGTGATGGTCATATGATCTCCAAACTTCACAGGAGGAAAACTCTAGATCTAAACACATATAGCAAAATCAATCAATATTCCCAGAATCCTCCTCACCTCACCATTCAGGGGAAGGGAGTCACCGCTCCAGGTGGATCTTGTGAGCAATTAGGAACTTCTCAGGAAACCAAGGTGCTGGCAATGCACTAGGCAAATGTAGAATTTCAAAAATGGATGGACAACCGCACTCCAAAGGAACTTCAAAGTTGTCAATATTGGTAAAATGGACATGCATCACAGAATACAGCCAGAAAGAGGGACAGCCGACGCGCTTCACACTAGTTCAGTGATTAGCCATGACTAAGCACTGAACTAGTGTGAAACGCGTCGGCTGTCCCTCTTTCTGGCTGTATTCTGTGATGCATGTCCATTTAAGTAATAAAGACAACTTTTGAGGTTCCTTTGGAGTGCGGCTGTCCATCCTTTTTGAAATTCTACATTTACCTCACCATTCAGGTTTCCATTTTATTAAAGCCCCACTTCAGACTGAGATATAATTTACCCACACAGGACCCCACACTATGCAGGTTAAAAGCTTGTAGCAGGTATTCTGATGTCATTACATACAATGCAGGACCAACAGTCCCACTTTGCAAATGAGGATACCAAGGGTCCGCCCACATCCTAAGAGTATCAGAAAAAAAGCCAGATGGATGGACATTAGGAGGAGGAGCTGTGAGGTCAGTGGGATGTCATAGGATTCTCTGACTCTGGATGGAGGGACATTGGGAGGAGGAGCTGTGAGGTCAGTGTGATGTCATAGGATTCTCTGACTCTGGATGGAGGGACATTGGGAGGAGGAGCTGTGAGGTCAGTGTGATGTCATAGGATTCTCTGACTCTGGATGGAGGGACATTGGGAGGAGGAGCTGTGAGGTCAGTGTCATGTCATAGGATTCTCTGACTCTGTATGGAGGGACATTAGGAGGAGGAGCTGTGAGGTCAGTGTGATGTCATAGGACATATAGACTCTGGATGGAGGGACATTAGGAGGAGGAGCTGTGAGGTCAGTGTGATGTCATAGGACATATAGACTCTGGATGGAGGGACATTAGGAGGAGGAGCTGTGAGGTCAGTGTGATGTCATAGGACATATAGACTCTGGATGGAGGGACATTAGGAGGAGGAGCTGTGAGGTCAGTGTGATGTCATAGGACATATAGACTCTGGATGGAGGGACATTGGGAGGAGGAGCTGTGAGGTCAGTGTGATGTCATAGGACATATAGACTCTGGATGGAGGGACATTAGGAGGAGGAGCTGTGAGGTCAGTGTGATGTCATAGGACATATAGACTCTGGATGGAGGGACATTAGGAGGAGGAGCTGTGAGGTCAGTGTGATGTCATAGGACATATAGACTCTGGATGGGGAGATTTGAGGGGCCCTCTATATGAGGCTCCCATGCAAACCAAATCGTTGTTCCTGGGTGTGTCCTACCTCTCCTAAACTGAAGAGTGAACTTTGACCTTTACCATACAGAAATCTGTCAGGAATCTGTGAAAGCAAGTTCTCGTGTGATCAGGTGATGTGTGGTGGAACCAAGTGTACACACCAGACAATTTTCTCCAGAGCTCCTAATGGTGAGGATGGATTTTGCTGCGTGCTGGGGCCACGTTTCCACCCCCCAGGGTCACTGCAGGTGTGGAGAAAAGCTGTGTAAGAGGATATGGAGGAGAGACGAGGAGGAGATCCAGGAATCAGGCTAAAGGTCAGGACAAGCAACAGACGAGCGCATCCAAGAGATGAAGCCGGGGTCACTACACAGAAAATCAATCCAAGGAAACAACAGGCAGGACGAGGAATAGCAAGAAGGAGCTCAGAGACATGGGGATCAGGACATGTTGTAAAGAACACAGGACATGGGATACAGAACATATGGTGTAGGGTAAAAAGCACAGGACAAGGGGTGCAGGGTGTAGAACGCAGGACATGGGGTGCAGGTTGGAGGTCACCGCAGGACTTGGGGTACAGAAGAAGGGTGGCATTCGCAGGACATGGGATGCAGAACACAGGACATGGGGTGCAGATTATATAGGACAGTAATACAACCCTACCTCCCCTGAGTCCTCCTGCATGTCCTGTACATCTCCCCCAGCAGTGTGTGAGAGCAGAGTGGATGGAGAGGACATCTTGTGTACATAAAGCAGCATGTCCCTCCCTGGCTGGTCTCTTAGCTGGCTGCTTTGCAGGCTTGTCCTGGTTACTACTGTAAGGACTCTGTAGTCCTGTTTCTCAGCACCTTGGGGGGATCTTTGTGGCAGTGCCGAGGCGGCGCCATGTTGGAGATTCCGTCCCGCTCCTTCCTCTCTGTTCCGCCGGAGGGCTCTGCAGGGACACAGGCAGCTGTGGGGGGGGAAGCAGGAGCCGATGGTGACAGTAATGCGGCCGCAGAAAGGAGAAAGATCGGCAGCGGGAGATCAGTGAGATGAGTCCTCTCATGCCACTGTCCTGCCCAGTCCACCCCTGACTTCACAGGTCGGGTGCCTCCTCCTCCCCCCTCACCCTCCCGCCTGGCCCTGCTCCAAGCAACATTCCTGTCTGAATAATGTGTCCGGGTTTCAGGCAGAAACATTATTCAGACCAACAGTGAGAATGGGCTGACAAGAGCCCAGGGGCCAGGACGCCATTTCTAGTCACCATGGTGACCTGGGATTTGTGCCCTGACTTCAGGTGACCATAGATTAGAGGTCGACCGATATATCGGCAGGCCGATATATCGGCCGATATTTGGCCGTTTCGGAGAAATCGGCATCGGCCGATTTTTATCCAAAATTAGGCCGATATTTAACATGGCCGTTAGCGGTGCCACGGCTCCGGAGCTAGGCCGAAACCCCGGCCTTTCCTGATGCTGTGACCGCGGCGGCAATCCGCGGCTTTGGCCTAGCTCTGAAGCCGCGGCCATCTTGGTACACCCAGCGCGACAGCCAACCAGCAGGCCCGTAACAGCCAATCGGCGGCCGCCGCTGCCGACATCCTCCCCTGACGTGCTGTGCGCCCTGCCTCTGCCTACAAAGCCCAGAATGCAGCGCAGGCCGGTAACTGCCAGCCCGCGCTGCATTCTGGACTTTGTAGGCAGAGGCAGGGTGCACAGCACGTCAGGGGACCTTTTTTTTCAGAGTGGAGGATGTCGGCAGCGGCCGCCTCCGATTGGCTGTTACAGGCCCGCTCTGCATTCTGGGGATTGTAGGCAGAGGCGGGGCAGCACATCAGGGCCAGGGACAATGGAGCTTTCTTGTGCTAGGAGATGCCTGGAGCGCTCCGCTGGTGGGCATTGATGAGGTGGCACTGTGGCAGTAAATGACATTATGCTGTACTGGTGGGCACTGATGTGAGGCACTGATGAGGTGATGCACTGGTTGGGACTGATGAGGTGATGCGCTGGTTGGGACTGATGTGGTCATGCGCTGGTTGGGACTGATGTGGTGATGCGCTGGTTGGCACTGATGTGGTGATGCGCTGGTTGGCACTGATGTGGTGATGCGCTGGTTGGCACTGATGTGGTGATGCGCTGGTTGGCACTGATGTGGTGATGCGCTGGTTGGCACTGATGAGGTGATGCGCTGGTGAGATGCACTGGTGGGCAATGATGGGATGCACTGGTGCATTGGTGGGCATTGATGAGGTGGCACTGATGGGCTGCACTGGTGGGCATTGATGGTCTGCACTGTTGGGCACTGATGAGGTGGCACTGATAGACACCAATGAGGTGGCACTGATGGACACTGATAGGCTGCACTGGTGGGCACTAATGAGGTGGCACTGATGGGCTGCACTGGTGGGCATTGATGAGGTGGCACTGATGGGCTGCACTGTTGGGCACTGATAGACACCAATGAGGTAGCACTGATGGACACTGATAGGCTGCACTGGTGGGCACTAATGAGGTGGCACTGATAGGCTGCACTGGTGGGCACTAATGAGGTGGCACTGATGGGCTGCACTGGTGGGCACTAATGAGGTGGCACTGATGGGCTGCACTGGTGGGCACTAATGAGGTGGCACTGATGGGCTGCACTGGTGGGCACTGATGTGACACTGACAGGGTGCACCCCACCTCTCCACCCTAAACAATTATCTCCTCCCCACCCTATGTTTTTTGAGATGAGGGAAAAAAAATAATAAAGAAAAAAACAAATATCGGCATCGGCCAGAGAAAAACCCATATCGGTCTACCTCTACCATAGATACATGGAAATTCAGCTGGTTCTTCAGGGATCGTCACATTTCCATCCATGTGTGGTCACTGCCGGATAAAAGTCACTCGATCAGCGGCTAGGGTTGCCAACTCATCCCTTTAAAACAGAACACATATTAACTAGAAAATATACAATTTCTGGGGAAATTGTGCGATGTGGTCTTGCCTCCACCAATACTCCTGGAGATGTAAATGTGATCCAACAGTGTGTCGATCCAGTTCGGTCCATTGCCCCATCAAAAACTGCTCCATCAAAAACTACCCATCAAAACTGCACCATCAAAACTGCACCATCCTATTTGCCCCATCAAAAACTGGTTGCTATGGAGGGTTGCTATGGACTGGTTGTTATGGACGGGTTGCTATGGAGTGGTTGCTACGGACTGGTTGCTATGGACAGTTGCTATGGACTGGGTGCTATGGAGGGTTGCTATGGACTGATGGCTATGGACTGGTTGCCATGGACGGTTGCTATGGACTGGTTGCTTTGGACTGGATGCTATGGAGGGTTGCTATGGAGTGGTTGCTATGGACGGATTGCTATGGACGGATTGCTATGGACTGGTTGATTTGGACGGTTGCTATGGATGGGTTGCTATGGACTGGTTTCTATGGACGGTTGCTATGGACTGGTTTCTATGGACTGATGGCTATGGACAGGTTGCTATGGACGGTTTCTATGGACTGGTTGCTATGGACTGGTTGCTATGGAGGGTTGCTATGGAATGGTTGCTATGGACAGTTACTATGGAGTGGTTGCTATGGACTGGTTGCTCTGGATTGGTTGCTATGGACTGGTTGCTATGGACTGGTTGCTATGGACTGGTTGCTATAGAGGGTTGCTATGGACTGATGGCTATGGACGGGTTGCTATGGACTGGTTGCTATGGAGTGGTTGCTATAGACGGTTGCTATGGAGTGGTTGCTATGGAGGGTTGCTATGGAATGGTTGCTATGGACAGTTACTATGGAGTGGTTGCTATGGACTGGTTGCTATGGACTGGTTGCTATGGACTGGTTGCTCTGGACTGGTTGCTATGGATGGGTTGCTATGGACTGGTTGCTATGGACTGGTTGCTATGGAGGGTTGCTATGGACTGATGGCTATGGACGGGTTGCTATGGACGGTTGCTATGGACTGGTTGCTATGGAGTGGTTGCTATGGAGTGGTTGCTATGGAATGGTTGCTATGGAGTGGTTGCTATGGACTGTTGCTATGGAGTGGTTGCTATGGAGTGGTTGCTATAGACTGGTTGCTAGGGACTGGTTGCTATGGAAAGTTGCTATGGACTGGTTGCTATGGACTGGTTGCTAGGGACGGTTGCTATGGACTGGTTGCTATGGACCGGTTGCTATGGACGGGTTGCTATGGACGGGTTGCTTTGGACTGGTTGCTATGGAGTGGTTGCTATGGACTGTTGCTATGGACAGTTGCTATGGAGTGGTTGCTATGGACTGGTTGCTATGGATTGGTTTCTATGGACTGGTTGCTATGGAGTGGTTGGTATGGACTGGTTGCTATGGACTGGTTGCTATGGACTGGTTGCTATGGACGGTTGCTATTGACGGTTGCTATGGACTGGTTGCTAGGGACTGGTTGCTATGGACTGGTTGCTATGTATGGTTGCTATATGCAGAGCATGCAGACGTTACGCAGAGCCAAAAAAACTGAGCCATATCACCTCACAGTGTGTGGGAGGAGCTATAGAAAGCCCTCACAGATGTGTGTATGAAGGTTTTTACCTCAGCGTCTCCTAGGAAACCAATGTAAACATATGCAAACACACTCTAGCAGAGGAAAGTTTCCTCAGCCTTGTGTGGGAGGAGCCAACTCACCTCACAGCTGTTTGGGAGGTGTTATTAAACTCCTCAGCGTCTCCTAGGAAACCAATTTTTGGGTTTGCAGGCTCTCTGTAATCACAGCAGAAATTGAGGATTTTTTTTGAATACTTGTCCTTCAAATGAAGGTATTTACCTCACAGAAAACACCTCACAGAAAACACCTCACAACTACCTCACAACTGTGTGTATGAAGGTATTTACCTCACAAAAAACACCACACAACTGTGTGTATGTAGGTATTTACCTCACAGAAAACACCTCACAATTACCTCACAACTGTGTGTATGAAGGTATTTACCTCACAGAAAACACCTCACAACTACCTCACAACTGTGTGTATGAAGGTATTTACCTCACAGAAAACACCTCACAGAAAACACCTCACAACTACCTCACAACTGTGTGTATGAAGGTATTTACCTCACAGAAAACACCTCACAACTACCTCACAACTGTGTGTATGAAGGTATTTACCTCACAGAAAACACCTCACAACTACCTCACAACTGTGTGTATGAAGGTATTTACCTCACAGAAAACACCTCACAACTGTGTGTATGAAGGTATTTACCTCACAGAAAACACCTCACAACTACCTCACAACTGTGTGTATGAAGGTATTTACCTCACAGAACTTACCTCACAGAAAACACCTCACAACTACCTCACAACTGTGTGTATGAAGGTATTTACCTCACAGAACTTACCTCACAGAAAACACCTCACAACTACCTCACAACTGTGTGTATGAAGGTATTTACCTCACAGAAAACACCTCACAGAAAACACCTCACAACTGTGTGGGAGGAGCTATAGAATCCCCTTACAGCTGTGAGGAGTTTTAATTACCTCAGCGTCTCCTAGGAAACCAATGTAAACATAAGCATGCAGCCTCTAAGCAGAGACTCAGATTCTTGCTTTTTTTTTAAAGCGGGGGTTCACCCTATCAACGAAAAAAAAAATTTTTTTTTTCTTTTACCATAAAATCAGGCATTGTAGCGTGAGCTACAGTATGCCTGTCCCGAATTTTTTACCCCCGTACTCACCTTGTACGCGTAGATCGAAGATACCGGGGAATGGGCGTGCCTCTGGAGACGGAGGATGATTGACGGCCGGCCCTGGCACGTCACGCTTCTCCGGAAATAGCCGAAATAGGCTTGGCTCTTCACGACGCGTGCGCATAGCCTGTGCGCAGGCGCCGTGAAGAGCCGAGACCTACTCCGGCTGTCTTCGGGGAGAGTGACGTGCCAGGGCCGGCCGTCAATCATCCTCCCTCTCCATAGGCACGCCCATTCCCCGCGGGAGCCGAAATCTACGATGTCCGATTACAAGGTGAGTCCGGGGTTAAAAAAATCGGGACAGGCATACTGTAGCTTGCGCTACAATGCCTGTCTCGATGGTAAAATCGTGTCGGGGGGGGTGAACTACCGCTTTAATATTTGTCCTTCAAATGGTTGTATTTTAAAAACTATAAATCGTACAGCAAATATCTTTATATTTTACGAATCACAAGACCCGGACCTACATTTTGATGTATAGTATGTCTCTGAAATAATAAAATTGAAGGCACAGTCGCAGTCTACATATTCCCCAGCAAGTTTTAGTTTTCTAAACTTTGACTTCCATTGAAATAATGGATGGCGTAGGTTGCAAACAAATTGTCATATTGTGAAAACGGTTTGATCAATCACTTAGCCGTGAACACATGTGGTGGCAGCAGGGATAGCTGAACGTTTTGATACAAGATTTGTGTAGGTCGGCTTGAAAATGAGGGAGTGGTCGCAGTTTACAAATCATGTGCTGATTTTTCAGTTTTTGACATTTCACACTCTAGCTTTCGAAAATTTCGCCGCAAAAATGACGATATTTCGCGAACCCTTCGGCGAAACGTTCCACAAAGTAATAGCCCACTGATCGGGAACAATCCGCACGATTCGATATATTACTCGTCTATGTAGTGTAAAAACTGTGGGAGGAGTTAGGGGGGCAAATTTGGCTATAAGAATAATAATATATATGTGAGAGAACAATAAGTGATCTTGCTATGCAAGACCACTTAATTACACAGGTTCTGTGGCTGATTAAGGAGGTAATTAAACTCACTTGGTGCCTTATTTGCATTAAATTAGCCTCAGAACCTGTGTAATTAATATGTGTTCTGTTTTAAAGGGATGAGTTGGCAACCCTATCAGCGGCTGCAGCCAATAGCTTCATCACTGATCTATGTATTCTGAGAGCGGAGGAGCGCCCCCCATTGTCAGAATACAATAGTGCACCGGGGAGGATTCCCCCATCCCCCTCTAATGTGTGGATGGGGGAATCACTTCAGTTTTTCCTCTCATCCCGCTGGATGAACGATAAAACTGAACCATGAATGGCCAGCTTTGGGAGCAAGATATATTATTCATCAACTGATTCCCCTGAAGGGGTTAATCTTCATATTACCTCCTCTGCCGCCAGATCCAGCAACGTGTCTCCTCACTACGTCCTAAGGAATGTGCTTTGTTCTCTGTATCTGACATTACTTCCTGTGTGTACCTGACATCACTTCCTGTGTGTACCTGACATCACTTCCTGTCTTCCATAGAGACTTTTTGTCTGGGTAGAGGTGAGATCACCACCTTGTGGAGCTCAGAGGAACTGCAGAAACATCTCGTAGTGTGAACACGGCCTTGTGCTGTGTGTGTATGTACTGTATATCCTTATAGATGGGTCATCTCCACTCCCACCAAGGGGGAGAGAAATATATTACTGCTCGGGGGAGGGGGGGGGGAGACATTTTGGCCCCTTTGATTTTGCAGTAAAATTGATGTGAGATTTAGTCATGTAGAACATCTGTTATATGGATACAAAGAACCCCAGCCGAGAGTAAAGGGTGGAAATGGCTCCTGATCCCCAGATTTGGGCAATTATGTCCCCAATATAAATAGAAAAAAACCTGCGCTATGTGTAACAACTCAAATACCTACAGTATTTTTTTTTTGTGAGCTGGCGCCATCTGGTGGTAAGCCGTTGGTATTACAAGTTATTACCACCAGATGTGTAAGCTGGAGCCATCTGGTGGTGGCAGTTGGTATTACAAGTTAAGCATTACAAGTTAAACAGCAATTCTAATGTCATTTTTCACTATTTTCACTGCCATCTTCTTCCCTCTAATTAGAACCCCCAAACATTATATATATTTTTTATCCTAACACCCTAGAGAATAAAATGGCGATCGTTGCAATACTTTCTGTTATGCCGTATTTGCGCAGCGGTCTTACAAGCGCACTTTTTTTGGGAAAAAATTACACTTTTTTTAATTAAAAAATAAGACAACAGTAAAGTTATCCCCATTTTTTTTTTAATATTATGAAAGATAATGTTACGCCGAGTAAATTCATACCCAACATGTCACGCTTCAAAATTGCGTCCGCTCGTGGAATGCCGACAAACTTTTACCCTTTAAAATCTTCATTGGCGACGTTTAAAAAAATCTACAGGTTGCATGTTTTGAGTTACAGAGAAGGTCTAGGGCTAGAATTATTGCTCTCGCTCTACCAATAGCGGTGATACCTCACATGTGTGGTTTGAACACTGTTTACATATGCGGGCGCTGCTCACGTATGTGTTCGCTTCTGCACGCAAGCTCGTCGGGACGGGGTGCGTTTTCTGGCTCCTAACTTTTTTAGCTGGCTCCTAGATTCCAAGCAAATTTGTCAAACCCTGTGTGGAGACATTCATATATAAAGTGCTAGGGGCTCAAATAATATTCTCTGCAGATCTACTGCATCCACTTTACACCTACTTCATTCATCTTATGATATTTGCTGTGATATTAGATAAACAAAAATGATTCCATGAATTTGCACAGATTTTTTGTTTATTTAATATATCAGCAAATATGATAAGAATAAAGAAGTAGGTGTAAAGGGGAAGCAGTGGATCTGCAGGGAACATCATCCTGAGTACAAAGCTCTTTATGTTGTATATGAATTTGCAGATGATCGGGTCACATGACTGATTGATAAACACAGTACAGCCCCGCCCACAATATAATAAATGTGTCCTCTTCTCTCATCATCTCCTTTTATTTGTCACTTCCCCTTTAATCCCCTCCCCCAACATCTCCCCATTACTGGGTGATTTTGGGGGATCTCTGGTCTGTACATCAACATGTCCAAATCTCAGACATGACCTATCCCCTCCCCCACACACCAGACACACGCGTCATACATCACTGTGATTGGCTGGGAGGGATTCAGTCATTTCTTACCTGGGGGGTGAATCTATCCTCCAGTATAGACCAACTGTATGGAGCCAACCTCCCCCTCCCCCGATATACAAGAAATTAGACCTCCCCTCCCCCGATATACAAGAAATTAGACCTCCCCTCCCCCGATATACAAGAAATTAGACCTCCCCCGATATACAAGAAATTGATGATATATACGTTATTTCTCACATTTCGATTATGAAATTAAATAAAAAAATACTTCTTAGAATGCAGGGCCCATGAGTGTGCTACGTAACACAGGGCTCTCCGATGCCTTACACAGAGAATGCAGGGCTCAGTGGTGCCTTACACAGAGAACGCAGGGCTCAGTGGTGCCTTACACAGAGAATGCAGGGCTCACCAGTGCGTTACACAGAGAACACGGGGCTCACCAGTGCGTTACACAGAGAACGCAGGGCTCACCAGTGCGTTACACAGAGAATGCAGGGCTCACCAGTGCGTTACACAGAGAACGCAGGGCTCACCAGTGCGTTACACAGAGAACGCAGGGCTCACCGGTGCGTTACACAGAGAACGCAGGGCTCACCGGTGCCTTACACAGAGAACGCAGGGCTCACCGGTGCCTTACACAGAGAACGCAGGGCTCAGTGGTGCGTTACACAGAGAACGCAGGGCTCACCGGTGCCTTACACAGAGAACGCAGGGCTCACCGGTGCCTTACACAGAGAACGCAGGGCTCACCGGTGCGTTACACAGAGAACGCAGGGCTCACCGGTGCGTTACACAGAGAACGCAGGGCTCACCGGTGCCTTACACAGAGAATGCAGGGCTCAGTGGTGTGTTACACAGAGAATGCAGGGTTCAGTGGTGTGTTACACAGAGAACGCAGGGCTCACCGGTGCGTTACACAGAGAACGCAGGGCTCAGTGGTGCGTTACACAGAGAACGCAGGGCTCAGTGGTGCGTTACACAGAAAACGCAGGGCTCAGTGGTGCGTTACACAGAGAACGCAGGGCTCAGTGGTGCGTTACACAGAGAACGCAGGGCTCAGTGGTGCGTTACACAGAGAACGCAGGGCTCAGTGGTGCGTTACACAGAGAACGCAGGGCTCAGTGGTGCGTTACACAGAGAACGCAGGGCTCAGTGGTGCGTTACACAGAGAACGCAGGGCTCAGTGGTGCGTTACACAGAGAACGCAGGGCTCAGTGGTGTGTTACATAGAGAATACAGGGCTCAGTGGTGTGTTACACAGAGAACGCAGAGTGTGTTCAGGGCCACATACTGTACATGTAATGGTCGGCAGCAGCCAACAGCAGTAATACATAATCTCTCCTGGCTTGCTGGCTGAGTCCACACCGGGAAACTATACAGAGCACAAACTGAAATGAGGGCAGAGAAAAGGTCTAAGTTGCAGGATCAGTAACAGTTTCCCTCAATCCATCTCTGTACACTGGGGAATTCCATAGGAGCCTCCCTCCTCACTCTCCAGATCTCGTGTATTATACAAGCTGCTGCCAGACTGTGCCCATCCCCCTCCCCTCCTCTGCTGTGAGAGAGCCGTGGAGGTTCTGTGCCTCACAGGATATCACTCCGCCGCTCTGAGAGACGGTGTAGCCGGAACTAGAAGAAGAGTATCGGCTTATGCGGCTGTGTCCCTGCACATCAAGTCCCGGCTCAGTCACATTGCGTGTCAAGTTTGCATCGATCCAGGTGGGAATGATGCCGATTTGTAAAGCCTTGTGAATCATCCAGTCAGGTAAATTCATGGGGCTGCTTGGGAGTACTTCAGCACCCACCTAGCGCTGCCCCTGCCTGCCGGGTACAAAACCAGGGAAAGTCTCCTCAGTCCAGGGACTGTCCCCGGAAAACGGGGACGTCTGGTCACCCTACTCCAATGTGTGGATGGGGGAAACGGTTCTGTTTTTTCACTCAGCTCGCTGTCTGAACAATAAAACTGAACCATGTATGGACAGATTTGGAAGAAAGAGATATTAATCATCAACTGATCTCCCTGAAGGGGTTAATCTAGGTTTCCACACTATATATGTGTGTATCATCATCTGCTGGAGATAAAAGACGTCACAGTGACTATGGAGGAAGAGGACGGACATGACGGGGTTACTGGGTGTAAATAGAAAATAAGATCTTATTACCTTCTCTGCTGCCACTTCCAGTGATATCTCCTTTGTTCTTCGTACCTCATGGAACTGCTTGTCTGCATCTGACATCACTTCCTGTGTGTACCTGACATCACTTCCTGTCTTCCATAGAAACTTCCTGACTGTATTCCATAGAGACTTCCTGTCTGGGTAGAGGTGAGATCACCATCTTGTGGAGCTCAGAGGAACTGCAGCCCAGAGAAACTTCTCATAGTGTGACCACGGCCTTGTGCTGTGTGTGTATGTACTGTATATCCTTATAGATGGGTCATCTTCACTCCCACCAAGGGGGATAGAAATATATTACTGCTCGGGGGAGGGGGGAGACATTTTGGCCCCTTTGATTTTGCAGTAAAATTGATGTGAGATTTAGTCATGTAGAACATCTGTTATATGGATACAAAGAACCCCAGCCGAGAGTAAAGGGTGGAAATGGCTCCTGATCCCCAGATTTGGGCAATTATGTCCCCAATATAAATAGAAAAAAACCTGCGCTATGTGTAACAACTCAAATACCTCCAGAAATAACTTCTACCGGACTGCTGCTGTAACAAAGGTAAGTCTTCCCTTTATCACCTAGAAGAGCATTATGTGTCACAGCGCTGTCCTATTGTGTGTGCCGCCCATCAATTATCACAAATACACTAAAATATGTGGAGACATTCATATATAAAGTGCTAGGGGCTCCAATAATATTCTCTGCAGATCTACTGCCTCCACTTTACACCTACTTCATTCATCTTATGGTGTTTATCAATAAATGAAGTAATCTGATCCATGTGCAAATTCATATACAACATAAAGAGCTTTGTACTCAGGATGATGTTCTCTGCAGATCCACTGCTTCCACTTTACACCTACTTCATTCATCTTATGGTGTTTACTGCTATATTAGATAAACAAAAATGATTACATGAATTTTCACAGATTTTTAGTTTATTTAATATATCAGCAAATATGATAAGAATAAAGAAGTAGGTGTAAAGGGGAAGCAGTGGATCTGCAGGGAACATTATCCTGAGTACAAAGCTCTTTATGTTGGATATGAATTTGCAGATGATCGGGTCACATGACTGATTGATAAACACAGTACAGCCCCGCCCACAATATAATAAATGTGTCCTCTTCTCTCATCATCTCCTTTTATTGGTCACTTCCCCTTTAATCCCCTCCCCCAACATCTCCCCATTACTGGGTGATTTTGGGGGATCTCTGGTCTGTACATCAACATGTCCAAATCTCAGACATGACCTATCCCCTCCCCCACACGCCGGACACACGCGTCATACATCACTGTGATTGGCTGGGAGGGATTCAGTCATTCCTTACCTGGGGGGGAATCTATCCTCCAGTATAGACCAACTGTATGGAGCCAACCTCCCCCTCCCCCGATATACAAGAAATTAGACCTCCCCTCCCCCGATATACAAGAAATTAGACCTCCCCTCCCCCGATATACAAGAAATTAGACCTCCCCCGATATACAAGAAATTAGACCTCCCTTCCCCCGATATATACAAGAAATTAGACCTCCCCTCCCCCGATATACAAGAAATTAGACCTCCCCTCCCCCAATATACAAGAAATTATACCTCCCCTCCCCCGATATACAAGAAATTAGACCTCCCCCTCCCCCGATATACAAGAAATTAGACCTCCCTTCCCCCGATATATACAAGAAATTAGACCTCCCCTCCCCCGATATACAAGAAATTAGACCTCCCCCGATATACAAGAAATTAGACCTCCCTTCCCCCGATATATACAAGAAATTAGACCTCCCCTCCCCCGATATACAAGAAATTAGACCTCCCCCAATATACAAGAAATTAAACCTCCCCTCCACCGATATACAAGAAATTAGACCTCCCCTCCCCCAATATACAAGAAATTAGACCTCCCCCTCCCCGATATACAAGAAATTAGACCTCCCCTCCCCCGATATACAAGAAATTAGACCTCCCCTCGCCCGATATACAAGAAATTAGATCCCCCTCCCCCGATATACAAGAAATTAGACCTCCCCTCCCCGATATACAAGAAATTAGACCTCCCCTCCCCCGATATACAAGAAATTAGATCTCCCCCAATATACAAGAAATTAGATCTCCCCTCCCCCGGTATACAATAAATTAGACCTCCCCTCCCCGATATACAAGAAATTAGACCTCCCTCTCCCCGATATACAAGAAATAAGACCTCCCCTCCCCCGATATACAAGAAATTAGACCTCCCCTCCCCCGATATACAAGAAATTAGAAGATCTACAACAATGGGCACAGCTCCACCTGTCCTGGTGAGGTCGGGTCATTCCAATAAGATGACTTTCCTCCCCCATGTACTATACTTCTCCCGCTCTCTACCCTTCCCTATCATTAATCACCATCTACAGCATTTTCAGGCCGACATTCCTGACCTCATCTGGGGTTCGGAAGGCATTGAGTGTCTAAGAGGGTCTATTTCATGCTCGTGATAAAGGTGGTCTTGGTCGCCAAACCTATTATGGTTCTATCAAGCCGCTCAACTAGCCCAGATCTCAATCATATATTCCCGAGTTACTAAACCCGATTGGGTGGATATGGAATGACAGGGGATCCCCAGGTCACTCTGGACTACCTAATGTGGTGTCCTCCTTGTCCCTCTATCTTATCTCCAACTCTCTCTCATTCAGTAACCCTATGGGGGGGACTTAGAGGTCATCCAGAGTTGGTCTCTGATAGTCATCCATTAGCCCATCTGTTTCATAACCTCAATTTCCTCCAGGGATGGACATCAAAGCTTTTACATGGTGGCTGAACAAAGGCTTGTATAGGATTGGTCACTTTCCAAGTCTTCAGATCCGATCTCTCTGAGCTTTTGTATAAGTAGACTGGATATGTCCCTGACAGAGAAGTTCAGATTTCTCCAGATCTCCCATTTTTTACACTCTTTATGGGGGACTAAACCCGAACCCCCCAGAATCACGGCCTATGAACAATGGTGTGACCAGACCATGGAGTAGAGGGGGGAATATCTGTGATCTACAAGTCACTATCCGCTGATCTCACTAAGCCCCTCTATATGGTGGAATGGGAGAGAGACCTCTCACAGGTACGGGACTTGGAGGAATGGCATGGGGTCTTCTCTCACTCCTACCAAGGATTGTTACACATTACCTTGGTGGAGACGAGTCTGAAGGTTCTGATGTGACGGTTCCTAGTTCTGTCCAAATGAGATAAACTTTACCCATCAGTATCCCCCTTTGTTCCAGAGGTTGTGAACACTCGATGTTACACACATGGGGGGATTGTCCTAAAATTAGAGGGTACGGGAATACGATTTTTTATTTGATACGTAAGATTACAGGTCTCTCTATACCCAAATCTCCCCATATTGCCCAACTCAACCTTCCAGAGGAAAGAGCGGCAGTTGGTTTTCTTCATTCTCCTCAGAAGATGAGAGGAAAGTCTCTGGTCTGGTAATAAAGGGCGGTGTACACTACTGGGGGCAGGGCAGTCTCTGAGGAGGTTTGGAAAGCCATAAAACTGGTCAGACGTCAGTCTTCCCCCATCTGATCCTATGGTGGTCTCTCTATATCTCTCCATTGGATAGACTTTTGTTCTTACACCTGGAATGAAGGTCCTTTGATCTGAAGTCCCATGACGGTGAGTGGACTTTTATGGTCTCCTAGTAATATGTGTGACACCCAAGCCATGCATAGATGGTATCGGTGGTCCCTGTAGAAATTCTTATATGGACATTTGTGTATTATTAATTACAGGCTAAATCTGCCTGGAGACCCGGGGACTCTGTATACATTATATATGTAGTCTTGTGGTCCTCGTGGAAGTCCATGTGCGGACACTTCTAACTATTATTATCATTATTATTATACATTTACAGGATTTAAATAGCGCCAGCAGTTTGTGCAGTGCTTTACATTCTAAAGGGAGACAGTACAGTTACAATACAAGAGGGCCTTGCTCATAAGAGCTTACACTCTAATGGGGTGGGGCAGGTGGTAGAAAAGGTTATAACTGTGGAGGATGGGCTGATGGAAGAGGTAAAAGTTGGAGGTGTGATAGTCTTCCCTGAAGAGATGAGTCTTCCTATGATAAATGACGGGATAACCCCACCTTGAGACTTTCTCCACACCTGGAGTGTTCGGAGTTCTTGGATAAAGTCTACACAGTGTTTACAGATTGGCTTTATCATCCCAACGAGCTCCAGTTCATGGATGTGATCGTTATGTTTGGATGATCTCACCAGTCAGGGACCAAACCTTCATCAGTCCATCAAATTGTCTTTCCATTCAATTGTAAAGTCCCTTCCATCTATTGTTTATCCCTCCTGTACATATCTTGTTCCATCCCCCGTCTCTTGGGTCCTCCCCGCCCATTCTGTGCTTGTGTGGTTACACTTCGAGTGAGTACCCCCATTTGTGGAGAACCTCCCCTCCCCCTCCCTTCCTATTCGCCCTCCTTTACTAAGATCCCTCCCTCTTCCTCCTTCTTCTGTTCCTCTCCCCTCCCCCTCCCTTCCTATTCACCCTCCTTTACTAAGATCCCTCCCTCTTCCTCCTTCTTCTGTTCCTCTCCCCTCCCCCTCCCTTCCTATTCACCCTCCTTTACTAAGATCCCTCCCTCTTCCTCCTTCTTCGGTTCCTCTCCCCTCCCCCTCCCTTCCTATTCACCCTCCTTTACTAAGATCCCTCCCTCTTCCTCCTTCTTCTGTTCCTCTCCCCTCCCCCTCCCTTCCTATTCACCCTCCTTTACTAAGATCCCTTCCTCTTCCTCCTTCTTCTGTTCCCCTCCCCTCCCTTCCTATTCACCCTCCTTTACTAAGATCCCTCCCTCTTCCTCCTTCTTCTGTTCCTCTCCCCTCCCTTCCTATTCACCCTCCTTTACTAAGATCCCTCCCTCTTCTGTTCCTCTCCCCTCCCCCTCCCTTCCTATTCACCCTCCTTTACTAAGATCCCTCCCTCTTCCTCCTTCTTCTGTTCCTCTCCCCTCCCCCTCCCCCTCCCCCTCCCTTCCTATTCGCCCTCCTTTACTAAGATCCCTTCCTCTTCCTCCTTCTTCTGTTCCTCTCCCCTCCCCCTCCCCCTCCCTTCCTATTCACCCTCCTTTACTAAGATCCCTCCCTCTTCCTCCTTCTTCTGTTCCTCTCCCCTCCCCCTCCCTTCCTATTCACCCTCCTTTACTAAGATCCCTCCCTCTTCCTCCTTCTTCTGTTCCCCTCCCCCTCCCTTCCTATTCACCCTCCTTTACTAAGATCCCTCCCTCTTCCTCCTTCTTCTGTTCCTCTCCCCTCCCCCGTGCTCCATTTTTTTCCTAGTGATCCCCCAACACCAGCTTGGTCCTTATGTGCAAGAAATGAATGGTGTGACTGGAATGAGGTTCCTTCAATCTGAAGTTCCATGACAGTGAGTGGACTTTTATATCTTTCTATGGTCATCTGATTTCTGGTCTCCTAGTAATATGGAGACATCCAAGCCATGTATAGATGGTCTCGGTGGTCCCTGTAGAAATCCTTATATATGGACATTTGTCCATTATTAACCACCTCAGTACCCGACACTTTCACCCCCTTCCTGCTCAGGCCAATTTTCAGATTTCAGCGCTGCCACACTTTGAATGACAATTACTCAGTCATACAACACTGCACCCAAATGACATTTTTATCATTTGTTGTGACCGTCGGCCTGGCCCAGTTGACTTTCTGCCTTGGTTTTCTTTATGGCTACTCCCTGCCTCAGTCCCGGGGGAGACCACTCATGCCAGACCACCGTTCAATCCCACCCTTGGAGCTGACCTTATTCTTTGGGCTACTTTGTAAGTAGGAAAGGAATTGTCCTTTTTTTCATCTCTAGGATAGAATGCATAGCTAGCTACTAAATGTATCCATTATTCCATTACTTTATAGTTTAACCCATGCAGCCAACTCCTGACGAATGGCAACATGCCATGAAACGCGTTGAGTGTTCATCCAGGGATGCCAAGCCACGCTAGTTCCAATAATTCTAACCAATCGTGTTTTCTATCGGTATTTATTATGTGAATTATATATATATTATATTTCTTCTATGTTTTATCTGTATTTATTTGTTCTCTGCTATGAAATGTAATGTCTGTCACTAATCATGTTTAGTGATCGCCTCTGTATTAATAAATGAAATATTATTATTATATCAACTTATGTAGATTTTTTATGATTGTATTTTTACATCATAAATGCGTTCTTATATTATATTATTGAATGATGTTTCCTAATATCACTATCATGAAGCACCCCCCAGGGGATTGTGACATTCAAGTTATTTACATTCCATACACATTATCAGATACACCCACATGCCTCCATCAAAGTCCCAATCTACCTCTCCCTTCCTTCTTACATATATATGCCGGGATGGAGGCATGCCGGGGTGTAGCTCTAGGTATAGACAGCTCATACCCATTTTCTAGCTGTTTTATTAGCTATACATTTCTTGTGACCTTGTGTTCTGTGTCTTTAAGACTTTTCTATATGTAATAAAAAGATCTTTGTTAAACAATTGGTTATATAAGAACTGTATATAACTTTTCTTACTTTTTTTGTATTATATTTGATCTTCTGTGGTAGCTCTGTAAGGTATTTTACAGGCGTGGTTACTATGAGACATTTCTTGGGGCTGCAGTTCCTCTCATCTCCACAAGGTGGTGATCTCACTCATATCCAGACAGGAAGATTCTATGGAATGCAGACAGGAAGTGATGTCATTACAGACAGGAAGTAATCTGGAATAAAGACAAGACGTTCCATGAGGCAGGAAAGAGGAGACATTGCTGGAAGTAACAGCAGAGGAGGTAATAAGATCTTATTTCCTATTTACACCCACAGAGGTCACCTCCACCGATCACTTCCAGCAGCCCCCCAGTGAGGGGCTTCGTTCTCTGTGACCCCAAACATGGCACAATGCAGCCACTGAGATTCCCAAGTGATGACAAAGGCTGAGGTGAGGGGCATGAATGGGGGGAGGGGGTCTGAACCGGGGTGCCAGTCAGAGGGGGTTATGGGCGGGGTTAGGGTTGCCACTTTTTCTTTATACCAAACCCGAACGATTTAGAGGCGCACTGTATATATATATTTTAGTATACACTATAGGATTGTAACAGACCTGGGACACCTTTGGGAACTCCAAAGAGAATAGTAATGTGGCGCACATAGTGCCCCCTCACCCTCCTGTCATGTTCTGTCCTGAGCCACATTCCTGTCTGAATATTGTGTCCGGGTTTCAGGTGGACTGAAACCTGGACACATGATTCAAAACCCGGACTGTCCGGGTGAATCCTGGAGAGGTGGCAACCCTAGCAGGGGTGGCAGAGGTATGAGATGAGGAGGATGGATAGGAATAGCTGGGACAGATGAAGGGACAATAATATGGGCATCCCTGGAAGGGGCACATAGGTGTTGGGGGAGATGGGGGCAGAAACTCCAGAGAGCAGCTGGCAGTAGGAGAGGAGTTTGACATGTGCAGAGAGTTGGTCCTGCCCCCCCCCCCTTCACACATCTCAAGGGCGACACAGAGGACCCCCACCCCACATCCAGCAGCAAGACCCTTTCCTGCTGTCTTAGTCCCCCCCCCCCCCCGTGTTGGCAGAATGCCAGGGTCGCAGGTGTGACATTTGTGACTGTAATAGTTCTGCCACTGGTTCTGAGTAAACTAGAGGAGCTGAGGGGTCTCTGAGGTGGTAGTGGGACTAAGGGATTCTGGGAGCCTCTGAGAGTTTTCTTCATCTGAAGGGCTCTGGGACCCCTGAGGAGGAAGTGTAGATGAAGGACTTTGAGGGCCTCCTAGGAAGTAATAGGACTGAACAACTATGAGAGGTTAGTGGGGCTGAAGGGCTGTGGGGGCTCTGAGGGGGTAGTCAGGCTGCAAGGATCTGAGGTAAGAGGGGGCTTCTGGGCTCATAGGGGCTCTTGGTCTCTGATGGTCCTCCCACCCCACCTGCACTTACTTTTCTGACCTGCTTAAAGAACTCCTGCCGGCAAATGTAGGAAGCCTTCACCTCACCATCTCACTGGTCAAGGAAAATGTTCCTGAACACAAAATAGACCACGACTAAGAGAACAAACCCCTCCCCCTGTTGTCCTCCTCCTCCTACCCACACTGAGTTGCTATTGGAGAGTACAGAACAGACTCCTCCCCCACAGTTCTGTACTCCACCATCAGAATCTTCCTGCTATCCAATCCAATCCCTTCTCTTACTGCAGACAGTGACATCACTCCTGTCAGTCAGCCAGGGCCATCTTTTCCATTGGGCACGCTGGGCAGTTGCCCGGGGGCCCCGCTTGCCTGGGGGGCCCCACCGGCTGCCCAGCAACCCCTGTAAAAAATTATGGAGAGTGACGGGTTAGAACTGCCCATGCCCAGTTCGCGGAAATCACAGAGAAGATCCGGTCCTCCACGAGTGCGGGGGGTTGCTGATGTAAGGGGGGAGTGAATGCAAAAATGTAAGGGGGCACTGATATAAAGGTTCCCCCTCCTATATTAGTGACCCCCCTTACCTTAGTGTATTTAATCTAAGGAAGGTGGTCTCTGGTCACCAGAGTACCCCCCACATCAGAGTCTGCAGGATTCCCCCTTACAATGCAAGGGGGAACTCAGTCTGCGGACCCTGATGTAAGTGGGAAAGAGAAAGCAGTGGACTCTGATATAAGGTTGTCTCTGGTCACCATAGCCCCCCTCCACATCGGAGTTCCCCCCTTAGATCATGATCTGCAGCGTTCCCCTTTACATAAGAGTTCCCTTTCACTGTAAGGGGGAATCCTGCAGACTCTGATGTAAGAGGAAACTCTGTGCTGGCTGGGTTATAGTAACCTGACCTTCATGTCAATGAAGACATTTTTTTTTTTTTTACTTTTGTTTAACTTAAACACATTGCTAATAGCACTAGCTATATGTTTATAGTTTGTTGGGCACTGAAAACTGTAATTTTAGGTACTTTTTTTGCAGTGGCAGTAAAAAATGTGGTTCTGCCAGTAAATTTTATGATTTTTGTCAGTAATTCTCGTGCATGATTGTGTAGACAGGGCCCCAGTGCACTGTATTGCCCGGGGGCCTATAATGCTCTTAAGATGACACTGCAGTCAGCAGGCTGCCGGAGATTGGAGTCTTGCAGCCGGAGTTCTGGCAATTATCCTGATTAGCCGTTCCCCTTCCTGGACATCATGATAACCTAATATTGTCCTCACAGCACGGCCTCAGAGCAAACACGTCAAAGGAAGGACCGTATTTATCATTCCTTGTCTGCAGATCTAAAACTAATCAAAACCAATTCAGAAACCAAACAAACCCAACAGAGAAAAGAGAATTTCTGATCTGGTAAGACAAGAGGATCCCAAAAAAATCAGATGCTAAACCGTCCAGACTAAATATGTTATCATGGAGGCAGTAGTTCCTAAATATCCAGCGACCCTCCTATCCCCCCCCCCCCCCCCTCACATCCACATCTTATTAGTGTGTGACCAATACCCTCCAGATAATTCTTACTTTCATTTCCCAAAGATATTCATCTACAAGGAGACCTGTATAGATCAAATGACGGCACCAATGAGGATGGAGGAGGACCGGAGTCACATGACTGAGCAGATACTAAACCTCATCCTGGAGATCATCTACCTGCTGACTGGAGAGGTGAGGAGGATTCTGGGAGGTCACATGACATCACTCTTATCTCTATTAATAAAACACAGACCTGACCGGAGAGGTGAGGAGGATTCTGGGAGGTCACATGACATCACCCTTATCTCTATTAATAATACAGACCTGACCAGAGAGGTGAGGAGGATTCTGGGAGGTCACATGACATCACTCTTATCTCTATTAATAATACACAGACCTGACCGGAGAGGTGAGGAGGATTCTGGGAGGTCACATGACATCACTCTTATCTCTATTAATAAAACACAGACCTGACCGGAGAGGTGAGGAGGATTCTGGGAGGTCACATGACATCACTCTTATCTCTATTAATAATACAGACCTGACCGGAGAGGTGAGGAGGATTCTGGGATTCTAACATGATATTCCTATTGGTTCCTCAATACAGAGATTTCCTCTTGTGAAGTCAGGTGATCACATGACCATCACAGTGCCTCCATGTGACTCCCTAAAACCCGAGAGACACAACATGGAGAAGATTCTAGAAGTCACCAAGAAGATGATGGAGCTGCTGACAGGAGAGGTGAGGAGGATTCTGGGAATTCTGGGACATTATCCAGTAACAGACAAGGGGTGTGTCTGGATGGTGACTGTATCATTGTGTGTGTCAGGTTCCTATAAGGTGTCAGGATGTCACTGTCTATTTCTCCATGGAGGAGTGGGAGTATTTAGAAGGACACAAGGATCTCTACAAGGACGTCATGATGGACAATCAGCAGAATTTGAGTTTTGTGAAGAATGTAAGGAAGGAATTTCCCCGGAATGAGAAGATATTGAACCTCACCCTGGAGATCCTCAGCCTGCTGACTGGAGAGGTGAGTGTAATGAAGGGATAAATCCGCTGTACACTGGGATGTATTCAGAGTCACTTTATTTCTTCTAATCCAGTGTTTCTCAAACTTTTTGCCTTTGAAGAACACTTTGAGATCTTGGGGAACCCCTAAAATAATTTTCAGATCAACAGCTCATGGAACATCCGTGTGATCAGCGAGCTGCTGATAGAACAATTTTTAGTTTTAGAAATGGCATTAAATAATATAATAAATATTAAAAATTACTTCTTCAATGTGAAATTTAAGCTGGCTTTTTTCTGCACAGATGCTAAGTTCTGGGTCAAACTTGGGATATGCACACACAAATTCATGTTCAACTACAATTCACCAGGTCAAGGCACAGGGAAGCCCCCAGTCACCAGGTCAGGGCACAGGAGAGTCACCGGGACAGAGAACAGGGGTGTCGCCAGGTCAGGTCACAGGGGAGTGGCCAGGTCAGTTCACAGGGAAATGGCCAGGTCAGTTCACAGGGGAGTCGCCAGGTCAGGTCACAGGGGAGTCGCCAGGTCAGGTCACAGGGGAGTCGCCAGGTCAGGTCACAGGGGAGTCGCCAGGTTAGGTCACAGGGGAGTCGCCAGGTCAGGGCACAGGAAAGTCGCCAGGTCAGGTCACAGGGGAGTCGCCAGGTCAGTTCACAGGAGAGTCGCCAGGTCAGGTCACAGGTAAGTCACCAGGTCAGGGTACAGGGCAGTCGCCACGTCAGGGTACAGGGGTGTCCTTAGGACAGAGAACAGGGGAGTAACCAGGACAGGGTACAAGTGTCACCAGGTCAGGGCATAGAGATTTCCTCAGGACAGAGCACAGGGGAATCACCAGAGAAGGGCACAGTGGTGTCCTCAGGACAGAGAGCAGGGGTGTCATCAGGGCAGGGCACAGGGGTATCACCAGGGCAGTGCACACAAAAGTCATCATGTCAAGGGAACAGGGGGGCCACATGCAGAGCTGCACAGGGAACATGTCATGTCTGTTATGGTGTGCTGATCCCAGCCAGCTCTCCTGTCTCATCCATGCCAGGTGATGTCACACACAAGTGCCTGGCTGGGATGGACAGAAGCGTGGGGCTGGTGAGGATCAGTGTAGTACAGTTAGGATTAGTGGGAGTACAGGTATGCTGTACACATGTCACCTATTGTGCTCACCTCACTATTCCACGCCTGCTGGAATCAATAACTACTGATGAGAGAGGGGAGACAAGATGCTTCTCACACACTGCACGCCCTCCTCTAGTCCCGCTCCACCCTCTGCGGTGATGATGTCACAGTAGCCGGAACTACATGGGAGGCATCAGGTATCATTGCGCCTTGTCATTACTCACTGTTAGTGTCCATCGGACAGAAATCCATCATTTACAATGGTGAATTGTGTCAGAAGTCCTGATTGAGAAACACTAATCAATAACGACATCCACACAAGCAGGGCCATTAGATATCACGGGGCCCTGTACAGCCTACCTGACAGGGCCCCTCCAACTGAAAATAACAAAATTATATTCTCGCTAAGTTTCTGTAAGGGACAGAATGTGGTATTCTTTACATTTTTTTTTGCATAGCCCATTATTTTCAATGGGCTGCCTAACACGTGGGAATTCATGATTTTTTTCAAGTGTGTTGGACATAACTACATGATGCTGTGTCAGCTGCGCACATCTGCAGAGGGCAGTGCGTTTCCTCGCGGTACAGGAAAATGGCCGCTCTTGCATGCATTCCTGCACCACAAGTGGTGTGAACAAGCCCTAAAGACTGTTTTAGGTAGAGGAAGGAGACAGGCCTGGAATTGGTAATGCAACTGGACTATCAGTGAAATTCAATTAGGAATCTCTCTAGGAAAAAACATTTAAAGTCAGCAGCAACAAATCCTGTAGCTGTTGACTTTTAGTAATAGGACACTTACCTGTGTAGGGATCAGCACCTTCCTTACCAGGGCTAGTTCTTCACTAGTCTTTGGGTTCCTGGAGTTGGCATCTTTAACCGTGGGCAGCTGGCTGTGCTGCTTCACACTGTGCATGCGCAAGCCGCTTTGTTTCATCTAACTGGCCCTGCAGTCTTCTGGGACATGTGATGTGTCCCAGAAGACTGCAGACAGGTAGGAAGGATTAGAGCTTTTGCTCAGATTGCCTAAGCAGTGGAAGTGGCTACCGGTCAAACCCAAGTACCTGCTTCCCCCATAGAAAATGACATGCCAAATGTGGCAGAGGAGGGGTGGAGGACTTAAAGTGGAACTTCCCCTTTTAGATAAAGTTCTGCTTTAACTAGATCAGTCAGTAAACAGTTAAATAGAAAAAGTTGATCAGTGATATGTAGATCAGGTGATGACCGTGTATGGAGGGGAAAGAAGAGTTGTATAGAATGAAGGGAACCAGACTGGGATAGAGGAGTTGGAAGCCCAGCTACATATAGTGGGAGAGGAGTGGGAAGCCCAGCTACATATAGTGGGAGAGGAGTGGGAAGCCCAGCTACATATAGTGGGAGAGGAGTGGGAAGACCAGCTACATATAGTGGGAGAGGAGTGGGAAGCCCGGCTACATATAGTGGGAGAGGAGTGGGAAGCCCAGCTACATATAGTGGGAGAGGAGTGGGAAGCCCAGCTACATATAGTGGGAGAGGAGAAGGAAGCCCAGCTACATATAGTGGGAGAGGAGTGGGAAGCCCGGCTACATATAGTGGGAGAGGAGTGGGAAGCCCAGCTACATATAGTGGGAGAGGAGTGGGAAGCCCAGCTACATATAGTGGGAGAGGAGAAGGAAGCCCAGCTACATATAGTGGGAGAGGAGTGGGAAGCCCGGCTACATATAGTGGGAGAGGAGTGGGAAGCCCAGCTGCATATAGTGGGAGAGGAGTGGGAAGCCCAGCTACATATAGTGGGAGAGGAGTGGGAAGCCCAGCTACATATAGTGGGAGAGGAGTGGGAAGCCCAGCTACATATAGTGGGAGAGGAGTGGGAAGCCCGGCTACATATAGTGGAAGTGGAGTGGGAAGACCAGCTACATATAGTGGGAGAGAAGTGGGAAGCCCGGCTACATATAGTGGGAGAGGAGTGGGAAGCCCAGGTACATATAGTGGGAGAGGAGTGGGAAGCCCAGGTACATATAGTGGGAGAGGAGTGGGAAGCCCGGCTACATATAGTGGGAGAGGAGTGGGAAGCCCAGGTACATATAGTGGGAGAGGAGTTGGAAGACCAGCTACATATAGTGGGAGAGGAGTGGGAAGACCAGCTACATATAGTGGGAGAGGAGTGGGAAGACCAGCTACATATAGTGGGAGAGGAGTGGGAAGACCAGCTACATATAGTGGGAGAGGAGTGGGAAGCCCGGCTCCATATAGTGGGTGTGGAGTGGGAAGCCCAGCTACATATAGTGGGGGAGGAGTGGGAAGCCCAGCTACATATAGTGGGAGAGGAGTGGGAAGACCAGCTACATATAGTGGGAAGCCCAGCTACATATAGTGGGAGAGGAGTGGGAAGCCCGGCTACATATAGTGGGAGAGGAGTAGGAAGCCCGGCTACATATAGTGGGAGAGGAGTGGGAAGCCCGGCTACATATAGTGGGAGAGGAGTGGGAAGCCCGGCTACATATAGTGGGAGAGGAGTGGGAAGACCAGCTACATATAGTGGGAGAGGAGTGGGAAGCCCAGCTCCATGTAGTGGGAGAGGAGTGGGAAGCCCGGCTGCATATAGTGGGAGAGGAGTGGGAAGCACAGCTACATATAGTGGGAGAGGAGTGGGAAGCCCATCTACATATAGTGGGAGAGGAGTGGGAAGCCCAGCTACATATAGTGGGAAGCCCAGCTATATATAGTGGGAGAGGAGTGGGAAGCCCGGCTACATATAGTGGGAGAGGAGTGGGAAGCCCAGCTACATATAGTGGGAGAGGAGTGGGAAGCCCAGCTCCATGTAGTGGGAGAGGAGTGGGAAGCCCGGCTGCATATAGTGGGAGAGGAGTGGGAAGCACAGCTACATATAGTGGGAGAGGAGTGGGAAGCCCATCTACATATAGTGGGAGAGGAGTGGGAAGCCCAGCTACATATAGTGGGAGAGGAGTGGGAAGCCCAGCTACATATAGTGGGCGAGGAGTGGGAAGCCCAGCTCCATATAGTGGGAGAGGAGTGGGAAGACCAGCTACATATAGTGGGAGAGGAGTGGGAAGCCCGGCTACATATAGTGGAAGAGGAGTGGGAAGCCCGGCTACATATAGCGGGAGAGAAGTGGGAAGCCCGGCTACATATAGTGGAAGTGGAGTGGGAAGCCCGGCTACATATAGTGGGAGAGGAGTGGGAAGACCAGCTACATATAGTGGGAGAGGAGTGGGAAGCCCAGCTACATATAGTGGGAGAGGAGTGGGAAGCCTGGCTACATATAGTGGGAGAGGAGTGGGAAGCCCGGCTACATATAGTGGGAGAGGAGAAGGAAGCCCAGCTACATATAGTGGGAGAGGAGTAGGAAGCCTGGCTACATATAGTGGGAGAGGAGTGGGAACCCCAGCTACATATAGTGAGAGAGGAGTGGGAAGCCCAGCTACATATAGTGGGAGAGGAGTGGGAAGCCCGGCTCCATATAGTGGGAGAGGAGTGGGAAGCCCAGCTACATATAGTGGGAGAGGAGTGGGAAGCTCAGCTACATATAGTGGGAGAGGAGTGGGAAGCCCAGCTACATATAGTGGGAGAGGAGTGGGAAGCCCAGCTACATATAGTGGGAGAGGAGTGGGAAGCCCGGCTTCATATAGTGGGAGAGGAGTGGGAAGCCCAGCTACATATAGTGGGAGAGGAGTGGGAAGCCCAGCTACATATAGTGGGAGAGGAGTGGGAAGCCCGGCTACATATAGTGGGAGAGGAGTGGGAAGCCCAGCTACATATAGTGGGAGAGGAGTGGGAAGCCCGGCTACATATAGTGGGAGAGGAGTGGGAAGCCCAGCTACATATAGTGGGAGAGGAGTGGGAAGCCCAGCTACATATAGTGGGAGAGGAGTGGGAAGCCCAGCTACATATAGTGGGAGAGGAGTGGGAAGCCCTGCTACATATAGTGGGTGTGGAGTGGGAAGTCTGGCTACATATAGTGGGAGAGGAGTGGGAAGCCCAGCTACATATAGTGGGAGAGGAGTGGGAAGCCCAGCTACATATAGTGGGAAGCCCGGCTACATATAGTGGGAGAGGAGTGGGAAGCCCGGCTACATATAGTGGGAGAGGAGTGGGAAACCCGGCTACATATAGTGGGAGAGGAGTGGGAAGCCCGGCTACATATGGTGGGAGAGGAGTGGGAAGCCCAGGTACATATAGTGGGAGAGGAGTGGGAAGACCAGCTACATATAGTGGGAGAGGAGTGGGAGGCCTGGCTACATATAGTGGGAGAGGAGGGGGAAGCCCGGCTACATATGGTGGGAGAGGAGTGGGAAGCCCAGGTACATATAGTGGGAGAGGATTGGGAAGCCCGGCTACATATGGTGGGAGAGGAGTGGGAAGCCCAGGTACATATAGTGGGAGAGGAGTGGGAAGACCAGCTACATATAGTGGGAGAGGAGTGGGAAGCCCGGCTACATATGGTGGGAGAGGAGTGGGAAGCCCAGGTACATATAGTGGGAGAGGAGTGGGAAGACCAGCTACATATAGTGGGAGAGGAGAAGGAAGCCCAGCTACATATAGTGGGAGAGGAGTGGGAAGCCCAGCTACATATAGTGGGAGAGGAGTGGGAAGCCCAGCTACATATAGTGGGAGAGGAGTCGGAAGCCCACTTACATATAGTGGGAGAGGAGTGGGAAGCCCGGCTACATATAGTGGGAGAGGAGTCGGAAGCCCACTTACATATAGTGGGAGAGGAGTGGGAAGCCCAGCTACATATAGTGGGAGAGGAGTGGGAAGCCCGGCTACATATAGTGGGAGAGGAGTGGGAAGCCCAGCTACATATAGTGGGAGAGGAGTGGGACGACCAGCTGCATATAGTGGGAGAGGAGTGGGAAGCCCGGTTACATATAGTGGGAGAGGAGTGGGAAGCCCGGCTACATTTAGTACACTAAGCTGTGCTGGGAGAAGATAAAGGCAGACCGAAATACAGCTGGTCGGGAGAGCGATGAGGAGACAACAGGGAAGATATATAGTCAGTGCAGACAAGTGACAAGATAGACGGGACAGAACGAGGAGTACAGGAGTGAAGGACTGCAGGGAGACACCAGGACACAATCAGAGATATCGGGGAGAAGGATCGGAGCGTGATTGTAGGAAAGGGGGATGGGGGAATAACGGAGAAGCAGAGTGAGTATAGAAAGAATCTGGAGGGAGGAAGTGACAACCGGGAGGGAATATGATTGAGACACACAGAGAGCAGAGAGGGAGTGCAGCCAACATTCAGAGCACTGAGCCACTCAGTCATAGAATGACAGGAAGACAACAGAATGTAGCTTAGCGGGTGCAGACGGACATGTTCGCTTCCTGGGCCCCCTCTGGAACACACAGGGCCCAATCCCCGTACAGCAGGGCCAGTGGTACCCTCTTATCAGTGGCCCTGCACACAAGTACTATGAATACATAAAGTGTACATACTCTGATATTTGGTTATAGCACAAGATGGCGGCATTGGGTATAGGAGAGAACAATTCCAGGTTTAGTCCAATCAGTGAGACCGATGATTACCAGCATGCCACGCCCACTGACCACTAAATCCATGGGTAACATTTCCTGGTGGGTCAGTGAGCCTTACTAGTAAAACATTAGTGACTCTATTATATGACTTCTAGAAGGATCTATAAATCTGACCACATTGTAATCATATCATTGGATGGAGATGTCTGTCCTTTGCTGACCAATCCCTGGAGAATACATATAGAGCTGACCATAGAGATGAGGGATTATGGGAGAGTGATATTTATCTTTGTATAACACAGAACTGTACAGTAATAATGAAGAAATCTACAAGAAGGAGATCTCATAATATGAGCACAAGATCCTCGAGAATCCAGAATCCCATCCCCCCACCTCCATCCCCGACCCCTACAAGACACAACATGGAGAAGATTCTAGAAGTCACCAAGAAGATGATGGAGCTGCTGACAGGAGAGGTGAGCGGTGCCGGGAATTCTGGGACATTATCCAGTAACAGACAAGGGGTGTGTCTGGATGGTGACTGTATCATTGTGTGTGTCAGGTTCCTATAAGGTGTCAGGATGTCACTGTCTATTTCTCCATGGAGGAGTGGGAGGATTTAGAAGGACACAAGGATCTCTACAAGGACGTCATGATGGACAATCAGCCGCCCCTCACATCACCGGGTAAGAGGAGACTTTATTGTGAAGGAGAGAGCAGTACGGAGGCTCCACCTAGATCCCCCATCATCTGATAAACACATAGAAACAATGGGCTAGATTCACATAGATCAGCGGATCTTTAGATCCGCGTGATCTATGTCATTTAAGATCCGCTGCCGCAAGTTTGAGAGGCAAGTGGCTAATTCACTAAACACTTACCTCCAAACTTGCGGCGGCGGATCGTAAATCCCCCGGCGGAATTCAAATTCCGCGGCTAGGGGGAGTGTTCTATTTAAATCGGGTGCGTCCCTGCGCCGATTTAAATGAGCATGCGCCGTCCGCGAAATTTCCTGGCGTGCATTGCTCCCACTGACGTCGCTAGGACGTCAGTGGTTTCAGCGTGAGCGTAACTTGCAGCGCGCGGGTTTCTGAATCTGCGTACGCAAACGACGTAAAAAAAAAAAAGACGCGGGAACGACGGCTATACTTAACATTGGCTGCGCCTCATAGAACCAGGGGTAAGTATACGCCGGGAAAACTGCTACGGAAACGTTGTAACAACACTGCGTCGGGTCTGCGTACGTTCGTGAATTGCCGTACCGCGGCCATTTTTAAATTGCTGTTAAGATCCGACGGTGTAACACAGTTACACCTGTCGGATCTTAGGCATATTTATGCGTAACTGATTCTATGAATCAGGCGCATAGATACGACCAGCCTAAGTCAGAGATACAACGGCGTATCAGGAGATACACCGTCGTATCTCTATGTGAATCCGGCCCAATGTATTCAGTCTCAGGAGATGGGAGGCAGCGGTGTGGGATCTCTGCAACTTGTCTCATGTGAACAGTTCAGCTTCCACTGATTACTGAATACCAATATTATGAGTCCTGACCCTTACACTGTATAATTTATATTGTACATTACATACTCCTGACCCCTGCACGATATACTCTATGTTGTACATTACATACTCCTGACCCCTGCACTATATACTCTATGTTGTACATTACACCATTCTGATACCATATAGTCCTATCTGTTGTATCTTATATAACATGTTGTACATTACATAGTCCTGACTTCTGCTCTCTCCCCTCTACTCACTGCTATATATACACTCTGGGCCAGATTCACGTAGATCCGCGTATCTTTGCGCGGGCGTAACGTATGCGATTTACGTTACGCCTCCGCAACTTAGAAGGGCAAGTGCTGTATTCTCAAAGCACTTGCTCCGTAAGTTGCGGTGGCGTAGCGTAAAAAGGCCGGCGTGAGCCCGCCTAATTCCAATTTGGAACAGGGGGGCGTGTTTTATGTTAATAACTTGTGACCCGACGTGATTGACGTTTTTCACGAACGGCGCATGCGCCGTCCGTGGAAATCTCCCAGTGTGCATTGCTCCTAATACGCCGCAAGGACGTATTGGTTTTGACCTGAACGTAAATTACGTCCAGCCCCATTCATGGACGAGTTCCGCAAACGACGTAAAAAATTCAAAATTCGACGCGGGAACGACGTCCATACTTAACATTGGTACGCCGCACTTACGCCACCATATAGCAGGGGTAACTATATGCTGGGAAAAGCCTAACGCAAACGGCGTATCTGTACTGCGTCGGCCGGGCGTACGTTCGTGAATTCGCGTATCTAGCTAATTTACATATTTCGACACGTAAATCAGCGTACACGCCCCTAGTGGCCAGCATAAATATGCAGTTACGATCCGACGGCGTAAGACTTACGCCAGTCGGATCTAAGGGAAATCTATGTGTAACTGATTCTAAGAATCAGGCGCATAGATACGACCGGCCAGACTCAGAGATACGCCGTTGTATCTCTTTTGAGAATCTGGCCCTCAATATGTATTCTCTTTAGTAATATGTATTCTCTTTTGTTACACCCATTTTATATCTGATGATTTGATTGGAGCACAGACTGTTACATGGTGGTAATAATGTGATAACATCTTCAAACTTTGGAACCTTAAACAGAAAGTGATAATGAGGGGAGGAGTCAATAACCCAATGATGGAGGTCTTCAGGATCAGTCCAGTCTTCATCTTGGTTGTTCTCCCCCATCCTCACTCTCTGACCTCTGGTGGGGCTCAGCCCCGCTGTTATTCATGACTAAATCATGGACTAAATAAGGAAGTGCAAGACTTCTTGTGTTGGGAAGATGGCAATGAGTGATAGAGGGGGTGGGGACACTCGTCCTATAATCCCCTCATCACTGTCACTCCTATAAAAGACAGTTCTCGTTGTTTCCTCACTCTCTGACCAAGGTCCATGAATAAAGAAATGATCTGGTAGGAGATCAGAGGAGCCATTTACTAGTTACCTTGAGGGTGGAATTGTAAGATCCTCAGAGACAAAGCTGCCTGATGAGGGCGGAGTCCTGGTTTAGGGGAACCAATCAGCTCATGTCTAGTAATAATCTTTGTATTTCTATTTTAGTAGATGGACGGGAGATGAGGAAAACCTCAGAGGATTGTCTCACTTTGTCTCCAGACTGTACAGTAGAAGATGAGGACATCACACCGTATAGTCCAGGAGAAAACCCGACTACCTCAAATGTCCTTTCGGCACCACACAGTGTAGATGGACCATCGTATTCCTCTTATCCTGAGGAACCTCAGACTGTGCGGGACGGTGCCGGACCATCGTATTCCTCTTATCCCGAGGAACCTCAGACTGTGAGGGACGGTGCTGTCCTTCCAACAGAGAAGAGGTTTTCCTGTACTGAGTGCGGGAAGTGTTTCCGTTATAAATACAAACTTAATAGGCATAACAGATCTCACACAACAGAGAATTCACATTCCTGTCCTAAGTGCGGAAAGTGTTTTCGTTGTAAATCCCAACTTAATGTGCATAAAAAGTCTCACAAGGGGGAGAAACTGTATTCCTGTACTGAGTGTGAGAAATGTTTTCTTTTTAAATCAGGACTTAACAACCATAAAATAACTCATTCAGGAGAAAAACCATATTCGTGTTCTGAGTGTGGAAAATCTTATTCACGGGCCGTGCATCTTTACACACATCAAAGAGTGCACACGGGTGAGAAGCCATATCCCTGTCCTGAGTGTGGAAAATGTTTTGTACTAAAATCAAAACTTTTAATACATCAGAGATCTCACACAGGGGAGAAGCCGTATCCCTGTCCTGAGTGCGGGAAATGTTTTGTACAAAAATCAAAACTTTTAATACATCAGAGGTCTCACACGGGGGAAAAGCCGTATTCCTGTTCTGAGTGCGGGAAATGTTTTTCACATTCCTCGCATTTATCCACACATCAGAGATCTCACACGGGGGAGAAGCCGTATTCCTGTTCTGAGTGCGGTAAATGTTTTTCAATTCAGTCCAATCTTGAAATGCATAAGAGGTTGCACACAGGGGAGAAGCTGTATTCCTGCCCTGAGTGTGAGAAATGTTTTTCACTGAAGGCCAATCTTTACAAACATCAGAGATCTCACACAGGGGAGAAACCATATTCCTGTCCTGGTTGTGGAAAATGTTTTTCAGTGAAATACGCTCTTTCTATGCATCAGAGATCTCACACAGGGGAGAAGCCATATTCCTGTCCTGAGTGCGGGAAATGTTTTTCAGTGAAGTCCAATCTTTACAGACATCAGAGATCTCACACGGAGGAGAAGCCGTATTCCTGTCCTGAGTGTGGGAAATGTTTTTCACAGAAGCCCAATCTTTCCAGACATCAGAGATCTCACAAGAGGGAGAAGCCGTATTCCTGTCCCGAGTGTGGGAAATGTTTTTCAGTGAAGTCCAGTATTTCCAGACATCTGAAATCTCACACGGGGAAGAAGCCACTTTCCTGTCCTGAGTGAGTGAACTGCTCCTCACTGAAGTCCTGTCTTCCTGTACATCAGGGATCCCACACAACCCTCGAGGTGTATTAGTGAGTGCGGGAAATGTCTTGTATATGAATGTTGCTGGACATCACAGCTCTCATGTGGGAAGAAGCACACCCTGATATACACCTCAGATATACTCCATGGCTGATCTTCATCATGTAAGAAACAGTTCATAAGGAGATCAGAGATCACCAAAGACATGGATGAAGTGTTGTACCGTGTTGGCCATTGATAGCAGTATAAAAATGGAGTCATTACCTCTCATTGGCTGAGTACATTCTGTGGTGTAAGCATAGCTCCCAACTGTTGCTGATTTCGAAGGGACTGTCCCTCATTCCTCCTCATTTTGGTCTGATCTATATAGTTATCTATCAAAAAGTGTTTTCCAGTGCTAAACTTTTCATCTGATATCTAAATTGCTGCATTTGTAAATTCCAAAAGCCAATATTAAGGAATAGTAGTGGTAAAAAAGCACTTGTTTGCCCAATCTTAGTTTTTGTACAGTTCTCCTTTAAGGGGGCGTGGCAAGATGACTGTCCCTCATTCCCATCTCAAAAAGTTGGGAGGTATGGTGTAAGATTTAACAAACACTTAGAGGTCCATTTAAAAAATTTTTTTGAACAAGTTGACAAGTTTTAGTCATATTTTTATATATGATCATTGGCTCCATCTAGTGGCCATAATGGTGTTTTGCACTAAATTTACTGATGGAAATGTTCCATTACACTGAACACAGCAGAGTGATCCCATCTAGCCCACATTAACCCTTATCCTGACAGAGCTGTTTTGTATTTTTTTGTTAAAATGTACATTTTGTCCTGAAGATTCGTTTAGAACCCCCAAACATATATTTTCTGAAAACAGAGTCTCTGGAGAATAAAAGTTGGTAGTTTAATTTTGCTATGTCACATGATGTTAGCTCAATGGTTTACCAAGTGTAAATTTCAGTAAGAAATACATTAAAGCGGAAGTTCACCCATAAAAAATGTTTTCCCCTTAGATGGATGCTCATTTTGTCTAGGGGAATCGGCTAGTTGTTTTAAAATTGAAGCTGTACTTACCGTTGTAGTATGGGCTGCGGGACTGGGCATTCCTATTTTGATTGACAGGCTTCCGACGGTCGCATCCATCGCGTCACGAGTAGCCGAAAGAAGCCGAACATCGGTGCGGCTCTATACTGCGCCTGCGCACCGACGTTCGGCTACTTTCGGAAAATCGTGACGCGATGGATGCGACTGTCGGAAGACTGTCAATCAAAATAGGAATGCCCAGTCCCGCAGCCCATACCCGGAAGCGGCGGAGAAGATCGCTCTCTACAACGGTAAGTACAGCTTCGATTTTAAAACAACTAGCCGATTCCCCTAGACAAAATGAGCAGGAATCTAAGGTTAAAAAATGTTATTTCCGGGTGAACCTCCACTTTAAGTGAAATTTTAGAGCACAATTGCAATATTTTACCCAGTTTTTGGTAAAATATAAAAGATGAGGTTGTGCCGAGTAAATAGATACCCAACATGTCCAGCCATAAAATTGTGTGTGCTGATGAAATGATGACAGACTTTGGTACTCAATATTTGCCCACAGGTGACGCTTCATAAGCCTTTCCAGGTCCTGTGTGTAGAGGTAACCCAGAATAATGGTTGTAGAATGATTTCCCTCACTCTGGCATGCATGGTGTTATGTAATATGTGTAGTGCAATCATTGTTTTTTCTTATATAGACACCGGCAAAATGTTGTTTATGTTTGTAAATAAGAAGGAACACAAAGTTGTGGGGTTTTAAGTGCTTGGATGTAAATATAATTTTCTCTCATAACTTTATTGCTATCACTTAAGGGACCCATAAACTCCAATATGATAGCATTTTGTTGTGACAGGTCCTCTTTAATGAGACATCAGGAGTCTATCAGCGGATCCCACCATCTGCTGCGCCTACTACGCAGACCCCTTTATCCCGAAAGAGGACATAGCAGTCGTGGTGGGAACAATCATCAATTCCAGACTCGACTACGCAAATGCCCTCTATCTAGGACTCCCCAAATACCAAATCAGTCGTCTGCAAGTCGTTCAAAATACGGCCACTCGACTAGTGACTGGGAAAAAACCATGGGAATCAATCTCACCTTCACTGAGATCCCTTCATTGGTTGCCAGTAAAAGACAGAATCACTTTCAAGGCACTCTGTCTAATACATAAGTGTATTCAAGGCAACGCCCCCCAATATCTATGCGAAAAAATAAAAGCCCATAACCCCAATCGCATTCTGCGATCCACCAATCAAAACCTTGTCCAGATACAAGTCGAAAGGAGATCGAAGATTTGCATTCCAAGGACCCCGCCTGTGGAATGCACTACCAACCACCATCCGACTGGAGTCGGACCACTTGGCCTTCAGGAGAAAGATTAAAACCCATCTCTTCTGAGGTCAAGGGGTTCCTTACCCATGAAATGGATACAGCGCCCAGAGGTGATTCAGTTTGCATGTGTTGCGCTTTACAAGTCACTCACTCACCCCTCATGTCTCTCCTGCCCTTCACTGAAGATAATGGAGAGCAGATCATGCTCCATTCTTCATTCCCCCTCAATCTCCTCACATATAACAAACTTACATATCAGTGTGGATGTCACACCTTTTCCTTAAACTTAATCTTTCTAAGACTGATCTTGTAATATTTCCTCCTCCCCGATCCCCTCCCCATGACTTTACCATCAAGATCAATGACACAACCATTGGTCCCGCCACACATGCCAGGGTGCTGGGTGTAATCCTAGACTCTGACCTCTCCTTCAGCCCCCACATCCAATCACTGGCTACATCTTGCCGCCTTAACCTCCGCAACATCTCCAGAATTCTCTTCCTGACTAACGACGCCTAAAAACTTTCTATTCACTGCTTGGTTATTTCCCGCCTCGACTACTGCACCTCCCTCCTCACTGGCTGACCTTTACACAGGCTATTCTCCCTTCAGTCTATTATGAATGCTGCTTGTAGAATAATACACCTTACTAACCAATCCATGACTGCTGCTCCTCTCTGCCAATCCCTTCACTGGCTTCCCCTCCCCCACTGTATAAAATTCAAAATACTAATTGTGATAGACCAAGCCAGGACAGGGGCTTTTGGAGAGGACTGGGAGGAAGCCTCTTACCCACAGACTATGGACCCTGGCATTAATGGGAACACTACTCGTTGGAAGGTGTATGCCTGGGGGATCTGTGGGGTGGTCTTGTTACTTTGGATTCAAGTCCATGTCTCCCCAAGACACACAGATTCTGGGACTCTAAGCCCGGGGTACATGGTAAGGGCATAGATGTCACATTTCCAGAAAGGACGGCTCCACATTATGGGACTCATAGCAAATGTTGATGTTATCAGCAAGCCACCTGTCTGGGGTTTCCTGCTATAATGTGTTTACTGCAAGTAGGTCTAGTGTGCCCCCTAAGGGTCTTTCACCCATTGTTATTTGTGCTAATTAAAGGGTCACTAAAGGATTTTTTTTAAGCTAAATAGCTTCCTTTACCTTACTGCAGTCCTGGTTTCATGTCCTCATTGTTCGTTTTGCTCTGATGTTGCTGTAATCCTTCTCTGTTCTGAACACTTCCTGGTTGTCTGTTTCCTGATGGAAAAAGTCATGGGAGCTTTCTGTCTGTGGTCTCTAATCAAGGAGGTGTGATTACTGTGTATCTAAAACCCCTCAACACCAATCAGTTTCGTCTTACAAACCATCACTTCCCTGTATTGGCTCTGTGTCTCTGTACATCACAGAAGCAGGAAACAGCATGCAAAAACGAAACTGAAACTGCAGGTACATTATATGATTGATTTTTATCTATTTTTAAAAGGAATCAGTTAACTATTATGTCTCTATACCCTGTAAACAGTCATTTCAGCAAAAAAATTTTTTTTTCATTTACAACTCCTTTAACTCATCTATTGTCTGTCTGCTAAACAAACCATTGTGGGCTGTGTTTTTACTTGTATTAATGTGTATTGCCCAGTACACAGTATTCAGTATTGTAGAAGTCGGCAAATCTGACCTGGAATGAAACCTCTCGGTCATCCAGGTGGCTAATTACCATAATGTTTATAGTATACAGGGAGTGCAGAATTATTAGGCAAATGAGTATTTTGACCACATCATCCTCTTTATGCATGTTGTCTCACTCCAAGCTGTATAGGCTCGAAAGCCTACTAACAATTAAGCATATTAGGTGATGTGCATCTCTGTAATGAGAAGGTGTGTGGTCTAATGACATCAACACCCTATATCAGGTGTGCATAATTATTAGTCAACTTCCTTTCCTTTGGCAAAATGGGTCAAAAGAAGGACTTGACAGGCTCAGAAAAGTCAAAAATAGTGAGATATCTTGCAGAGGGATGCAGCACTCTTAAAATTGCAAAACTTCTGAAGCGTGATCATCGAACAATCAAGCGTTTCATTCAAAATAGTCAACAGGGTCGCAAGAACCTTTTATAAAAACCAAGGTGCAAAATAACTGCCCATGAACTGAGAAAAGTCAAGCGTGCAGCTGCCAAGATGCCACTTGCCACCAGTTTGGCCATATTTCAGAGCTGCAACATCACTGGAGTGCCCAAAAGCACAAGGTGTGCAATACTCAGAGACATGGCCAAGGTAAGAAAGGCTGAAAGACGACCACCACTGAACAAGACACACAAGCTGAAACGTCAAGACTGGGCCAAGAAATATCTCAAGACTGATTTTTCTAAGGTTTTATGGACTGATGAAATGAGAGTGATTCTTGATGGGCCAGATGGATGGGCCCGTGGCTGGATTGGTAAAGGGCAGAGAGCTCCAGTCTGACTCAGACGCCAGCAAGGTGGAGGTGGAGTACTGGTTTGGGCTGGTATCATCAAAGATGAGCTTGTGGGGCCTTTTCGGGTTGAGGATGGAGTCAAGCTCAACTCCCAGTCCTACTGCCAGTTTCTGGAAGACACCTTCTTCAAGCAGTGGTACAGGAAGAAGTCTGCATCCTTCAAGAAAAACATGATTTTCATGCAGGACAATGCTCCATCACACGAATCCAAGTACTCCACAGCGTGGCTTGCAAGAAAGGGTATAAAAGAAGAAAAACTAATGACATGGCCTCCTTGTTCACCTGATCTGAACCCCATTGAGAACCTGTGGTCCATCATCAAATGTGAGATTTACAAGGAGGGAAAACAGTACACCTCTCTGAACAGTGTCTGGGAGGCTGTGGTTGCTACTGCATGCAATGTTGATGGTGAACAGATCAAAACACTGACAGAATCCATGGATGGCAGGCTTTTGAGTGTCCTTGCAAAGAAAGGTGGCTATATTGGTCACTGATTTGTTTTTGTTTTGTTTTTGAATGTCAGAAATGTATATTTGTGAATGTTGAGATGTTATATTGGTTTCACTGGTAAAAATAAATAATTGAAATGGGTATATATTTTTTTTTTGTTAAGTTGCCTAATAATTATGCACAGTAATAGTAGTCACCTGCACACACAGATATCCCCCTAAAATAGCTAAAACTAAAAACAAACTAAAAACTACTTCCAAAAATATTCAGCTTTGATATTAATGAGTTTTTTGGGTTCATTGAGAACATGATTGTTGTTCAATAATAAAATTAATCCTCAAAAATACAACTTGCCTAATAATTCTGCACTCCCTGTATGTCTGTTGTTGTAATTATATTCCTGTGTGCAGTTTGTATTGTTAGGGTAATATGATCAGGAGGGGGATGTCCTCCTATGGTGTAAATATTCTGTGTTAGTTTGTTCAAATAAATATGTTCCAGTTTTGCAGCCAAACGAGTCCTGCCTAGTTCTTGGTTACAAAATGTGGCTATAATATCTGATATCTATCTTCAGAATGGAGGAGAGCAGTATATGACGGAAGCACTCAAGCGGAGTGGGAAGCAATTCCGTTACACAGTAAGCACAACATACAAAGCCACCCACAACATTGTCCCAGCTTCATCACCAGATATCACCCAAATCATCCTCTCTGCGGCTCCCAATGCCTCCTGCTCTCTAGATCCCGTGTTACCTCCTCCAATACTTACCTCCAGGACCTTAAAGCGCTGTGCAAACTGTTGCGCTATATACATTTTGTATAATATTAGTAATTCACAGCTTTTCCAGCCACAGCGGTCAGGAATGATAGCAAGTCACCTAATGCATATCACTTCTGGGGTCATTCTAGCTATGGGGATCAGCTAGCGGATGTTCTCTGGTCTCTATTTTCTACCCAGTGCCACCCACCATGCCAGGCTTATAGGTGGGATAGTGGAGCCCAACAAACAGTAGGCGTATATGGAAACCATCCAGTGCCAGTTTGGAAAGCTTGCCTGTGAGGATGTCTGAGAGCGCACTTAAGCCCTGTACACACGATCAGATATCTGATGGAATCTAATCCGATGGATTTTTCCGTCGGATAGCCAATGAAGCTGACTTTCATCAGTCTTGCCTACACACTATTGGTCAAAAATCCGACCGTGTCCAAACGCGGTGATGTAAAACACTACGACTTGCTGGGAAAAAAGGAAAATTTATTATCATACTTACCGTAATTTTCCTTTCCTGATGGACTCCATGGCAGCCTACGTGTGGGTTAATCCCGCCTCCTCTCCATTGATAGGACCCCATACCCATAAAGGTTTACTCACCGCCCAGTACTGGTGTTCCGTAACTATCCCGACTCCATAATTTCAGGGTGGGAACTCTGCCATGGAGTCCATCAGGAAAGGAAAATTACGGTAAGTATGATAATAAATTTTCCTTTTTCCTGACTGACTCCATGGCAGCCTACGTGTGGGAAATAACTAGCCAGACCACACGGGTGGGTATGCTGAACAAAAATAAATTTTAATTTGTCCCGTCAACTGACAAAACTGATAAACCAAAATTCACAGAGGAAAGAGATGCAGGCTCAACACAGTAATGGGACATAAAGGTATGTATAGAAGACCAAGAGGCCGCTCTGCAGATGACATCTGGAGCCACGTGACGAGCTGCCGCCCAGGATGCGGCCATCCCTCTGGTAGAGTGAGCTGTCACCGCTTGCGGAGGAGCCAAGCCCTTCGCCCTATAAGCCTGCTGAATTGTCTGAACGATCCAGGCCGCGATTGTTCTGGCAGAAGCCTTTTTCCCCTTGTTACTGCCTGAGTGCAGGATAAACAAATGATCTGAACGTCTAAAGGGGGACGTCATCTGGATGTATTCAGAAAGGATTTTGCCCATGTATAGAGGGTGAGTCTCATTGGAATCCGAAGACCTGAAGGTAGGAAGGACAACTTCTTGATTCTCATGAAAGACAGAAGAAACTTTCGGATTTGAACCCAGCATGGGTATCAAAACCACCCGATCCGGGAAGAAGGTCAGGAATGGCTCTTTGTGACCAAGGGAGCCGATCTCCGACACTCTTTTGGCCGAGGTGATAGTGACCAAGAATGCCACTTTAGCTGAAAAGTCTTTTATAGAGGACGGGGAAGGCCCCGCCGTACTGAGCCCACTCAGAAAATCCAGGACTAGTGGGAGATCCCACTTGGGAAATCTAGGCTTCCTTTGAGGTCTCAACCTTGATGCCCCTCGAAAGAATTGTTTGACTAGTGGGTGTACTGCCCACGAAATTCCAGAGAAGGCCGACAGAGCCGAGATTTGAACTCTCAATGAACTTACGGATAGGGGAAGATCTAACCCCGTTTGGAGAAAACTCAATACATCTTGGATTTCTGGATTCCTAAAGGACCTGCCTGACACCGTAGAGAATTCTACAAATTTATCCCAAATTCTTCCATAGACCTTATTCGTGCTTGCCCTTCTCGAGCTCATCAGCGTGGAGATCACCCCAGAGGCGCAACCAAGGGATTCCAGCCTCTCCCTCTCAAGAACCAGACCGTCAGTTTCATCAGAGCCGGACAGGGGTGTAGGAGTGAACCCTGAGAGAGAAGGTCCGGTCTGACTGGTAGAGGTACTGGGTCCCGATAGCTCAGTTGGACCAGGAGAGGGAACCATGGCCTGTTCGGCCAGTAGGGAGCCACTAGTGTCACCTTGACCTCTTCTGCTTGAAGTCTCTGTAGAAATCTCAGAATTACTGGGATCGGGGGAAAAGCATATGCTCTCTGGAAACTCCACCGATCCGTCAAGGCATCCGTCCCGATCGCCTGACTGCAATGACCTCTCGAGTAGAACTTCTCCATCTTGGCATTGTGCTGTGAAGCAAAAAGATCTACTTGGGGACTGACTCCCAGAGACAAGATCCATTGGAACGTTTGGAAGTGGAGAGACCACTCGTTGATATCCACTTGAGTGCGAGAAAGAAAGTCTGCCTGGGAGTTCTGTACTCCGGGAATAAAGACTGCTGTCAGGTTGGCCAGGTTTTCCTGTGCCCACTTCATGATGGGTTCGACTTCCCGTAGAAGAGACGAACTCCGTGTCCCTCCTTGCCTCTTGACATAGGACACTGCTGTGGTATTGTCCATCCTCAACAGTACCGACTCTCCCTTCAGGAGTTGGGAGAAGGACTGGAGGGCACACCAGGCTGCTCGAAGCTCTAGGATGTTCGAGCCCGGATTGCGGAGGCGAGCATCCCATCTGCCCTGTGCCATGTTTGTACCACACAGGGCCCCCCAGCCGTAGCCACTGGCATCGGTCGTTACTGTGACCCAGGAGACCGGGGCAATGGAATGACAATTCCGTAGATTTTTTGGCTGAAGCCACCAAAAGAGGCTGTTCCTCATGGAAGTTGAGATGCGAATCTGCTGATTCTTGTTGCCTGACTTCCACTGCTTGAGGAAGCCGGACTGGAAGGGACGTAGTCTCCATAATGCCCATTTCACCATGGGGGTTGTGGAAACCATTGTTCCGATGATCTTTAGACATTGGAATGCCTTCAGGTGGTGGGTGTCTAACACTCGAGAAATCCTTTCTTGAACCACAGGGATCTTTTCCATCGGAAGAGAGATGGTTTTCTTCACTGTGTCGAACTGGGCCCCCAGATATACTAGGCATTGAGTTGGTTCCAAATGGCTTTTCGTTAAGTTCAGGAGCCAACCGAATTCGGACAGGATCGAGATTACCTGATCTCTTTGCGTTAAGAGCTGTGTCTTGTCCTGGGCTAGGACAAGGAGGTCGTCTAGATAATGATAAAGTCTTATCTTTTTCAGTCTGATAAAGGCCACCACTGCCAACAGGGTTTTGGTGAAGACTCGTGGTGAGGTTGTCAGCCCAAAGGGTAGGCACACGAATTGAAGGTGTTCTTGTCCAACGTGGAACCTGAGATATTTCTGTAGCTCGATTGCCACCGGAACGTGGAAATAAGCGTCCTTCAGATCTATCGAGATCATCCAATCGCCTGGCTGTATGGCTTGCTGGATTGTCGACAGGGTTTCCATCTTGAACCTTCTGTGTTTTATAAATTTGTTTAGATAGGTCAAATCTATGACTGGACGCCAAGCACCGCTTTTCTTCTGCACCAAGAAGAGGGGGGAGTATACTCCATGAAACTGTTCGTCCTTTGGGACGCATACTACTGCTCCTTGGGATTTGAGTAGATCCACATAGGTTAGAAGAACCTGTCTCTGTTCCGCTGACCTTGGGAGAAGGGTGGAAATGAACCTTGGAAGAGGAATGCTGGAGAACGACCATGCGTGGCCTGATGTTATTGTCTTGATGACCCAAAAGTCCGTGATCGAGGCCGCCCAAACGTGCCGAAAGAGGAGCAGTCGAGCTCCCACCCGATCCGCCTGGGCGGGCGTTGTTTCAAAAGGACTTAGCCTGATCGCGTCCACTCGACGCTTGGTTAGAAAACGCTGGTTTGCGAAAAGATGCACGGCCTCTACCCCAGTTTCTTCTGAAGTTTCCGCCAGGTCTGTAGGCGCGAGCTTCTCTAGTGCGGTCCGGGCTATACCTTCGGAATTGTGGTTTCTTCTTACCGGACTGACGCCTATCCTGGGGGAGAAAACCTGATTTACCACCTGTAGCTTTAGCAATGGCGTCATCCAGCTTGTTGCCAAACAGGGATGATCCCTCAAAGGGAATCTTACACCAATTTTGTTTGGACGATGGGTCAGCGACCCAGGGGCGCAACCACAAGGCCCTTTTGGCTGTAACAGAGGACAGCATAATTCTTGCCAATAGGCGAATTAAATCAACGGATGCCTCCCCCAGAAAGGCAACTGCTAGTTTAAGTTCTGAAGTAGCAGAACTTCTGGCCAGCTCTTCAGAGACACCCTTAAGGAAGGAGTCCACATTTTCCGTCCAGGCCTCCATTGCTTTGGATAAAGCTGCCAAGGCCAAAGCAGGTTTGCAGGCTGTACCAGCCAGACCGTAGATTCTTTTGAGGTCTTGATCCATTCTCCTATCAAGACCGTCCTTGAAGGACACTGAATCAGCCAGTGGCAGTGTAACATGCTTGGCCAGTCGTGTCACTGCTGCGTCTACCACAGGAATATTCTCCAGGTGTTTAACGTCATCTGCTTTGAAGGGATACAGTCTGGAGGCCTTGTTGGCCATAGAGGACCTCTTGTCTACTCTACTCCATTCTTCTTCAAAGATGCCCTTTAGTTCGGTTAACAACGGAAAACTTGGGCGTTCCTTCCCCAGGCGTTTAAAATATTTCTTTTGCTTAGCTGGAGAAGTAGATTGCTCTTCCCACAAGAGAGCCTCTTTGATTGCCTTGATAAGTGGTGTCACTTGGGAGAAGTCGAACTCTAGACTCTCCTCATCGCTTTCCAGTTCACCCTCCTGGGAATCTGGGGAAGCAGCGCGAGGCTGGGAAGGACCAGGATCCTCATGGACCTCAATGGCTGGAGAACCAGACCTGATGGTACCGGTTTGACTTTGTGTGTGGGAGACATTTTCTCTCAAAGATTTTTGCACCACACGTTCCACAAGAGACTCAATACGACGATCTTCAGTCTCCTTTTCCCCAACCGCCAGGGCGTAGCATCGGTCACATAATGATTTGCCCTCCGGGACGTAAGTGTCACATCCCCAGCAAGCTCTGTGATCAGAGCGGCTTTCGTGGCGGTGGGAGCGGTGTCTGGAGGAGGAATAGGAAGTTCTCCTCTGATGGGAAGATGTAGATGGAGATCTTCGTTTACTCTTTGATTTGGATTTGGAAGAGGAACGTTGATGCGGCCTGGCAAGGTCTGCGGACTGGATAGCGGCATAAGGATCAGGACCGGAAGGGCTGAGAAAAAACAAGATATATATAGGGGAAATAAGTCAGACAAATTATATAAAGTGTGACTTCCACCCCTACGCCCCCCCTCACCCGCACATACCTTGTGCGTGAGGGCTGGCCACCTGTAGACGGTGACTGGTCCATAGTGTCTTGGACCTGCATAGTACTGTGAAACAGCGGAAGAGATCCTAAGGTGCCAGATAAAAAATAAAAATATAAGACACTGCCCCTTTAACCTCCCTGGCGGTATGATTCTGTCAGAAAAAACATGCTAAAAGCGGTACCATTATTTGCAAGGAAATTTGGCGTTTTATATTGTAGGTCTGTAATTTTTTGAAATAACTCACTTAAATCTGACCAAACAAGATTCTAATAGGCATCCCAGGTATGACATTTTTTTAAAAACAAAATTATAAATTATAATATAATAAATAATTATAAATAATTATAATAAATAATAATATAATTATAATAAAAATTATTCAATAATGTAATCAAATCAAAATCACAAATTTGCTCAGTTGCAGAATTGTTGCTGTCATTATTTTTTTTTTTTATGACGAATTTCCCCACAAATCGCTATCGCACAATTCTGCAAGTGATTATAATTTATTATCGCTGTTTTTTAGCTGATCTAAAACTATTTTTGACATAAAGGGACACTTTTGGTTGCTATGGACAATCTACAGTTTGCAGGGAGAAAGAAACGTTTTTATTATATAAAATGACATGCATGACACAGGACAGACCACTAGGGACAAGGGGGGTGTGTTTTTTTTACATACAGTACTGTAATCTATAAGATTACAGTATACTGTATGTAATGTGTTTGTTTACTTTTTTGAATTTGGCGCCGTTCTCCGTCCCCGTGCGTCGTAACGTCGCAGGGAACGGAGATCGGCGTCACACAGAGGCACTGTGTGAATCGAGCGAGGTCCCACTCGCTCACACAGCGCGGTGGCATCGCTGGATCCAGGGACAAGGTAAGTAACTTGTGCCTGTGGATCTAGCGAGGCAAGCCCGAGTCTGACTCGGGGTTACCGCTCGCAGCAGGAAAATCTAACCCCGAGTCAGACTCGGGAAGACCGCCAGGCAGGTTAAGAAGGGAAACATTTTCCAAATACCATAGAGAAAATATAATTTTAAAATTGCTATGCAAGGAGAAAACAATACATTAATTATTAATATGCAGTACTTTAAAATCATCCCCAAACTAAATGCATGAGAAGGAATATAAAAGGGGGATCTATGCCTAAGCACAGGCAGATCCCCCACACTAACCTGGCACAGATCACAGTGTCAGCTGCTCGCCTGTCAGGAAAACCCCAATGTACACAGGCGAGCAGCTGATTTTTAAAATCCCCGCCGATGACGTCAGACGCTGCCCACGTACGCGCCTGCGCAGTGGTGAATGACTCAACGGCGCCTGCGCGGCCGCCGCGAGTCTCGTCCGACTGCGCATGCGCGAACCAAGCCTCACTCTGAGAGTGGGCATTGCGCATGCGCGAAGGGCTCTGATGCTCACACCAGGAAGAGGAAAAACGGCGCTGGAACGCAGGAGCGCTCCAGCCGCCATACAGGCAATAAACACATACAAAAAGACATACAACACATAGGTGACTGCCATGAATAAGATAAGACTTTGCCAGCCGGGAAGTCCGGATCTTCAGCACACACAGCAACGACCGCACAGTGGAGGGGAAGTTGCTGCAAAGCTCTCCACCCGCCCATGGCTGGGATCCGAGCTGCACCGCTTAAAGTGTGCTATCCTTTTTCCAAGTAAGTCTTTGTTTTGAACAACTCTGTATTTCCTTGATCCATGGAGGAGGACAAAAAAGGAACACCAGTACTGGGCGGTGAGTAAACCTTTATGGGTATGGGGTCCTATCAATGGAGAGGAGGCGGGATTAACCCACACGTAGGCTGCCATGGAGTCAGTCAGGAAAATTAAGTTTAATGCTTCTGAGCATGCATGGATTTTTGACTGATGGACTTCCACACAGATGATCGTTTTTTTCTATCGTTTTTTTATCCATAGGAAAATTTTAAAACATGTTCTATTTTTTTTCACTGATAGAAAACAAACCGATGGGGCCCACACACGATCGGTTCGTCCGATGAAAACGGTCCATTGGTCCATTTTCATTGGACAAATCGATCGTGTGTACAGGGCTTTAGTCTTCACCAGAATGTTCCAGAAGGGTTCTGCTGGTCTCTGTGACAAATGATTCCACCATTGTATGTAGGTTTGGGAAGGTTTCCCTGAACATCATAATTTGGTGTTTGACAATTTTCACCATTGGCCAATATCTGTAAAATATCTAATCCGAATGTTTGCCGATACTCTGATACCGGTCTGGTAATATCATAGATTTCCTTAACCATGAATGAGATGAAGAAGGGTCCATATCCTGTCCAATCAGGAAGCAGATTTCTGGCCTCACTCACAGCTTTATTGTCAGATCAAGAGGAGCCCTCCAATGTGCTCCAGGCAGTACAGTACAGGGCCAAAGTTATTTATTTTCCTTGGGGGGGGCTGGGGTACCCAGGAGAATAAATAGATGGTGCTCTGCAGTAAATTGTGTGTGGCAAAATTGCACTAATCCCCCCAGGTGACATCTGAATGGGCTGGGCGGGACATGTCATCGGTTGTTGGGACACAACTTTAAAGTTGGATATTTGCTAACCCCCGAACAACCAGCCTGAGCTGCTATATTTCAGAGCAATAGTATTACTGCAGTTGGAGGTTCACTGAGCTGAACACTTATTTTGTTCAGTTGTTTACCAAACCCCCAAACAAGCTAAATTCTGAATCTGGGTTCAGTCCAAACCTGGAGCTCATCTCTAGTGGTCAGTGTAGTGGCCTTTTTCATTGGTGACCAGTTGAAGAAGGATCCCATATCAGTGGTCATTGTAGTGGTCCCTTCCATTGGTGACCAATGGAAGAAGTGCCCTCTTATATCAGTTTAGTGGTTTCTTGCATTGGTGACCAATGGGAGAAGTGCCCTCTTATATCAGTTTAGTGGTTTCTTACATTGGTGACCAATAGGAGAAGGATCCTCTTATATCAGCGGTTAGTGGGAGAAGGAAATTGTTACATCGTCATCATCAGTGGGAAGACGTCTCCCTTACAGATCTTTGATGTCGGTTGTTACTGAGAGACAAAAATTGTTAATTTCTCAAGGAACCCCTAGAAATCTTTGTAGGACCCCTGGGTGAGAAAGGCTGGAATGCAGCGTGGCATGGAGGAGATCAGCCTGTGGCACTGCTGAGGTGTTATGGAAGTCCAGGTTGCTTTGATAGCGGCCTTCAGCTCGTCTGCATTGTTGGGTCTGGTGTCTCATCTTTCTCTGGACAATACCCCACAGATTCTCTATGGGATTTAGGTCAGACGAGTTTGCTGGCCAATCAAGCACAGTGATACCATGATCATGTGACCAGGTATTGGTAGTTTTAGCAGTGTGGGCGGTGCCAAGTCCTGCTGGAAAATGAAATCAGCATCTCCATAAAGCTGGTCAGAAGAGGGAAGCATGAAGGGCTCTAGAATTTCCTGGTTGAGGGCTGGGCTGACTTTGGACTTTGTCAGAACCATTGACGTATCTCGGCATAGAGCCTACACATACCGTCAGAATATTTATTCTGAACTATAAAAATATTATTGTATTCTTGAAAATATGTAAATCTGTGCTTTGGGAGAAATACAATTTTCCTACAATACAAGATATCTAAAATTCTTTTATCCGTGCTATTTTGAGGATAAGCAATACAAATTAATATTTAAAATATATCTATTTATTAACTAAAGATACAGTGCAAAATTAAAATCAGGTACAATTCGTATTACAACAAATAATTGATATGCTTCTATAATCAGAAATAAGCGATGGTTGAATGTTTAGATAATATTTACATCATATGACAAGGCATATTCCTAGCTCTTAGTGACATAACCTTGACATTGTATTATCTCTTCTCAATAACATACAGATCTCTTGCTACTACTTATTATATACGTGTACATAAAAAATGTTATGTTGTACACAAGCTTTTGTTAAATTTGGCGAGGATATATCTTCACATACGCCCTCACTCTAAAACCGATTTACCATCATTGGCACTTAGCTTTTCAAAGACAAACGTAATGCGTATGTCTTTAATATTTGGAATACAATTACGTCATACTGCAGTTAGACATAACTATCTCCCAAATTATATTTGCCAAGTATATTTACATGGTTTTAGTTGTGTGTATGTGAAAATCTCCAAATTACCAAAAAGGTAAATAATCAAAATTATACATTACCAGTAATTAAGAGCTCTGTCTGTTTGAGAAGTGAAAGTCCTATCTGGGACCCTCTTCATTCCCCTACATCTTTGCGGTCAATCTCTGCCTTCCAGCTTCCTTCAGAGATCAGAGAAGCTCCAGCCATCAGCCCTCCAGGGATCAGCTCCAGCCATCTCTCTCCCACTGAGCTTTTTCAGAGATCCCCTCCTGTCCTGAGTAATCACTTTTTATCTCCCCAAATAAGTGGATGTGTATTTTACTACCACATGACTGGCGATGTAACATGATAATATTATTCTGATGAGCGACTATATTGAACCATGCCGAAATTAACCTGTAGGGGGCAGTGGTGTCTAAGGAATTATTCCTAATGATGAGGTCAAGCAGAGTTAATCATGACTTAAGACCCCCTTGACTTCTGGCCTGGTATAACACCATAAATGATTTTATATGTCAAACAATATGACAACAAACCTAGACATTTCGGCAACCCCAAAATTTATGATTGAGATAAGGTTTTATGATCAACACACATGCCTTGGAAAGTTCCTTTAACCACTTGAGACCCGCGCTATTGACAAAAGACGTCAACAGCGCGGCTCTCAGGTGCCAACTGGACGTCTTTGGACGTCATTTGAAGTGCATTACCCGCGCGCGCCTCTGGGGGGCGCGCAGCGGGTAAACACTGTCCCGGCGCATCGCTGGGAAGCCGATGCGTGTACCCGGCGGCCGCGATGTCCGCCGGGTACACGCGATCGTCGGTAAGACAGCAGGGACGTGGAGCTCTGTCTGTAAACACAGAGCTCCACGTGCTGTCAGAGGAGAGGAGACCGATCTGTGTCCCTTGTACATAGGGACACAGCATCGGTCACCTCCCCCAGTCACCCCCCTCCCCCCACACAGTTAGAACACACCTAGGATACACATTTAACCCCTTCCTCACCCCCTAGTGTTAACCCCTTCACTGCCAGTCACATTTATACAGTAATTAGTGCATTTTTATAGCACTGATCGCTGTATAAATGTGAATGGTCCCAAATTTGTGTCAAAAGTGTCCGATACGTCCGTCGCAATATCGCAGTCCCAATAAAAATCGCAGATCGCCGCCATTACTAGTAAAAAAAAAAATAATAAAAAAAATATCATAATTCTGTCCCCTATTTTGTAGGCGCTATAACTTTTGCGCAAACCAGTCGCTTATTGCGATTTTTTTTTTTTTACAAAAATACGTCGAATAATACGTATCGGCCTTAACTGAGAAAAAAAATTGGGATATTTATTATAGCAACAAGTAAAAAATATATATATTTTTTTAAAATTGTCGCTCTTTTTTTGTTTATAGCGCAAAAAATAAAAACCGCAGAGGTGATCAAATACCCCCAAAATAAAGCTCTCTTTGTGGGGAAAAAAGGACGTCAATTTCGTTTGGGAGCCACGTCGCATGACCGCGCAAATGTCAGTTAAAGCGACGCAGTGCCGGAAGCTGAAATTTCGCCTGGGCACGAAGGGGGTTTATGTGCCCAGTAAGCAAGTGGTTAAACTAATGCCGGAATGTGATCAAAGCAGTCTAATACTTTGAAGTTATTATAGGATCTTATACCTGGGACCCCAGTAATGCCTATGTATTAACGAGTTATACTATATGAACTACTAATACACATATATTGTTATGGCATTATAAAGACACAATACTATTTAAGATATATAATTCCATTGGGATTGTGAATAAGCCCCCTTAGTCTCATAGTACAGAGACCACACTATGTTTAGTGTCCTGCTGTGCCAGGCTTTTCATTATCTTATCTTATAAGTGTCAAACCCAAAGAGATATGACCTGGGAGATAGCACAGGCAGGCTCTTTACAACCTAAAAACAGTGTCTATTCATGCCTGAGAACCTATGTTTAAACTTTAACAGGGAAAAATGGCTGTGCTTCAGTTCATCATATCCATGTATATGGAACACTATGAAACATATATTATGTGCAATCTTTATATGTATTTTTTAACCCCAAATGTTCTGACAACTTGATAAAACACAGAGGACCAACACCAGTAGATGACAGGGCTCCCCAAATCATCAAGGGGTGTGGAAAATGTTGCATTTCATTTGGAAATCACAGTCCCAGAGTCTGGAGGAGGAGTAGAAAGGCGCAGGATCCAAGTTGCATGAGGTCTAGTGTGAAGTGTTTTGTGTGCTTTGTGAATCTGGGCCAATGTTACATTTGTTCATTAGATGGAGATAACTTCTATGATACTTGGCGCCATCTAATGGCCATATGCAAATTTTCAGGTTTAAATCAATGGTTGGTTTAATATTGTTGCTTTGATTATCTTATATTCTTCAGTGTGTTCTGTACTCACCAGTGTATGAGGATGACCTCCGTTATCTGTATGAAGACATGTCTGATGAAGGAAACTAAGGGGTCTACTTCTAGAAAATTCATGGGATGAATGTGACAATCACTCATCCAGCAATTACAAATAATGGCCATAAATGTAGCAAAGTGATTTCCTATGATGATCAGCTCCATCTAGTGACCATAATGGGGTATTTTTCCTGACATACCTCCATCAGTAAAATATCACAATACTGCATTATGGCCACTAGATGGAGCCAAGGAAATCAGCGTATGAAATAAAATACATCCAATATTCATCACAGCTGGGTGAATGACGCTCAAATTCATTCAACAATTTTTTTACATCTAAAAAAAGAGGAAGATTTGGCTACTATAAATATACCACATCAATTATATAAATATAACATTTCAAAAAGAACCTTGTATGTCGGACTTTATTGATACAAAAAAAAGGCCAAACATAATATAAATCTTTCTTACAAATATTAAAATGATGCATTAAAACCACATGGGAACAAATCCATCAAACATTAGGCCATATATATTCATAATGACTCGTTTAGCTTTGTTGAATTGTCCAAGAGGTTGACGTGTTTCACATCAATAAACTTCTTCAGGACCTTTTATGCTAGGAGGTCTATTCATTTATCTGCTACATACTGCACCAAAATCAGCCTAACTAAAAAAAAAAAAACATACAGAATATAAATACAGAGCAATCTCATAATTTTATAACATTGTAAATTATCATCCATGCCACTTACACAATACTTGGGGGACATAGCAAGGAGACGGTGATAAATGGGGGGTAAAAGTAGCTTACACAGTCAGCTGGTCATGAATTACAATGATTAGCGGGATAATAGACATGTGCATGAAAAAAGTTAGGCACATTTTTTTTTTTTTACTTGTACAAAAATAAAAAGTTACACCCAAACACATAAAACCCCCCAAAAATTGATGCCCTCACCCCCACATATACAAACATAAACTCATACACTGGGGTGCCTACGCCTGAAAATATTGATTGCAATACACATGTTACCTATCGCCACACACACTGGAACAAAATAATTCTATCATCAGACCTCCTCCGTAACACTAAACTGATGACCTATAGGAGGCTTTTAAAGTGTTGCCTGTAGAAAATATTGGGTACTGAAGTCTGTCACCATTTCACAGGCGCACACAAATTTAAGGTTTGACATGTTGGGTATCTTTTTACTTGGTGCAACCTCGGCTTTTATATTATACAAAAAAAAATTATTTTTTGGGCCCCTTACCGATTTTTTTACGGATATTTTTCATTTCCTAGACTGATGCAGTAATATCGGGTGACATAAAAATTTGGAACTACCATCATTTTATTCTCTAGGGTGTCTCCTTTCAGAAAATATATAATGTTTTGGGGGTTTTATATAATCTTTAGGCCTAAAATTATTTTTTTAAATGTGGGCAAAAAACGCAAATACAGCTTTGGCAGTGAAAGAGTTAAAGGAAACGTTCACCTTCGGGAAGATGTTCCTGTTCCTGTAGTGGCTCAGCCATCCGAGACCTCTGTGTGACAGCAGTGCAGCGAGAAGTTCCCCGTACCGGCTGTCACTTTATGAAAAGAGCGCGGCCGTGCCATTCATTCACAGAGTTCTGTCCTTTGCCGATGTCGGCTTGTAGTTTTTAATGATTGGTTCTTCCTGTCACTGTATCTGCCTTCCCGTATAATGTACAAACAGACAGATTACACGGACAGTCTGCAGGAGTCCTGCATAGCACCAGACATCAGCATATCATGGCTGCAATGCTTTCCAGGATCCTAAAAGAAAATAGGAAAATATATTTTTTTAATCTGCAGAAAATGTGCATTTATTATATTTTATAAAAGGTGGACGTTTCCTTTAATGGAGCGGACACTGGAGCGAGATTTGTCTGCTCAGCATTCACTTGTATTGAGCACCCAAGTTATAAAAGCCCCGACATCTCAGATTTATATAGTAAAAAACAAGTCCCTCAAGTTGGGATTTTAAATGGACAATAAACAGTAACCGTAAAAAAGTTACACATTTATTAATATATATATATATATATATATATATATATATGACAAATAACAAAAATTGAAGATGATAAAAACAAACACGTGTGTTGGGGGCAGACGTGAAAACATCTGAAAGGGGAGCCCAAAACTGTGAACTGACAGTGACTAAACAAGTTTCGAAAGCACACAGTGCAGATCTTCTTCAGGGCCTAAAAGGGCTTGAAACTTCCAAAACTGCGGCTTAAGTCCCAAGTGTAAGTGTTCCACCCGAACCGCAGAAGTAACTCAACAAATGAAGAGAGAAAATGGTCCGTCAGAGCCATGCATGAACAACAGGCCAGGATATCACCGACCGACAGAGATTCCCATATAACACAATAAGCACTCGAAGGGAGTACAATTGGCCGATAGATTTGTCTGCAAAATTTCTAAAATCACCGGGACTTCACATAGAGCAGAAAATATTCGTCCTCCAGAGGCGTATATTGTCTGCAACAGACACCATCTCAGTCTCTATATACAAGCATCCAAAAATCACCAGCCAGTTACATGGGAGTCTATCATAGGGCTAGGGACCCATAATGTCTTGTAAATGGAGTGGGATAGTATGGCTCCTTCCATTCCACCTGATGAAGATCAGCCATGGAGTATATCTGAGGTGTATATCAGGGTGTGCTTCTTCCCCCACATGAGAACTGATGTCCAGCAACATTCATATAGAAGACATTTCCCGCACTCAAGGCACTAATACACCTCGAGGGTTGTGTGGGATCTCTGATGTACAGGAAGACAGGACTTTAGTGAGGAACAATTCCCTCACTCAGGACAGGAAAGTGGTTTCTTCCCCGTGTGAGATCTTTGATGTCTGTAAAGACTGGACTTGCCTGAAAAACCTTTCCCACACTCAGGACAGGAATACGGCTTCTCCCTCATGTGAGATCTCTGATGTGTGTAAAGACTGGACTTCCATGAAAAACATTCCCCACACTCAGGACAGGAATATGTTTTTTCCCTCCTGTGAGTTCTTTGATGTCTGTTAAAACTGGAATTGTCTGAAAAACATTTTCCACACTCAGGACAGGAATACGGCTTCTCCCCCGTGTGAGATATCTGATGTGTGGAAAGATGGGACTTCCGTGAAAAACATTTCCCGCACTCAGGACAGGAATAGGGCTTTTCCCCCCTGTGAGATCTCTGATGTCTGTTGAAACTGGAATTGTCTGAAAAACATTTCCCACACTCAAGGCAGGAATACGGCTTCTCCCCCGTGTGAGATCTCTGATGTGTGTAAAGACTGGAATTCGCTGAAAAACATTTGCCACACTCAGGACAGGAATACAGCTTCTCCCCCGTGTGAGATCTCCGATGTATGGAAAGATTGGATTTCTTTGAAAAACATTTCCCACACTCAGGACAGGAATACGGCTTAGGCCCTATGTGAGATCTCTGATGTATGTAAAGATTGGATTTCCGTGAAAAACATTTCCCGCACTCAGGACAAGAATATGGCTTCTCCCCCGTGTGGGATCTCTGATGTGTGTAAAGAAGGGACTTGTGTGAAAAACTTTTCCCGCACCGATAACAGGAATATGGATTATGCCCCATGTGAGATCTCTGATGTGTGTAAAGATTGGAGTTGTTTGAAAAACATTTCCCACACTCAGGACATGAATACGGCTTCTCCCCCGTGTGAGATCTCTGATGTGTGGAAAGTCTGGACTTCACGGAAAAACATTTCCCGCACTCAGGACAGGAATATGGCTTCTCACTTGTGTGAGTTATTTTATGTCTATTAAGACCGGATTCAAAATTGAAACACTTCCCACACTCATCACATGAAAAACTCTTATCTGTTATAAGGACAGCACCGTCCCGCACAGTCTGAGGTTCCTCAGGATAAGAGGAATACGATGGTTCGGCACCGTCCCGCACAGTCTGAGGTTCCTCAGGATAAGAGGAATACGATGGTCCGGCACCGCCCCGCACAGTCTGAGGTTCCTCAGGATAAGAGGAATACGATGGTCCGGCACCGTCCCGCACAGTCTGAGGTTCCTCAGGATAAGAGGAATACGATAGTCCGGCACCGTCCCGCACAGTCTGAGGTTCCTCAGGATAAGAGGAATACGATGGTCCGGCACTGTCCCGCACAGTCTGAGGTTCCTCAGGATAAGAGGAATACGATAGTCCATCTACACTGTGTGGTGCCGGATGGACATTTGAGGTAGTCGGGTTTTCTCCTGGACTATACTGTGTGATGTCTTCATCTTCTTCTTTACAGTCTGGAGACAAAGTGAGACAATCCTCTGAGGTTTTCCTCATCTTCTGTCCATCTACTAAAATAGAAATACAAAGATTATTACTAGACATCAGCTGATTGGTTCCCCTAAACCAGGACTCCGCCCACATCAGGCAGCTTTGTCTCTGAGGATCTTACAATTCCCCCCTCAAGGTAACTAGTAAATGGGTCCTCTGATCTCCTACCAGATCATTTCTTTATTCATGGACCTTAGTCCGAGATAGAGCTGCACGATTCTGGCCAAAAGGAGAATCACGATTATTTTGCTTAGAATGACGATCACAATTCTCTCACGGTGTAAAATCTTTTACATTTATACAAAAAAAAAAATGGGCTACCTTTACTGGCTATTTTTTTTAAAATTCATTAAAGTAATTTTTCCCCCAAAAAATGCATTTAAAAAGACTGCTGCGCAAATACAGTGCAACATAAAATATTGTAAAAACCACCATTTTATTCTGTAGGGTCTCTACTAAAAAATGATATAATGTTTGGGGGTTCTAAGTAATTTTCTAGCAGAAAAAATGATTTTAACTTGAAAAGAGCTGTCAGAAAAAGGTTTGGTGTTTAAGTGGTTAAACGTTCCTAATTTGCATACAGAAGTTTATTCCTTTGATGTGATACAATGTTTAGACTTAACTTTCCACTGATAAAGAATGTTTTCAAAACTTGGCAGGCTGCCCAGACTTTGACTTTTGGCTACAGAGCAGAGAGGAAATTCTTTGCATACCAAAGTGCAGAGAGAAAATTATTTTCATGTCAAAGATCGTGAAACCCTGTGTCAAGAATCGCAACGGGAAAAAGATCGCGATAACGATTCTTGATGATTAATCGTGCAGCTCTAGTCAGAGAGTGAGGAAACAACGAGAACTGTCTTTTATAGGAGTGACAGTGATGAGGGGATTATAGGACTAGTGCAGGGTTTGACAAATTTGCTTGGAATCTAGGAGCCAGCTAAAAAAGTTAGGAGCTAGAAAACGCGTCCCGACGAGCTAGCGCGCAGAAGCGAACACATACGTGAGTAGCGCCCGCATATGTAAACGGTATTCAAACCACACATGTGAGGTATTGCCGCGATAGTTAGAGCGAGAGCAATAATTCTAGCTCTAGACCTCCTCTGTAACTCAAAACAAGCAACCTGTAGAATTTAAAAAGGTTGTCGGCATTCCACGAGCGGACGCAATTTTTTTTTTTTTTTCAAAAAGTATTTATTGAATTTTCAAGAAATACAAAACAGGAGTGTCAAAGCAGGAGAGACGATGCAAGGTGTTACAGGTAACAAAAGGGACGCAGCCCTGGTGTGACAATACTCATACGTAAACAAAGACATGTCACTGAGCGGATCAGAGAATACGGCACTTGAAGAAGATCAATAAGCATGTAATGGTTACAGTAAATAGTTACAGTAGAGGCGAGATCCTCATCCACCGCCCCCCAAAAACAGGTGGGGGGTGCGAAGGAGGATACCGCCCCCACAGTGGTATGAACTGGTGGGATCTATGTAACAAAGATAGATACGTGGCCCGTGTGGATCTGGAGGACGATCCTAGAATTACAAAACAGCTAAAGTAACTTTGCATCGTCATAACATAACAATTGGAGCTAAGGTAGGAGGGGGGGGTGGGGGGGGTAAGGTGGGGGAGGGGGGAGGAGGCACCGAGATAGGAGCAGTGTCCAGTTGACCATAAGGGAGGGGGGGGAGAGAGAGAGGTGACAGCCAAGGCCAAAGTCATCTGTACAGACCCAATCAGCTGGGAGCGGTGGAAAGTGACAAAGATGGGGTATCCTTGCCTGAGGCCACAGGTGGAGGAGAAGTAAAGTAAGAGAAAGAGTAGTGTCCAAAGGCGCTGTAGTCCTCTGGAGAGAGTGATGCGGACATAAAAGGTTGCCAAGTTGCGAGGAAGCGGGACTTTGTCATAGTACGTTGGAAATCCGTTGTGGCTCGTTCCTTGTAGAGGAGGTGAAGGAGGTCTCGCGTAATCATGGTGATAGATGGGGGTTGAGGAGAGATCCAGTTTCTCAGGATAGCCCTTCGTGCGACCAAGAAGCATAGTAGAGGCCAGTTCTTGGGTACCTGTGAGGGGGGCGGGAGAGCAGTGGAAGGGGGGGCAGCCTCTTGAGATCTTTGGAGCAGCAGGGGGTCCCAGTAGCCAAATATGAGGAGGAAAGGGTCCTTGGGTAACTTCAGTAGGGTGATTTGAAAGACGTAAGCCAGGACTTGGTCCCAGAAAGTTGAGATAAATGAACATGACCAGAACCGGTGCGTCAGAGACGGTTTCGGGTGTTGGCACATGGGGCAGGATGCGACATTCGTGTCCTGAGATGAGCGTAGAAACGGGATGTGAGCCCGGTGAATTATCTTTGACTGGGTTTCCTTCCAAATTTCGTTCGGGGTTAACTGTTGGACTTTGTTAAAGCCATGTAGTAGTTTGGGTATCAGATTCTCGTCAGGAAAGTCCTTGCCCCAGTTAGCAGCGGATGAGGACGACAAGGAGGGTATGGCTTTAAGGAGCAGAGGCTTGTAAATGTCCGAGATTTTATAGGAGCATTCCTGGAGCAGTCGGTCCGTGAAGGTGGGGGAGAAGCGCTTCGCAGAATTAGTACAGGAGAAACGAATGTAATTGAGACATTGCCAGTAATGGAAGATATGCGACTTGGGTATATCAAACGTTTCAGCAGTTTCCGTGAAGGACAGGGGGAGGCCTGTCGACTTGTCGCACAGTGAGGAGAAAAGCGTCAACCCCTTTTCCTGCCATACTTGGAAGGGTTTGTGGTCCAGTCCCGCTGGAAAGCTGGGGTTGCCCTGGATGGGAAGGTGGCGAGACATGAAAGGGGACAGACCAAGGAGCTTCCGGGTTTCCCTCCAGGCGATGACTGTGTCCCTGAGTAGCAGATTATGCTGTAGTGTGGGAGTAATCGATTTCCATTTGCAGTGGAGGAGGGCCACTAGGGAGAAGGGGTATACCATAGCGGATTCTAGGGAATAGTTTGAGTACCTCGACGAGTGCGAGATCCAATCTAGACCCGTTCTTAGTAGACATGCTAAGTTGTACAATCTAACATTAGGAAGACTAACACCGCCTTCGCGTCTGGGAAGAAAAAGTTTTTTCAGAGCTATGCGGGGTCTCTTGCCATGCCATATAAATTTGGAGATAGCCGATTCAATAAGTTTAATATCTTTGTGGCGCAGGAGTAGGGGTATGGTTTGCATAGGGTATAGCAATCTGGCAAAGCTGACCATTTTGACCAAGTGACATCTTCCCAGGAGCGAGAGTGGCAGATCCGACCAGTTCAACAGTTCCTGATACAATTTTTGGAACAAAGGGGGGTAATTCAGATGGTACAGAGAAGAGGGGAGTTTGCCGATTTTTATGCCAAGATACGTAATGTGAGAGGTAGCTACCGTGAAGATGGAGTGGCGCGTCCAGGGGGGGGGGTCAGGGCGAGTGCCCAGGGGTAGGATCTCGCTTTTGGAATAGTTTATTCGGAGGCCGGAACAGAGACGAAACGTATCGAAAACCGTTTTAATGGTGAGCATATCTGAGGATGGGTCTGCCGAAAAAATGAGGACATCGTCGGCGAATAGAGACGAACGCAGGTCGTGGGAGCCCGATTGTATGCCGTGGAGGGGGGCTATTTGGGAGAGGTGCCTGGACAAAGGTTCTAGGGCTATGTTGAACAGGAGAGGGGAGAGGGGGCATCCCTGCCTCGTCCCCTTATGGAGGCGGAAATCATCTGAGAGAATTCCGGCGGCCACTAGTTTCGCTGAGGGAGTTGTATACATAGCGTTTATAAGATGGCAGAAGGGACCAGAGAATCCCATTTTTGCCATGGACAAGGAGAGCCAATCGAAGCTGACATTATCGAAGGCTTTCTCCGCGTCTAGTGTGATAATGGCATAGTCGCCTTCTGGGTGTTGTTTGGCGTGTTCCAAGGCCAGCATCACTTTGCGGATATTTAGGGTGGCCGTCCTACCCTTCACGAAACCCGATTGCGCCGGGTGTATTAGGGAGGGGATGATGTCGGAGAGCCTATTTGCAACGATCTTAGAGAGAATTTTCACATCAAGGTTTAAAAGGGATATTGGTCTGTAGGAACCTGGTTCAAGGGGGTCTTTACCTTTTTTAGATAGCAATTTGATAATCGCCTGGTTTCCCGAGGGGAGGTATGGACCGCCGGACCACACGCCGCTGTATACTTTGTGCAAGGTAGGCTCTAACATGGTTTGTAGGGTCTTATAGAGTTCGCCTGTGAAGCCATCTGGACCTGGGGCTTTCGAGGGTGTAAGTTTGCGGATGGTGTCTGATATCTCTGAGATGGAAATAGGGGCGTTTAGGCTTTCTAGTTGGGAGGGAGTAAGTTTAGGAATGTCTAGAGTGTCCAGGAAGGTGGCCGCCGCATTTTTGTCTATGGGGTCCGGTGCGTACAGGGCCGAGTAATATTGGAGCATCACTTTGTTAATCGCCGGGGGGGTGGATTTAACGGAGCCGCTGGGGTCTCTCAGGGAGGTGATGTGGGTGGGGGCAAAGGGGCCTTTACACAGCCTGGCAAGTAGTTTGCCCGACTTGTTCCCAAATTTGTGGCGGGTGGCATCTAAATTCGCTCTTTTGACTGTTTCTAGGGTGTCTGCCCAGGTGTCGAATGACCTCTTGGCTGCATGCCATTCGTCTCTGTTGTCAGGGGAGTCGGTTAGATATAAGGTCCTTTGTGCTGTATGTAGTCGGGAGCCTGTATGTAGTCGGGAGCTCGCTAATTTGTATTTAGATAGTGCGTTTCTCTTGAAAGAGGTAGCGTAGGAGATAATTTGACCCCTGAGGAAAGCCTTGCCTGCGTCCCAGAAGAGGTTTGGGTCATCTATATGGGGGGCATTTGCCGAAGAGTATTCTACCCAGGCTTTCTCCATAAAGAGTCTGAAGTCTGTGTGATTGTGGAGGTAGGAGGGGAAGCGCCATAACTTCGGGTGGGGAGGAAGGTCTAGGTTATCAAGGGATACTGATACCGGGGCGTGGTCGGAGACTGCGATGTCGAGGATATCAGAGGCTGACACCAAAGGGATTAAGTCGTCGGATCCGAAGAAATAATCTATTCTAGTGAATATTGCGTGGGGGTTCGAATAAAATGTAAATTCCCTATCTGCAGGGTGGGACAAGCGCCAAAGGTCTCGCAAGTGGAGGGAATCCATAGTGGAGGCGAATAGCGAGGGTTGCGACGTGTCAGGGCCTGTGCTGGAGCGTTTGGGGGACGATCTGTCGTCTACCTGGTGGAGAGTGTCATTGAAGTCACCTCCGACCAGATGGGGGAGATTGTTGTTTTGCAGTAGCCAGGAAGATAACTCGGAGTAGAAAGCTTTTCCTGGGCTGTTAGGGGCATAAACGTTAGAGATGACCAGTTCCTTGGAGCCAATTTTGAGGTGGGCCGAAACTAGCCGGCCATGTGAATCGGAATTAACCGCTAGAACCTTGCATGGGAGATTTTTATGGATCAGTAGGAGGACACCAGCCTTGCGGCCCTCCGCTTCAGAGCCCAAGACCGTGCCCACCCATAGTTTCTTCATGCGTGGGAAGTCAGGTGTGGCTAAATGTGTCTCCTGTAACAGCGCTATGTCCGCCTTAAGTCTTTTTAAGTGTCTGAGGATCTTCATCCTCTTGTTTGGGGATCTAAGGCCTTTTACATTCCATGAAAAGATTTTCATGTTATGGGCTCTGGGAAGGGGGTCTGAGATGTATTTGTAGGTGAGGCACCGCTTGGTGCGCGGGCCGAGGAGGTCACCATAGAAAGGGGCAGTAGGTCCTGCGCGTCACGGGAGGAAGAGGGGGTGCGTGGTGAGTGTATGTAGGTGCCGGGGGGAGGGGGAGGGGAAGAAGGAAGTGGGGTGAGTGGGGGCGAGAGGGAGAACTGAAAAGAAAGTAACAGAAATAACCAAACCAATATCGAGTACTTCGCTTTTTTCCGCATGGAGTCACTGTACTAGCAGGCCCCCTTGTCACGACCCTGGTGACAAGTGTCCAAGAGCCCGGACACTGGTAGCGAGGTTCCTAGCAGTGGAAACCGTCAGCGTACAGAGTGCGGGGGGGGGGGGCATGCAGATAAGAACGTGCAGTGAGACCAGGAGGGGCACATATATATAACTACTATAGCAACATAACTGAATGCATGAAAGATCCATTAGGGGGGGGGGGGGTAGAGGGAGAGCATGACCGGATAGAATGCAGTCATTTGCAGATGAGCATAGAACATAGTAAAACTAAATCAAATAATTATGTCAAGATGATAAGATAAACGAGCAAAAATAGGGACATAGAGTAGATCAGACAGATACATTACATATGAGTCTACCTGTCCTGACGCTGAGGATGAGCCGACCGCCAGTGGGTAGGGTCAGGCAGTGCCAAAGCATGGCCTGCTCGGGAAGGTCCTAGGCGGGGCAACAAGAGTGTTCAACGGTAAGGGTTGAGCCAAGGGGTAGCTCTGGTTGCAGGTAAATCATTTTGCGGTGACCCAGGCCGGTTCTTGAACCGAGGGCCTGAAGCGCTTGGGTGATTCTTTCCTCTGGCTTCTTTGGTCCAGTGGACGGTTGAGTGGAGAGGCCTTAGAGGGCGTCTGGGGGTTAGGGTGTGCATGACGCGACCGCAGGAAAGCTTCGGCTTCCGAGGGGTCCTGGAAGGTCAGCTGATCACCGTTAGGGGCCCTGAGGCGCAGTATGGCGGGAAAGGCCAAGGTGAATTTGATTTGTTGATTAAAAAGTTCCGTGCAGACCTGTTGAAATGCCTTTCTCTTTTTAGATACCTCAATGGAGTAATCAGCAAACACTAGCACTTTTACGCCGTCGATCTGGAGCTGGCGGGCTTGCCTAAAGGAGTGCAGTATGAGAGTCTTGTCAGCATAATTGAGGTATTTGGCGATAATCGGGCGCGGTGATTTACGGTCCGAGTTAAATGCCCCCATGCGATGCGCCCGTTCTACCGTGCAAGGGCCTGGAAGCCCCAGCGCCTCTGGGATACGTTGGGCGCAGAAATCTGAGAGTGCAGAGGCCTGAAGTGATTCCGGGACACCGACGAATCGCAGGTTGCTCCTCCTAGACCTGTTTTCTAAATCGTCCAATTTCTGGAGGATATATTGGTTTGTCTTATCTTGTGCATGCTCTAGAGCCTGGGCCTGATATAGCTCCTCTTCTGCGCTAGAGAGGCGCCGTTCCATCTCATTTAGTCTGGTGCCATGCTCTCCTAGCTGGGCCTTAATTTGTGCCATCCCGGCGTTCACGGCCTTCTCCACCGATGCTGCTATCATGGGGGTCAGCAGGGCTGCTACAGCCTGAGCTATGCGCTCGGTGGTGTTGTTCCCTGAAGCCTGGGGTGGGGAGGTGTGTGGAGAAGGTGGATGGGAGCTGTCACCGCTTACCTCCATGTCGGCCGGCGCTGTGGATGTCCGCGGAGCGGAGTAGGCCGAAGCCGGGGCCTCAATTTGCGGCTGGGCCGCCGCCGGCGGCACCGTCTGGGCCGTGTGGGCGCGAGCGCCCGTTTTTTCGACGAATCGATCCATAGGGGTGCAGGGATGTGCCCAGAGGTGGAGGGGGGCTCGAATGGCTTCTTGGGCCGGTTTTACAGGCTGATTTGCGGATCATACGGCGGGAGCTGCAGAGGAGAGCTGCTAGTCCATGCGGCGCCGGAACAGGAAGCCCGGACGCAATTTTGAAGCGTGACATGTTGGGAATCAATTTACTCGGCGCAACATCATCTTTCACAATATAAAAAAAAAAATGGGATAACTTTACTGTTGTCTTATTTTTTAATAAAAAAACGTGTATTTTTTCCCCCAAAAAGTGCGCTTGTAAGGCCACTGCGCAAATACGGCGTGACAGAAAGTATTGCACCGATCGCCATTTTATTCTCTAGGGTGTTAGAATAAAAAATATATATAATGTTTGGGGGTTCTAATTAGAGAGAAGGAGATGGCAGTGAAAAATTACACATTGGAACTGCTATTTTACTTGTAATGCCAACATCCAACCACCAGATGGCGCAGGTCACAGAAGGAAGCTTGGCACTTCACAAGGCCGCAAAGCCGCGGTCTCAATTACCGGGCGTCACGCGATCGCGCGGTGGGGGCGCACAGGGGCACACTGTGCCTCCGTTAGCCCCCACCTCCCCCGGCGCGCAATCGCCGCGATCGGCGGCGGGCCCACAACGGCCGGTAATTGAGGCCACGGCTTTGCAACCTTGTAGGCCGCAGCCTCAATTAGCCGGTGGACGCGGGCGCCAGGTCACAATTTCTTGTCACAATTGCGACCTGGCGCCCAGATTTTGTCGATCCCTGGACTAGTGTCCCCTCCCCCTCTATCACTCATTACCATCTTCCCAACACAAGAAGTCCTGCACTTCCTTATTTAGTCCATGATTTAGTCATAATAACAGCGAGGCTGAGCCCCACCAGAGGTCAGTGAGTGAGGATGGGGAGAACAACCAAGATGAAGACTGGACTGATCCTGAAGATCACCATCATTGGGTTATTGACTCCTCCCTCATTATCACTTTCTGTTTAAGGTTCCAAAGTCTGAGGATGTTATCACATTATTATCAACGTGTAATGTCCAGCTGGTAGAAAATGGGTGCAAAAGAGGTAAGGCCTATGTAATGTACAACTTATTATACCTGTATAGGATACAACAGTTAGGATTTTATAATATCAGAATGATGTAATGCACAACATAGAGTATATAGTGCAGGGGTCAGGAGTATGTAATGTACAACAGAGTGTATAGTGCAGGGGTCAGGAGTATGTAATGCACAATATAAATTATATTCAGTGTTCAGTGGAATTTTAAATGTTTACTTTAGACGTCCCACACTACGGAAAGAACAACTTCTAAGAATCAATCGATGATCAACTGTCAAAAACAGGATGGCACTATTTCAACTACTACACCTATCATGCACCCTGATCAACACAAGATCCGCAGTCAAGCACAGACAGGAAATTCACAAGTTCATCACCCAACACAACACAGATTGCCTTTTCATCACAGAAAGCTGGCTAACATTGGACTGTAACACCATCCTAGCAGAACTAGTGCCAGAGAACTATTGCAGCCTAACCGAGAACAGAATCGGGCAAAGAGGAGGAGGCCTAGCAGTGATCTACAAATCTCACCTCTCTCTCACCAAACCAACTCTACAGAGCTCATTGCCGTTCATGGAAACACTCACCCTGCAACTCCAAACAACACTCCAGGACAGCGTCCACATACTACTATGCTACAGACCGCCGGGACCAAAGACACATCTCCTCACATCTCTGACAGAATTTATCTCGACATACACCTTGAAAACCAAACACCTCCTGCTACTTGGGGACCTCTGGGCCAACTCCTCCCAGGATCCCATCGCCACCGCCTGCTTTGACCAATCGAAAGGACTAGGTCTGCAGCAACTGATATGTGCTCCCACGCATGTTTCGGGTCACACCCTCGACCTTATCTTCAAACAGAATATGGACATCAACACACTGGAGAACAGGCCCTTACCCTGGACAGATCACTATGCAATCAAATTCAAAATAACCACCGACAATGTCTTCAAAAAACCGACAAACCCATTAACAACACACTGGACAAGATCACAGAAGAAACTCCACTCGGAACTCTTCAAAACCACACTATTGAACGAAATAACAATGATAAAACAAAATCAATCAACAGAGGAAACACTCAACTCCATTAACAAAGCATTACTACAGACAGCAAACATAATCGCTTTGAGACGGAGAGCACTCATCCGGAAAAATCATTCCAGTTGGTTCAATGACGCTCTCACATTATTGAAGCAAGTACGCAGAAGAGCGGAAGGAGCCTGGAGAAGAAACACAACAAAGGAAAACCACACAAATTACAAATTTATCACTAAGAAATATCACAAAGAAATCAATCTTCAAAAGCAAAAAATAACACTTCTCTAATACCATCACAAAAGCCCGAAACCGTCCCTGCAAGCTTTTTAACCTAGTCACTCAGACTATGAATCCAGCCTTCCTAAAGGATCCAAATATTGAAACAAGATTTCTGCAATGAACTATCAGATTTTTTCATTGACAAAATTGAAAAAAATATGTGAAACTATTAAAAAAAAAAAAAAAAAACATCAACAAGCCTCACCCCTACAAATCAAGAAGGAAATATCAATATAAATATTCTTCAATCAACAAAATTTACACTGGATCCAATTACCATGGATACCACTAAAAGCATCATCAGAAGCCTCCGAAACAGTAACAACATCATTCCCACAAAACTTCTGAAAGAATGTGCTGATATTTTGGCACCCACGATCACACACACCTTATAAATCAATCATTTAAAGAAGGTATGGTTCCGACCCCCCTCAAGCAAGGCATAATCAAACCCCTTCTAAAGGAATCTAACCTCGACCCCAAACACCCAAACGATCGTCGACCTATAACCAGCCTTAATGTCTTCTCCAAGATTATTGAGAAAGCAGTAGTACAACAGCTACAACACCATTTAGACACCCACAAACTACTGGACCCACTACACTCGGGTTTCCGACCGGGTCATGGGACAGAAACAGCACTCCTCAAAATATGGGATGATGCCCTTGAAGCAGCAGACGAAGGAGAATCCTATCTTCTGATACTGCTGGACCTTAGTGCTGCCTTTGACACAGTAGACCACAAAATGTTGCTAACTCGCCTCACAGAAGTAGCCAGAGTTGCAGACTCAGATCTACCCTGGTTCACATCATTCCTGGAAAAATCGATCCCAGACAGTGAAACTAGGACCCTTCACTTCGGAAGCACATACCATTTCATACGTAGTCCCTCAAGGATCACCTCTGTCGCCCGTACTATTCAACATCTATCTCTGCCCACTCCTCAAAATTATCAGTAATCAGGACCTACTCTACCATTCCTACGCTGACGACACTCAACTATGCTTTCGCATCAGCAACAAAAAAGACCAATACCACGGACTAGAACAATTCCTCACATTGATAGACAACTGGATGATGGAGAGTCACCTTAAATTGAATGGATCCAAAACAGAACTTCTTCTGCTTCATGCAAACCGAAAGACAAATTCTAGGACGACATGGACACCACCCCCCATTTTGGGACAAACCATCACGTCAAGCACCAAAGTCAAAAGTCTAGGAGTCACCTTTGACTCTGAAATGACTATGGATGCACAAATAGGATTAGTAGTCAGCGGATCTCACCATCTTCTCCGCCTGCTACGAAGACTCATCTCCTTCATCCTGGAAGAGGATACAACAGTAGTGGTTGGAACAATTATCAACTCCAGGCTCGACTATGCAAACTCCCTCTACCTTGGACTTCCAAAATACAAGATTGCTCGTCTACAAGTCATCCAGAACACGGCAGCAAGACTGGTAACAGGAATCAATCACCCCGTCCCTGAGGACCCACCATTGGCTGGCCGTAAAAAACCGAGTCACATTTAAGGCCCCCTGCCTGACTCACAAATGTGTACAAGGACTCGCCCCCCCAATATTTATGTGAGAAAAAAAAATACCACAACCCCAATCGCATTCTTCGATCAACCAACCAAACCTGGAGAGATCACCATGCAATCAAATTCAAAATAACTAACAACACCATCTTCAAAAAACTGACAAACCCGTTAACAACACACTGGACAAGATCCCAGAAGAAACTCCACTCAGAACTCTTCAAAACTACATTATTAAATAAAATAACAATAATAAATCAAAATCAATCAGCAACGGAAACACTCAACCTCATCAACAAAGCTTTACTACACACTGCAGACAAAATCGCTCCGAAATGCAGAACGCTCATCCGAAAAAACAACTCCGGCTGGTTCAATGACGCTCTCACATTATTGAAGCAAGAACGCAGAAGAGCGGAAGGCACCTGGAGAAGAAACCCAACTATGGAAACCCACAAAATCTACAAATTAATCACTAAGAAATATCACAAAGAAATCTTCAAAGCAAAAAAAGAACACTTTTCAAACATCCTCGCAAAAGCCCTGAATCGTCCCCGTGAGCTCTTCAACTTAGTCGCCCAAACCATGAATCCAGCCTGCCTAGAGGCTCCGAAACATGAAACACAAGATTTTTGCAATGAATTATCGGATTTTTTCATAAACAAAATTGAAAAAATCTGTGAAACAATTCAGCAAAAATAATCACCAACCCCATCCCCACAATTCTAAAAGGTAAAATTAATACAAATACTCATCAATCAATAAAATTTAAACTGAAGCCAATTTCCATCGACACTACTAAAAATATAATCGGTAGCCTGCGAGACAGTACATCGCCTAATGACATCATTCCCACAAAATTGCTGAAAGAATGGGCCGATATCTTGGCACCCGCGATCACGCACTTTATAAACCAATCATTTAAGGAAGGCATGGTGCCGACCTCCCTAAAACAAGGCATAATAAAAAAAAAAACAACCTCGACCCTAAAGACCCAAACCACCGTCAACCTATAACCGGCCTCAACGTCTTCTCCGAGATTATTGACAAAGCGGTAGTACAAAAGCTACAGCACCATTTAGACACCCACAAACTACTGGACCCACTACAGTCGGGTTTCCATCCTGGTCACGGGACAGAAACAGCACTCCTCAAAATATGGGATGATACTCTCGAAGCAGCAGATAAAGGAGAATCATGTCTTCTGATTCTGCTGGACCTTAGTGCCGCTTTTAACACAGTAGACCACAAAATGTTGCTTACTTGCCTCGCAGAAGTAGCTAGAGTGGCAGACTCGGATCTACCCTGGTTTTCATAATTTCTGGAAAACCGATCCCAGACAGTGAAACTAGGACCCTTCACTCCCAAAGCACGTACCGTGGCATGCAGAGTCCCTCAAGGGTCACCCCTGTCGCCCGTACTATTCAAAATTTATCTTCGCCCACTCCTCAAAATTATCAGTAACCAGGATCTACTCTACCTTTCCTATGCTGGCGACACTCAACTCTACCTTCGTATTGGCAACAAAAAGGACCAATACCATGGACTAGAAAAATGCCTCACCTTGATAGACAACTGGATGACGGAGAGTCACCTTAAACTCAATGGATCAAAAACAGAACTCCTTCTGCTCCACGCAAACCGGAAGAGTCTTGCAAGGTCCACATGGACACCCCCGCCCATCTTGGGGCAAACCATCACCCCTAGCACCAAAGTCAAAAGCCTCCGAGTCATTTTTGACTCCGACATGACAATGGATGCTCAGATTGGGTCTGTAGTCAGTGGATCCCACCATCTTCTGTGCCTGCTGCGAAGACTCGTTCCCTTCATCCCGAAAGAAGACACAGCAGTTAGTGGTGGGAACAATAATCAACTCCAGGCTCAATTATGCAAACTCCCTTTACCTCGGACTCCCAAAACACCAGAACGCCCGTCTACAAGTTGTCCAAAACACGGAGGCACGACTGGTAACTGGAAAAAAAACCTGGGAATTAATCACTCCATCCCTGAGGTCCCTCCACTGGCTGGCTGTAAAGGAACAAGTCACATTCAAGGCCCTCTGCCTGACCCACAAATGTGTACAAGGCATCACCCCCAAATATTTATGTCAGAAAATAAAAAACCACAACCCCAATCGCGTTTTCCGATCAACTAACCAAAATCTACTACAAATCCCAAAGGCCCACTACAAGACAAAAGGAGAACGAAGATTTGCAGTCCAAGGACCTTGACTGTGGAACGCACTACCAACTAATATACGAACGGAAGTGAATCACCAGGCCTTCAGGAAAAAACTCAAGACCCACCTATTCTGAAGGCCAAATTAGAAGGAAATTGATACCAAGGGCCTTGAGGCGATTCAGTTCACATTTGTAGCACCATATAAGTTTTTCACTCACTCACTCAAATCCTCAAGGCTATAAGTCTAGAGGAGAACAAAAATTTGCAGTCCAAGGACCTTGACTGTGGAATGTGTTACCAACTAACATCCGAACGGAAGAAAGTCATTAAGCCTTCAGAAAAAAACTCAAGACCCACCTCTTCTGAAGTCTAAAGAAGAAAAAAGATAAGATGGAGCCATCTAATACCAGGAGCCCACCAGAGAGGCGATCCAGTTTGCATTCACACTGCTGCCTCCTAACTCCTGAGAGTGACTTGGGTCTGAGACTATACAGACATATCCCTCCACCTGGCACAGCCAACAGAACAAGTAAGCCTGGGAGAATTGTTCTGTCAGAGATCTTGCCATACCCGGGTATGGGGCAGAAGACCCAAAGCACATACCCCAGGTGCCTAGATCTAGTAACGCCTATGGTGAAGATTAACATTTTTCTGCCAGCTGAACCCCAGAATCTCCAAAAAAAACTGTCTAGATACAGAAGAACACAGCTCAGAAAAGTGACCAGGGTAGTACAGGCTGATATCACCCAGGCCTTGCTCAACCCCGGACCAATCAGTGAGCAGTATGGGTGTAGGAATGTATTTAGTGTTAATGACCCACCTGTGCTGATCTCTGTAAGAGTGCCGTCCTCTAGAATTAGCCTCAATATTCCATCCTCCTGATCATCGCTCACATAAGTCTCTTCTTCTTCTTTAACCTCAACTTTAGGATCTCTCAGGTCTCCACTCTGAATATAGAATAAAAATGACATCAATGGTAACAATGCAGATAATGTACAGATCCTAATGATACTATCAGTGATTGTTCCTCATCTACCTGATGATGGTGGGGGATGGTGTGACCTTCCTGTGTGGAATCCCGGGAATACAGAGGACGGGGACATCTCTCTGGTGGGTTCCTGGTATTAGGTGGCTCCATCATATCCTTGTGTCCTTCTGAAAACTCCTCCATCACTCCATACTCCTCATCCTCCTCTTTATACTCTTCTTTAACATCAATATTATCATCCCCGAGGTTTCCACTCTGAATATAGAATAAAACATTCATTATAATAAACATGCTGTGTATAAATCAGGACTACCAATAATTGTTCCTCATCTACCTGATGATGGTGAGGGATGGTGTGACCTTCCTGTGTGGAATCCCGGGAATACAGAGGACGGGGACATCTCTCTGGTGGGTTTCTGTAGCTGGATGACTCCATCATGGTGTCCTGGTACAGATCTTTGTGTTCTTTTAGAGACTCTGACTCCTCCATCATCCCATCCTCATCATCCTCCTCTTTTATCTCTTCTTTAACCTCAACTTTAGACTCTCTCAGGTCTCCACTCTGAATATAGAATACAAATGACATCAATGGTAACAATGCAGATAATGTACAGATCCTAATGATACTATCAGTGATTGTTCCTCATCTACCTGATGATGGTGGGGGATGGTGTGACCTTCCTGTGTGGAATCCCGGGAATACAGAGGACGGGGACATCTCTCTGGTGGGTTCCCATTACTGGATCCATCTGTAGGAAACACACACACTGACTGAATACATTGTTTCTATGTGTTTATCAGATGATGGGGGATCTAGGTGGAGCCTCCGTACTGCTCTCTCCTTTACAATAAAGTCTCCTCTTACCCGGTGATGTGAGGGGCGGCTGATTGTCCATCATGACGTCCTTGTAGAGATCCTTGTGTCCTTCTAAATCCTCCCACTCCTCCATGGAGAAATAGACAGTGACATCCTGACACCTTATAGGAACCTGACACACACAATGATACAGTCACCATCCAGACACACCCCTTGTCTGTTACTGGATAATGTCCCAGAATTCCCGGCACCGCTCACCTCTCCTCCATCATCTCTCTGTTGACTTCTAGAATCTTCTTTGTATTTCTCTATTCTATCAGGGAGGGAGGTGGAGGCAATGTGATGGTCATATGATCTCCAGTAAATGTGTATATAGACTGCGCTGCCAAAAATATAAATAAAGATTATTAAACAGTTTGCCACATGTAAAGAATAAAGAAATGAATAACACCAGAAAACACAACTAATGTCCAATGTATCAAAAAGTCCCCTTCAAATATCAGTTGCTTGAAAAACAAGAGGTAGGTGATCAGGTGCTGTGCCATTAGTAACAGATAAACACGTGACCCCTTCCAGGTGACCCCACATGGATGACACTCACCACAATGGATGGATCTTCTATTACTAGATAGGTCTCACTGTGCATTTTGGTTGGACCCGCTGTGTATCTTGTCACCAACTTGTCCATTCACATGTACCTGGATGTGATTTCTTCCAATGCCATACACTACCACTCCCCCCACTAATAGAAGTGGTATAATCCAATTAGTGTAGACCAGCGGTCTTAAAACTGTGGCCTTCATGCGGCCCTTTGCTTGCCTTTATCTGGCCCTCGGGGTACTATTCCATCCACTGACACTAACTATGGGGTATTAATTATCCCACTGACATTAACGATAGAATACCATTCCATCCTTTGACATCAACAATGGGGCACTATTCATTTCATTGATATGAACAATGGGGCACAATTCCTTCTTACTGACATCAACGATGGGACATTTTCTACTCCCACTGGCCCCACTAAAGTCTAAACTGGCCCTTTGTTTAGGAAGTTTGGAGACCCCTGATATAGACTGAGGAGGTGAGAAGGTGATTGGTGGGAAAGGTGACACATCTCCAAAATGGAGAGTGTTTTCCGGCCCTGTAAGTGGGGGAATGTTCTGCCCCTGAAGGGGTTAATCTAGGTCTCCACACTATATATGTGTGTATCATCATCTGCTGGAGATAAAAGACGTCACAGTGACTATGGAGGAAGAGGACGGACATGACGGGGTTACTGGGTGTAAATAGAAAATAAGATCTTATTACCTCCTCTACTGCTACTTCAAACAACGTCTTCTCTCTACTTCCTCCCGACTCACCTCTCACCCGGAACTTCCTGTCTGTACATGACATCACTTCCTGTCTGTCTTCCTGATAGGAGTGAGATCACCATCTTGTGGAGATCAGAGGAACTGCAGCCCTGTGAAACATCTCGTAGTGTGAACACGGCCTTGTGCTGTGTGTGTATGTATTGTATATCCTTATAGATGGGTCATCTCCACTCCCACCAAGGGGGATAGAAATATATTACTGACTAGTCCAGCCTTTATCAGCCAGGGATCCTCCAAAGGTTTTTAGGGGTTCCCTGTGAATTGATACATTTCTGTCTTTCAGTAACAACAATTTCATAATAATGTAAAAATGTCCTTCTTTCACTGATCACTGATATGAGGGGATCCTTCTCCCATCGGTCACCAATAAGGGACCAATAAACAGATCACTTGTTTGGTTGTGTTTGGGTTTGGAGTGAATTTGCCCTGTTTGGGGTGAGATAACGGCTGCACTGATTGGGTATTCAGCCAAGATGAACCTTCAGTTGCAGTATGACTACCAATGCGAAATGTGGCAGCTTCCCACCTCAGTGAGTGCAGATTTTAGTATTTCCTTTTAATAAAAAGCGTTACATGATGTGGGATTCCCCTTTCTCTCCTCCCTGAGTGTGTATGAAGAGGCGGAGCTCCTGAGTGTGTATGAAGAGGCGGAGCTCCTGAGTGTGTATGAAGAGGCGGAGCTCCTGAGTGTGTATGAAGAGGCGGAGCTCCTGAGTGTGTATGAAGAGGCGGAGCCCTGAGTGTGTATGAAGAGGCGGAGCCCTGAGTGTGTATGAAGAGGCGGAGCTCTTGAGTGTGTATGAAGAGGCGGAGCTCTGAGTGTGTATGAAGAGACAGAGCCCTGAGTGTGTATGAAGAGGCGGAGCTCCTGAGTGTGTATGAAGAGACAGAGCCCTGAGTGTGTATGAAGAGGCGGAGCCCTGAGTGTGTATGAAGAGGCGGAGCCCTGAGTGTGTATGAAGAGGCGGAGCTCCTGAGTGTGTATGAAGAGGCGGAGCTCCTGAGTGTGTATGAAGAGGCGGAGCTCCTGAGTGTGTATGAAGAGGCGGAGCCCTGAGTGTGTATGAAGAGGCGGAGCCCTGTGTGTGTATGAAGAGGCGGAGCTCCTGCTGGAACATCGGTCGGAGGAGGAAGCCGAGTCTAGGAGGGAGACTGACAGAAAGCGCAGCAGACTTGCAGGAGTGAGCGAGGAGGATCCATCGGAGGTGAGGAGAGTGGGAAGGATGTTGGTGACTCTGGTAGATGAAAAGCTGGGAGTCATATTGCTCTGGTGAGTGGGGAAGCACCACTAAGGGGGCGCCCTCACCATCACGTGTGTAAGAGGAGGAAGAAGGCGTGGCTACACTACAGCTGGCACAGTTTGGAGGACCGAGAACTTTCACACCTTATCAACTTTTCATTGATTGGTGGATTGTTTTTGGAGCAAAATAAGTTAATTGAAGTAGATGTAAAGTGGAAGCAGTGGACTTGCAGAGAACACTATATTGAGCACAAAATATTGTATAATTACATGAATTTACACAGATTTTACTTTATTTAATGTAGCAGCAATTATTACAAGATTAAAAAAGTATGTGTAAAGTGGAAGCAGTGGATCTGCAGGGAACAGCATCTTGAGCACAAAGCACTTTATGTTGTATATGAATTTGCACATGGATCAGATTACTTCATTTATTGATAAACACCATAAGATGAATGAAGTAGGTGTAAAGTGGAAGCAGTAGATCTGCAGAGAATATTATTGGGGCCCCTAGCACTTTATATATGAATGTCTCCACATATTTTAGTGTATTTGTGATAATTGATGGGCGGCACACACAATAGGACAGCGCTGTGACACATAATGCTCTTCTAGGTGATAAAGGGAAGACTTACCTTTATTACAGCAGCAGTCCGGTAGAAGTTATTTCTGGAGGTATTTGAGTTGTTACACATAGCGCAGGTTTTTTTCTATTTATATTGGTGACATAATTGCCCAAATCTGGGGATCAGGAGCCATTTCCACCCTTTACTCTCGGCTGGGGTTCTTTGTATCCATATAACAGATGTTCTACATGACTAAATCTCACATCAATTTTACTGCCAAATCAAAGGGGCCAAAATGTCTCCCCTCCCCCGAGCAGCAATATATTTCTATCCCCCTTGGTGGGAGTGGAGATGACTCATCTATAAGGATATACAGTACATACACACACAGCACAAGGACGTGTTCACACTACGAGACGTTTCTGCAGTTCCTCTGATCTCCACAAGATGGCAGACAGGAAGTCTCTATGGAAGACAGGAAGTGATGTCAGGTACAGACAGGAAGTTCCGGGTGAGAGGTGAGTCAGGAAGAAGTAGAGAGAAGACATTGCTGGAAGAGGCAGCAGAGGAGGTAATAAGATCTTATTTTCTATTTACACCCAGTAACCCCGTCATGTCCGTCCTCTTCCTCCATAGTCACTGTGACATCTTTTATCTCCAGCAGATGATGATACACACATATATAGTGTGGAGACCTAGATTAACCCCTTCAGGGTCAGAACATTTCCCCACCTATGGGGCCAGAACATTCTCTTCATATTGGAGATGTGGGGGGGAGGTTTATATAGACATAAACTTTATGTCTACATAACACACCCCTATCCCCCCCACATCTCCAATATAAAGAGAATGTTCCGGCCCCATAGGTGGGGAAATGTTAAAGGCCAAAGGGAAGGAGGATCCCAGAAACATATCAAACACTAAACTGAATGTTCCTCTGTGTGTAAGACCACTGGGGGGCGTTCTTACATGATAGAACCCCTCATATTATCCCCCATACACCCCCATACTAATATTATACAACCAGTACAGTCCAGATCATTCTCTCTTATTAATTATTGGTCCACAGGTAAATCTGTATACATCACATGACCAATCAGCATGGAGCAGGACCGGAGTCACATGACTGTGAGGATTCTAAACCTCACCCTGGAGATCATCTACCTGCTGACCGGAGAGGTGAGGAGGATTTCTTGGAGGTCACATGACATCACTTTTATCTCTATTAACCACTTAAGGACCGCCGCATGTACATTTACGTCGGCAGAATGGCACTTACAGGGACATTGGCGTCCCTGCCTAGACGTGGGTCGGGGGTCCGATCGGGACCCCCCCCGGTACCTGCGGCGGTCCCCGTGGCTGTCCGAGCGATCCGGGATGAGGGGGCGGCTGTTTGTTTTTGTCCGCCCCCTCCGGATCGCTCCCAGCCAATCCGCGCGCTCCCCCGTGTGTCACTTCCTCTGCCTCTGCCGTCGTATCTCTGAGATCCGACGGTCGGATCTATGCGACTGATTCATAGAATCAGTTGCGCATAGATCTCCCTTAGATCCGACAGGTGTAAGTGACTTAGACCGTCGGATCTTAGGCTGCAATCTTCCGCTGTCCGCTAGGTGGCGTTTCATGTTTTACTCGCGACAAATATGCAAATGAGGAGATACGCCGATTCAGAAACGAACGCCCGCCCGTCGTTTTTTTTTTACGTTGTTTGCGTTCGGCTTTTTCCGGCGGATAGTTACCCCTGCTATATGAGGGGTAGCTAATGTTAAGTATGGCCATCGTTCCCGCGCCAAGTTTTGAATTTTTACGTTGTTTGCGTAAGTCGGTCGTGAATACGAATGGCTGTAGTTTACATTAACGCCGAAAACAATGACGTCCTAGCGACGTCATTTGGAGCATGCACACTGGGAAATTTCGCCGGCGGCGCATGCGCAGTTAAATCGGCGCGGGAACGCGCCTGATTTAAATTGTACACTCCCCCTAGCCGCGGAATTTGAATTCCGCCGGGGGAGTTACGATCCGCCGGCGCAAGTTTGGAGGTAAGTGCTTTGTGAATACTGCACTAGCCTCGCAAAATTGCGCCGGCGGATCGTAAATCAAATAGATTACGCGGATCTAAAGATCCGCTAATCTATGAGAATCTAGCCCAGTGAGTCTGCACAACACTACACTGACACCAGGACACACGCAGACACATTAACCCCTTGCGATCACCCCCACCTCCCTGTCACAGTGTCACTGAATGCAGTGATCATATATGTACTGATCACTGCATTTAGTGTCAGTGTGACAGGCAGTTAGTGTTAGGTTCAGGGTAGCCCCCGTACCCCCCCTAATAAAGGTTTAACCATTTGATCACCGCCCTAGTTAACCCTTTCACTCCCTATTGCCAGTGTCACTAAGCGATCATTTTTCTGATCGCTGTATTAGTGTCGCTGTTCCCGCTAGGTAGCTATTTTTTTTTTTATTGCGATTTTTTTTTTTTACTAAAGACATGTGGCTGAATACATTTTGGCCTAAATGTTTGACTAAAATTTAGTTTATTTGATTTTTCTTATAACAAAAAGTAAAAAATATTGTTTTTTTTTCAAAAATGTCGCTCTATTTTTGTATATAGCGCAAAAAATAAAAATACCACCAAAAGAAAGCTCTATTTGTGGGAAGAAAAGGACGCAAATTTTGTTTGGGAGCCATGTCGCACGACCGCGCAATTGTCTTAAGGGACGCAGTGCCGAATTGTAAAAACCCCTTGGGTCATTTAGCAGCATATTGGTCCGGTCCTTAAAGAGGAGTTCCACCCATTTTTTTAAGTTTGGCTGTACTGCATGCCCTTAATGCATAGTTTTCACAATGGGCAATATTTAAAAAAAAATTGGATGGTAAATACCTTTTGTCCCTGTTTTTATGCACAGCTTCCGGTCCTAATCACCTAGGCGATCAAGTCACAAGGCAATTCGCAATGGTTCCTGGGATGAATCGCCTTTTACCGAAATCTCGCGTTTTACTGTGTGCAGGGAGAGAGAGAAAGAGAGAGGAGCTTTCTGACATCATCGGTGAAGTCGGGGTGGGCGGGACAGAGCAGCTATTGATCGCCAGCCAATTATTTGGCTTCTTAAGAAAGGGGGCGGAGCCGCATACACGTAGCGGTCCGCCCCGACTCCATCCTATTGGCTCGCGATCGATAGCTGCTCTGTGCCGCCCACCCCGACATCGCCAATTAATATTCTGAAAGCTCCTCTCTCTCTCTCCCTAGATTACAAGACAGTGTCACACACCGTCACTGGGGAGAACAATGTTGAGCCGTGCTGGAGGGGGAGAGAGAGAGAGGAGCATTTAGAATATTCATCAGCGATGTCGGGGTGGGCGGGACAGAGGAACGCCAGCCAATAGGATGGGGTCAGGGCGGAGCCGCATACATAAATAATTGGCTTGTGTTAAATAGCTGCTTTGTCCCGCCCACCCCGACATCGCAAATGAATATTCTGAAAGCTTCTCTCTCTCCCTAGATTACAAGACAGTGTCACACACCGTCACTGTGTAGAGCAACATTGAGCCGTGCTGGAGGGGGAGAGAGAGGAGCTTTTAGAATATTCATTGGCGATGTTGGGGTGGGCGGGACACAGGAATGCCAGCCAATAGGATGGGGGTCAGGGCGGAGCCGCATACATAAATAATTAGCTTGTGTTAAATAGACGCTTTGTCCCGCCCACCCCGACATCGCAAATGAATATTCTGAAAGCTCCTCTCTCTCCCTAGATTAAAACCAATATAAGGATGGTGTCACCCTGTTTCGGTCCACAACCACTATTAATTTTTTTTTTTTTTTAAAAGCCTATGGCGTGTGAACACACCCAAAAAACTCCACCCGGTGCAGAAAAAATGTGCACACACATAAAGAGTGTTCACAAAAACGTGCAGACGGGTGCATCGTCAAGTGGTCCTCCTGTGAAGAAGGGACCCAAACCCTGATCCCCCGGGGCGTTAGGCTCCAGACGGGGACTGAGGTACTGTGGTCTGAGCAACCGAAGCCGACACGGACCCAACTTCCTCGGAGGGACTGCCGAAACAGAACCCTCCCAGTACTAGGTGGGGCTCCCCCGAAGGGAGACCCCATGAGAGCAGGCGAACTAAGCCAGAAGGCCATGTCCACCCACTCCCAAGACGTTCAGGGCTGGCCCGAGGACCCGCACCCTACTAATCACACAGTGACACAAAACGTGCACAACAAAAAAATACAAAAAAGTGACAAACACAGGCTTAAATAAAATAAAGTGGGGGAAGGGATAGTGGAGAGGAGAGTGAAATAAGTGGCCATTGTGGTGAAACAATGACCAGGCCCTCCGGCCAGGAATAAAAAAAAAAAAAAACACAACCACTATTAATGCCAGTGCATTTCCTGCCTAATGTGACTTCTCTTTCCTTTCCTCCCTGTGTTGTGATTGACAGGTTGCTATAGCATGGGGGCAGGAACTTCTGCAGACTCGAGATTGCCATAGCAACCTGTCAGAAAGAAGGACGGCCTCCCTGAGGCATTACTGAGCATGTGCGAGATTTGCTGGTGCATGATGGGTAGATAGCTGAAAAGAAATCCAGGAAACACGAGAGGGCTTCAGATGCCCACAACTAGAATGGAAACTGCCTGCTTCTGAGATCAGAAAGAAAATAACTAGAACTGGAACTCCCCTTTAAGTGGTTAATAATACACAGACCTGAGCGGAGAGGTGAGGAGGATTCTGGGAGGTCACATGACATCACTCTTCTCTCTATTAATAATACAGACCTGACAGGAGAGGTGAGAGGGATTCTAACGTGATATTCCTATTGGTTCCTCAATACAGAGATTTCCTCTTGTGAAGTCAGGTGATCACATGACCATCACAGTGCCTCCATGTGACTCCCTAAAACCCGAGAGACACAACATGGAGAAGATTCTAGAAGTCACCAAGAAGATGATGGAGCTGCTGACAGGAGAGGTGAGGAGGATTCTGGGACATTATCCAGTAACAGACAAGGGATGTGTCTGGATGGTGACTGTATCATTGTGTGTGTCAGGTTCCTATAAGGTGTCAGGATGTCACTGTCTATTTCTCCATGGAGGAGGGGGAGGATTTAGAAGGACACAAGGATCTCTACAAGGACGTCATGATGGACAATCAGCCGCCCCTCACATCACCGGGTAAGAGGAGACTTTATTGTAAAGGAGAGAGCAGTACGGAGGCTCCACCTAGATCCCCCATCATCTGATAAACACATAGAAACAATGGATTCAGTCAGTGTGTGTGTTTCCTACAGATGGATCCAGTAATGGGAACCCACCAGAGAGATGTCCCCGTCCTCAGGATTCCACACTGGTCAATATTAAAGAAGAGATAAAAGAGGAGGATGATGAGGATGGGGTGATGGAGGAGTCAGAGTTTCCAAAAGAACACAAAGATCTGTACCAGGACACCATGGTGGAGTCATCCAGCTACAGAGACCCCCCAGAGAGATGTCCCCGTCCTCTGTATTCCCGGGATTCCACACAGGAAGGTCACACCATCCCTCAATATTGCAAGGTTGGTGGGACAGAGGTTATAAAACACACTTATAGAGACAATATGTGGATTTTATATGTCACAATAATAAAGATTATATCTTACAGATGATATTCTCTCTCATTCTCTTGGTTTAGAGTGGAGATCCAATCGATATAGAATTTGAGGTGAAATCAGAAGAAGAAGAGACGTATGTGAGGGATGATCAGCAGTCTATGGAGGAGGATGGAATAACGGGGACATTTATAGAGGAGGACACTCCTACAGAGATCAGCACAGGTGGGTCATTAACACTAAATCCATTCCTCCACCCATACTGCTCACTGATTGGTCCAGAGTAGGGCGGGGACTGGGTGATATCAGCCTGTAATCCCCTGGTCACTTTCCTGAGCTGTGTTCCCCGTATTCCTGTATTTCTCTGGGATAATCTTCCTTCTCTGTGCTGCAGACACAGTTCATGTATCTAGGATGGATTTATGGAGATTCTGGGGTTCAGCTGCTAGTAAAATGTTCATTTTTCCCCCCATAGGTGTTGCTTGTCTTAGTCATCTGGGGTATGTGTCTTAGGTCTTCTGCCCCATCCCCGGATCTAGCGAGATCTCTGACAGAGGAATTCTCCCGGGGTTACTAGTTGTGATGTTTGCTGGCAGTGCCGGGTGGAGGGATAGGTCTGTATAGTCTCAGACCCAAGACAAGAAGAACTCTCCACATAGTATAGATCTATAAGATCTCTGACTTTATTCCATAGAAATATCTGTCACACACATCGGTAGACATGCACAGTGTCCTGTCTCCTCGCCGCTCCCTCGCTCCGTTCACAATCATTATTTACACCTTTCTCTAGAATTGCCAAACCCATGATATACTCCTGGAGTAAAAATCCAATCAGATCTTCTTATTTCTGGTATGAAGGATTGAACACGCACTACAGACACACATTTAGCCCTTGTGATATGGAACGTCTTTAGAAATAAAACAAAAATATTGCTTTTTGACAAACAGAAGTGCAAATGTAAAATCTAATAAAAATGAATAAACTGTAAAGTCTATCGGCTGTAATGCCATTGCACATATGACTCGAATATATTACCAACATGGAGTATTAAGAAGAAAAAGAAATGTTTCAACTTTAACCCCTTCAGCCCCTGATTGCCAGGAACAGCAGATCTGTCTCTCCTCTCCTGTCAGAACGGGGATCTGTTTACACACACAGATCCTGTTCTTGCTCTTGTGCCCGCGATCGTGGATGGACGGCGGTCCTCGCGGCTGCCTGCCACGCGCATCGGGTCCCCTGCAGTGCAGCGGGCACACGCCAGCGCCTGGTATGGTTCTTAATGGAGCCGACATACCAGTATGGCGATTTGTTGGAACGAGCCGAGCCACTGACAGCGACTGATTGGCAAGTGGTAAATGTACTATTACTATAGGCTGGGGATGGAATTGTGTTTGCCGATTTAGAAAAGGCCAGCAGAGGGCACCAAAGAGATAATGTGAATGAGTGCAATGTGTGGAACTGCATAGGAAAGGGAAAGGATTGATGAGAGCCTGCTTCTCTCAGCCAATACAGCTTGCCGATAGAGTCAGGGGGCTGGGGCTTTAAGAGACAGGCGGAGCTCCAAGGAAAGCAGAACTTCAGGTGAGTCCCTCTCTCACATTTCTGTTCTGTTTTTGTTCATTAACCAATATCAGAGCAGTTCTGTTATACCTCATATCTGGGTATTATATGAGCCGTTTCCTATTTACTGATTTCATAGTGGTTTTATTTTATATCTGATGATGTGATTGGAGGACAAACTTTTACTTGTTGATAATAATGTGATAACATCCTCAAGCTTTGGAACTTTAAACAGAAAGTGATAATGAGGGAGGAGTCAATAACCCAATGATGGAGGTCTTCAGGATCAGTCCAGTCTTCATCTTGGTTGTTCTCCCCCATCCTCACTCTCTGACCTCTGGTGAGGCTCAGCCCTGCTGTTATTCATGACTAAATCATGGACTAAATAAGGAAGTGCAGGACTTGTTGTGTTGGGAAGATGGTAATGAGTGATAGAGGGGGTGGGGACACTCATCCTATAATCCTCTCATCACTGTCACTCCTATAAAAGACAGTTCTCGTTGTTTCCTCACTCTCTGACTAAGGCCATGAATAAAGAAATGATCTGGTAGGAGATCAGAGGAGCCATTTACTAGTTATCTTGAGGGGGGAATTGTAAGATCCTCAGAGACAAAGCTGCCTGATGTGGGTGGAGTCCTGGTTTAGGGGAACCAATCGGCTCATGTCTAGTAATAATCTTTGTATTTCTATTTTAGTAGATGGACGGGAGATGAGGAAAACCTCAGAGGATTGTCTCACTTTGTCTCCAGACTGTAAAGTAGAAGATGAGGACATGACACAGTATAGTCCAGGAGAAAACCCGACTACCTCAAATGTCCATCCGGCACCACACACTGTCGATGGACCATCGTATTCCTCTTATCCTGAGGAACCTCAGACTGTGCGGGACAGTGCCAGACCATCGTATTCCTCTTATCCTGAGGAACCTCAGACTGTGCGGGACGGTGCCGGACCATCGTATTCCTCTTATCCTGAGGAACCTCAGACTGTGCGGGATGGTGCCGGACCATCGTATTCCTCTTATTCTGAGGAACCTCAGACTGTGCGGGACGGTGCCGGACCATTGTATTCCTCTTATCCTGAGGAACCTCAGACTGTGCGGGACGGTGCCGGACCATCGTATTCCTCGTATCCTGAGGAACCTCAGACTGTGCGGGACGGTGCCGGACCATTGTATTCCTCTTATCCTGAGGAACCTCAGACTGTGCGGGACGGTGCCAGACCATCGTATTGCTCTTATCCTGAGGAACCTCAGATTGTGCGGGACGGTGCCGGACCATCGCATTCCTCTTATCCTGTGGAACCTCAGACTGTGAGGGACGGTGCCGGACCATCGTATTCCTCTTATCCTGAGGAACCTCAGACTGTGCGGGACGGTGCCGGACCATCGTATTCCTCTTCTCCTGAGGAATCTCAGACTGTGCGGGACGGTGCCGGACCATCGTATTCCTCTTATCCCGAGGAACCTCAGACTGTGAGGGACGGTGCCGGACCATCGTATTCCTCTTATTCCGAGGAACCTCAGACTGTGCGTGACGGTGCTGTCCTTCCAACAAAAAGGAGACTTTCCTGTACTGAGTGCGGGAAGAGTTTCCGTTTTCAATCTGATCTTTCCAAACATCAGAGAACTCACACAGGGGAGAAACCGTATTCCTGTCCTGAGTGCGGTAAATATTTTTCAGACAATTCCAGTTTTAACAGACATCAGAGATCTCACACGGGGGAGAAGCAGTATTCCTGTCCTGAGTGCGGGAAATGTTTTTCAGACAATTCCAGTTTTAACAGACATCAGAGATCTCACACGGGGGAGAAGCAGTATTCCTGTCCTGAGTGCGGGAAATGTTTTTCAGACAATTCCAATTTTAACAGACATCGGAGATCTCACACGGGGGAGAAGCAGTATTTCTGTTCTGAGTGCGGGAAATGTTTTTCACAGAAGTCCCATCTTTACACACATCAGAGATCTCACACGGGGGAGAAGCCGTTTTCCTGTCCTGAGTGTGGGAAATGTTTTTCAGACAATTCCAGTTTTAACAGACATCAGAGATCTCACACGGGGGAGAAGCAGTATTTCTGTCCTGAGTGTGGGAAATGTTTTTCACAGAAGTCCATTCTTTCCAGACATCAGAGATCTCACACGGGGGAGAAGCCGTATTCCTGTCCTGAGTGCGGGAAATGTTTTACACAGAAGTCCTATTTTTCCAGACATCAGAGATCTCACACGGGGGAGAAGCCGTATTCCTGTCCTGAGTGTGGGAAATGTTTTACACAGAAGTCCTATCTTTCCAGACATCAGAGATCTCACACGGGGGAGAAGCCGTATTCCTGTCCTGAGTGCGGGAAATGTTTTACACAGAAGTCCAATCTTTACACACATCAGAGATCTCACACGGGAGAGAAGCCGTATTCCTGTCCTGAGTGCGGGAAATGTTTTTCACAGAAGTCCAATCTTTCCATACATCAGAGATCTCACACGGGGGAGAAGCCGTATTCCTGTCCTGAGTGTGGGAAATGTTTTTCAGATAAGTCCAATCTTTCCACACATCAGAGATCTCACACGGGGGAGAAGCCGTATTCCTGTCCTGAGTGAGGGAGTTGTTCCTCACGGAAGTCCTGTCTTCCTGTACATCAGGGACCCCACACAACCCTCGAGGTGTATTAGTGAGTGTGGAAAATGTCTCGGATCGCTGAGCCGCTGCAGGAACAGGAACATGTAACATCTTCCCGAAGGTGAACTTATCCTTTAACCCTTTCACTACCAGGGACGGTTTTGCATTTTTTTTTTGCCCACATTCAACACCCCTTCAATACCGGGCTCTTTTACCCCCTTCCTTCCCCAGGCCAATTTTCCGCTCTCTCACACTTGTCATACAACACTGTACCCAAATAAACTTTTTATCTTTTCCCCTCCAAATAGAGCTTTCTTTTGGTGGTATTTGATCACCTCTGGGGTTTTATTTGTTGTGCCACAAATAAAAAAAGACAGAAAATGTTGAAGAAAATAAAGTTTTTCTTTGTTTCTGTTAAATTTTTTTGTAAATATACCTTGTGTTATAACCTAATAATTGTGTGTGTGTGTGTTTTTTGTTTTTAATTCTAGCCTGGGTATTCCCGAAAGGCTTTGCTGATGTAATATAATCTTTAAAAGCTTAATAAAAAGAATTAAAAAAATGCTGTAAATAAGTAAGTTTTCTATTTCACTGGTGGGCACTGACTGGCATCCCTGGTGGGCACTGACTGGCATCCCTGGTGGGCACTGACTGGCATCCCTGATGGACACTGACTGGCATACCTGATGGGCACTGATAGGCATGCCTGGTGGTCACTGATTGGCATGGCTGGTGGGCACTGGTGGTCATCACTGGCGATGGGTTGTACTGATAATCAATGCTGAATATCAGTGCAGATCCTCCCTGTCAGGAAAGACACTGATTGGCTCTCCTGTACTCACACCTTGTCAGCATGAATAAAGGAAAGTCGATAACCATCACTTTCTGGTTACGATGTGATTAGCTTTGATTGGACACAGCTGATCACATGGTGAAGAGCCAACATCTTATGCTGCATATACACAATCGGAAATTCCGACAGGAAATCTTCTATGTGAGCTTTTGGTTGGAAATTCTGACCGTGTTTATGCTCCATCGGACATTTGCTGTCGGAATTTCCGCCAACAAAAGATTGGGAGAAGGTTCTCAATTTTTCAGACGGAAAAAGTTCTTGTCGGAAATTCCGATCGTCTGTATGCAATTCTGACGCGCAAAAAAAAAACACGAATGCTCAGAGTCAAGCAAAAGAGCCGAACTGCCTATTGAACTTGATTGATCTCGGCTCATCGTACATATTGTACGTCACTGCGTTCTTGACGTTCAGAATTTGTGCGACTGTGTGTATGCAACACAAGTTTGAGCCAACATTCCGTCGTAAAAAATCCAAGTTTTTCTTGTCGGAATTTCCGATCGTGTGTACAGGGCATTAGGCTCTTTACCGAGACTGGAGATGCGGTTTGTCAGAGCGACACACAACACCAACGATCGCCCTGCGCCCGAGCGGCTTATTCTTCTGGATGTCATGTGACATCCAGTCCGGATAATGGAACCCCCGTCTGGCCGTCATTCTGCTATAGGCCGGGTGGGAAGGAGTTAAAGAATCATTTTAGGCCTGAACATTATATAAAACCCCCAAAACGCGATATATTTTCTGAAGGAAGTCACCCTAGAGCGTCCTTTGAGCTCTGCTGGCACTGCCAGCAAGGCTCAAAATTTCAAGTCCTGAGCTACTAACTAGGCCTTAAGGGTTACTCGCCACCAGTTGACCCAACCGATCCTTACCCTGCACCGCCCCTAATTCCACCTCTAAACACGCCCTCATAAATTATCTCATGAAACTATACTTAAATGTGTTATGCAGAATTTAGTTAAAAAAATGAATATTAACAACAACTTTATCAGTGCAGCCTCATCAGTGCCCATCAATGCAGCCTCACCTCACCTGTGCCCACCATTGCAGCCTCTGCTCACTGTGCCCACCATTGTAGCCTCTGCTCACTATGCCCACCATTATAACCTCACCTCACCTGTGCCCACCATTGCAGCCTCTGCTCACTGTGCCCACTGTAACGGAACGTCCCCCACACTCCGCTGAGTGCTTCCGTCATATACCGCTTCCTCTCAGTCTGGATATAGATATCAGATATTCCAGCTGCTCACAAGCACACAACGAGACGAGACTTGTTTGTCTGCTGAACATGGAGTGTTTATTAGAAACAAAATGAAGTCTTATACACAGTTAAAGAGGAGGTAACCAGAACATAAATTAACATGAGCTAATGAACTAATCCTTTAGACAGACGAGGTGACTCAGATATGACCTTTTAGGGTAGACATCACATCTCCTCGCTCACCGGCTATACAATACACATTATCATAAGTACAAGGACATCTTCACACAATAGCAGGAGCTTCCAGTAGGTGTCGGCTCGTCTCCTACATTGTACAGAGGCCAATGTGATCAGCTCTTTCAATTAGCATGTTGTTCAGAATTAACAACTAAGAATAGTCTTTACATCTATCCTGGCAGATATTGTGGAGAAATATTACTGTCCCATTTTAAGTAATCCAAGACATATTTTCTCAGTCACCCATCCTGGCACAGGGTAACTTAGACATAAGAGGTGCACGGGGAGCTGAAACAAGAGTATCCCATATTTTCCAAGGGATTCTGGGTTCCACGGGCCCTCCCGTCACATCTCTCCCCTTTCGGCAGAAGACTAAAGCCCTGTACACACGATCGATGGACTGTTTTCATCGGTCAAACCAATCGTGTGTGGGCCCCATCGGTTTGTTTTCCATCGGTGAAAAAAAATAGAACATGTTTTACATTTTTCCTATGGATAAAAAAACGATAGAAAAAAACGATCGTCTGTGTGGAAGTCCATCGGTCAAAAATCCACACATGCTCAGAATCTAGTCGACGCATGCTCGGAAGCATTGAACTTCATTTTTCTCAGCACGTCGTAGTGTTTTACGTCACCGCATTTGGACACGATCGGATTTTTGACCGATGGTGTGTAGGCAAGACTGATGAAAGTCAGCTTCATCGGATTTCCGACCAAAAAAATCCATCGGATTAGATTCCATCAGATATCCGATCGTGTGTACAGGGCTTAACACAGGAGGAGACCCCAGACGGGTTGACTCTGAAGTTAGTCCATAATTCCAGTCCTCTAATTTATTTATTACTATTTGTTTTTGAAGCGCACATATACCACCAGTCGGTGGTGCCAAAGCGCTTAGTGACAGATTGCCCGGAGGTTCTGGCGAGGGTAGCATAAATAAATGAAACTGCTGCAGAGCAGAGGAGGAGACAGGGAAGAAGAGAAAAGGGAAAGAGAGAAAAAGATTTAGAAGTCAGCATGAGTGAACAGAGGAAAATTAGCCTAGGATTGGAATGCTTGGCAGAAAAGCCAGGTCTTCAGCTTTTTCCTGAACGTATATAGGCTTGGGGAGATTCAAATGTTAAGGGGTACCCACACAGTACCCCAAACATATTGTTCCAAACAGAGCATTACTCACCCAGCCAACCTCTGCCTCTCTCATAGAACATACCCGCCGCTGGGGAGAGGCCTGGACTGGCCCTTCTCCCTGGTAGAGATGGCCTGGCGGTTTGCCCGGCGTTTTTTTCGCGGCAAACTTTGCTCGTTCGCGGTCTGCCAAACATGCGGACATCTGGCGATATTCGCGGTGGTCCGCCATTTTACATTGAGAAGAACTTTGACCCATGACACATCCATCAGGTGGTGCAGGACAGCCATTTGAGACATTTCAGCACATGGACATACCCCCTACCTTATAAATAGACCTGATCTGGCGGCCATCTTACATTCTGCTTTTTGTCAGTGTAGGGAGAGGTTGGTGTTTGGAGCAGGGACAGGCTGTATTCAATCAAATAGCTATCTAAAAGGTCCACAAAAGTCTTTCAAGCACTGGTATAGGTGTGCTACTTGCTCTGCAGTACATAGGTGTGTAATACATTCATATACTTTTTGTCAGTGTAGGGACAGGTTGGTGTTTCGAGCAGGGACAGACTGTAGTGGCACAAATCCGTACCTAACAGGTCCACAAAAGTCCTTTCAAGCACTGGTATAGGTGTGCTACTTGCTGTGCAGTATATAGGTGTAATATACACTTATAAAATACTTTCGAATATAGAAAGCATATTATACTGGATTTGTATTGTGCAGCATTGTGACTGGCGGTGTATTTGGTTACTGCAGAATGTTTCATTCAAATTCAGGTGAACACCTGTGGGCTAATTTTTTGGGCCTGTACTGGCTGACACTTACTTCTGTATCCGATGAATGCCTAATGTACCACCAGCCACAAAATGCAAAGTTGTTTGCTGTCAGGTGAATGCCTGTGGCCGTGGGCTTATTTTTGGGGCCTGTAATGGCCGACACTTACTTCTGTATCCGGTGAATGCCTCATGTACCACCAGCCACAGAATACAAGGTTGTTTGCTGTCAGGTGAACGCCTGTGGGCTAATTTTTGGGGCCTGTAATGGCCGACACTTACTTCTGTATCCGGTGAATGCCTAATATACCACCAGCCACAGAATACAAAGTTGTTTGCTGTCAGGTGAACGTCTGTCGGCTAATTTTTGGGCCCTGTAATGGCCTGCAAATACTTCTGTATCCGGTTTTTCACTTAATACTTCTGGTAGGTCAGTGTCCATGTTGTGTGACTATTTGTGCACAGCTATTATTTTGTGGCTGCAAATATGACCCTCAAACTGGGGAAGAGAATTAGACCTACAAACAAAAGCAAGATGAATAGGTCTACGCAAGGCGCAGCCTTAAAAGTGCCTAAAAGTAATGCCGGGACCAGTTCAATACAGCAGTATATGACCCAAGAGGGGAATACCAAAAGTCCTGGATTAGCAAAAAAAACGGAAAAAAGAAGAATGAGACTAAAACAGGGGAGGGCACCTCGGATCGTTCTAAAGGGGAAACGACTTTAGAAAGTGAACATGAGCATAGCAGATTAGAAGAGTTATACCAGGATACACTGCCGCCATCGAAGGCAGAGAGGAACGCGATGTTGCTGAGGATGGAAAATGTTATAAAAACAGAAATTGATAGAATAAGAAAGGACTTAGGAGGACTTTTAGAAAGAGTGGTGGAGACTGAAAAAAGAATAGAAGAACAAGATCACAAATTAAATAAATTAAAAACACAAGTCCAAGTAATGACAGACAATCAAAGAATGTTAGCATACCGTTTAGAAGACCAGGAAAATCGCAATAGGAGACAGAACCTCAGAATCCGTGCGATAATTGAAGAGAAAGGAGAAGATTTAAGAAAGATTATGAATACACTATTCAACCCCCTGTTAGACAAACCTGCAGAAGCAAAGCCCCTCAAAATTGAATGGGTACACCGAGTAGGGAACCCCAAACAGACAGAAAGAAAGGAACCATGAGACGTCATAGTTCGGTTTCAGGAATTATCAAGACAAAGCCGAGATCTGGGGAAGGCTGAGGGGGAAATACCCCATTAGATATAAAGAGAATGAGATTCAAATTTTCTCTGACCTATCGAAAGAAACATTAACAAGGAGAAGACATCTTGAAACCCTTATTAGAACTAATGCGTACGCAGAACGTAAGATATCAATGGGGCTTCCCTGCATGCCTTATCGGTCTAAAGGGGGGGATAACCGCACGTCTAAGACATCCAGAAGAGTTGATGGGGTTCTGCCAAAAAATGGACTTAATAGCTCCTGATCTGCCAGACTGGGTAGCTTAAACAACAAAGGTCGCCTTGATGGTGAACAGGGGGGGGTAGGAGACGGGTGGGAGGGCAGCCATGGGGCATTCTTGAGCATTGTCACTAGGAGGGGAGCCTAGGAGTGGAGGCTACCAACAGCGGCTCTTGTGATTCCACAAGAAAGATTCAACTACGAACAAAATGGGGAGTATGGCCTCATGTATGGAATAATGAATTGAATAAAAGTGTACCATCATCCCAATTATAATAGAAAATGGGGGAGAGTGGGGGCGAAGGGCTAGTAGCTGAAGCTAGACCATCTTCTATCGTGGTAAGTCCCCCATTAAATCTTTCCTTCACTAGTTATCCGTGGGTGCTCCTCTTCCCCCCCCCCTCGTCCCTCCCCCTCCCCCCCCTTTTTTCACCATCCCTGTCTTCCCTCGCCTATTCCACCCTCCTTCCCATGCCCCTCCATTCTCCCTCCTCTTCCCCTTTTTCCCCCCTTGTTTTTCTTTCTCCTCCCCCCCCTTTTCTCTTTCTCTCCGATTTCTTCCCCTCTTTTTATCCCCCCCCCTCTCAATTCCCCCTCTTCCTCGCCCCCCCCGCCTCCCCTTTTTCCCTCTTCCCTTCTCTCTTCTTCCTTTTCCCCCCTCCCCCCCCTTATACCCTTCCCTGCCCCTACCCTGCCCAGCCCACCGATTCCATGGGGTTAAACATTCTCTTATATACATACATATTTTTATATTGCTTATTTACACCCAGACCTTCACGATCAACCATCCCCTTGCCCGCCAAGGGGGGACCCCCCCGTAGGCCGCCTGGTTCCGCGCATTATCAATTGACTCATTCGGTAAGCAACTATCAATGTTTTTATCAATTATTACTGTATTGCTGATGTTTGTTACATATTCTTATTGCATTACTCTATAGATTGGCTGTCCTGACGAAGCGGAAACCCCGCGAAACTAGTCGACGTTGACCAATCAATGAATTGTACAATTATTTGTTTTGCAATTTTAATAAATCAATAAATATTTTTTATATCATTATGTTTTATGCATATTTATCAGTACCGTGATAGTCCCCCCCCAAACCATTTGAGTGGGTAGCTCCAGGTCTAGCTTCAGCTACTAGCCCTTCGCCCCCACTCTCCCCCATTTTCAAAGATTCAACTACATTCAAAATACCTATAGATGACAGAAATCTGCTTTCTCTTGTATAATGTTAGAGGTTTGAACTCTCATGTTAAGAGACACAAAGTTCTTAGTGAACTGAAGCACCATAAGGCAGATGTTGTCTTCTTACAAGAGACCCACTTAACATTAGAGTCCAACATAAAGTTGTATTCCCCTAATTACCCCACATGGTTCTACGGAGACACAATATCAAAGAGGTCCCGCGGGGTCGCTATAGGAATTGTGAGAGGTGTCCGATTCACATTGGAGGACAGACTGACCGACCCCGAAGGAAGATTCTTAGTTCTGAAAGTAAAATTGGGAGGGGAATACACCCTGGCAAATGTTTATGCCCCCAATGTGAATCCGGTTAAATGCGTAAGCAAAATCCTAAGAAAATTAAACGATTTTGAGGTAGGGCATGTGGTGTTAATGGGGGACTTCAACTTCTGCATGAATCCCGTACTCGATAGCACCTCCCGGGCACAGGGGACTAACAGTGAGCAGTTAAAAGAACTGAAACAACGAATGTCACATAACCAAATGGTAGATGTATGGCGAATCCTGCATCCCAAAATCTGCGACTACACTTTTTACTCCCCTGTGCACGGGACGTACTCGAGGATTGATTACATCCTCATAGACCATAGACTTATTGAGAGGGTAATTGATACGGGAATTGAGACTACGACGATCTCAGACCACGCCCCCATAACTATAAAAATTAGTACATCATTACAGAAAACAAATGCACCGGAGTGGAGATTGGACGAAAGTTTATTGGGAGACGAAGAGGTTGTAGGAAGAGTTCAAAAGGAACTGGGGCTTTTGATTTGCCCAAACAGGCTTTTTTTAGTTATTTACAAATCCGTCATTTTGCTCAATCTCTAGTAACGAATCTTCAATTCTCCCCTTTAACTGAGTTTGAGAGAATCTGTTTGGAAGGGTCGTCCCCCAAAGGTATGATCTCGCGCACCTACCGGCTCCTGATACAGGACATGTCACCTACTGGGCCTCGACATGTCTACATGCGCAAGTGGGAGCGGGCCCTGGGTGAAGATATACCCATGCAGGCATGGCAGCTTATATGGTCGCAGGCCTCTAAGAGCTCCATCTGTACGCTCTATAAAGAGAACCAGTATAAAATTCTGTTTCATTGGTACCAAACCCCAGACCTGCTCCACTCCATCTACCCTACAGCTGATCGCCGATGCTGGCGCTGCTGTGACGCGGTGGGGACGCTTTATCATACCTATTGGACCTGCTCCTTGATCGTGCCCTATTGGCAGACAGTCCATTCCCTAATTCACTCTATATTTGGTTCATCGGTGCCGTTTTGTCCTAAACTTTTCCTTCTGGGCCTCCCACCCCCCTCGTTTTCTAAACTTTCTAAAAAACTCCTGGCCCAGGTCCTTACGGCCGCACGGTGCCTAGTGGCCCTGAAATGGAAAAAGAAGGAACCTCCCTCCCTGTTTGAACTACACTCTAGAATCAGGGACGTTAAAAGGATGGAATACATGACAGCTTCCTTGAATAACACTCTTGACACCCACAACCAGGTATGGGAACTATGGAATGCGCTGGAGGCCCCGATCACGTGATAACCCCCTGTCTTGGGGGGGGGACGACCTGGTTAAGTATCCCGGGCTGGGGGGGGGGGGTTCGGGGCGGATGGTGGACCTTTCTCCTCTCTTTTTCCCCTGCACTCTTCACCTCTCTTTCTATACTTCTCTCCGCTTTCACTGCCTCTCCTTTACTTCCCCACTATACTTTATGTTCCCTTGGTCGCTAAGACACACTGTGGCAGGCTAGATTCTGTGATGATATAGACACTAGGTCCTATGTTAACTAGTTTGGATTTTACACTGACCCGTCTTATTATGCAGTTGTTGCACTGGCAAATTTGTCTGTCCCTCCTAGTGCTGCCCCTTTATGATGCCATGTGTCCTTTTATGTCTTTTTCTATTATTTTTAATTTTTTTTTTCTTTCCCGGTCCCTTCTTTTGTTTATCCTTTACCTGGAAAATGTTGAAAATTCAATAAAATTTAAGTTTTCAAAAAAAAAAAAGGAACTGGAATTCTATTTTCGTGAGAACGATACGGAGGGGATCTCTAGGGCCTCCCTATGGGAAGCTTACAAAGCATATATAAGAGGGATTTTTATTGCTGAGGGGGCAAGGAAAAAGAAAGAAAGAACCAGGAAATTAAAAACATTAACTGAAGAAATTTATAAGTTGGAACAAGACCATAAAACACAGGGCCAAAAGAGAGAAACACTCCACGAATTGACTCTAAAAAGAGATGAATATAGAGCACTTTCAGAGCAAGAAACAAAGAAATTACTAAACAGAAGAGTTAGAGAAAGATACATATGGGGGAATAAACCCAGTAAGAACTTAGCTAGAATGGTACAAAAAAAGAAAACAAGAAACTTTATTGAAAAGATAAAAAAAAAGTATGGGGAACTAATTTATGCAACTAGCGATATAGCCGAAGTCTTCAGAAACTACTACAAAGGCCTATACGCAGTACAGCAAAATAATTGGAACCCTGGTGAGAAAGAGGCCAAAATAAGGGAAGTGTTACAGAAAGCAAACTTGCCTAAGATGGAAGATCACGTAACCGTAAAAATGGACGAGCCTATAACGGAGGAGGAAATAGGTTACGCCCTAAAAAATTCTGTTAAGGGGAAAAGCCCAGGGCCAGATGGCTTTACGACCTTTTACTTGCAAAAGTTTAGTTCCATTCTGATACCTAGACTTTGCCACTACTTTAATGGGTTGGGGGCTGACTACGAGATGACCTGGGAGGCATTGGCAGCAACCATCACTGTCATAAAAAAAGAGGGAAAAGATAATACGCTCTGCTCAGGCTTTCGGCCTATTTCATTATTGAACGCATGAAGGATATAATGACAACCATGGTACATCCGGACCAGGTTGGCTTTATAACCAGCAGGGAGGGTAAGGACAATGGGGTCTAGGCTCTCCTTCGGCAAATTAAAGAAAGCGGGCCCCCCGATCTACTCCTGTCAGTGGACGCCGAAAAAGCGTTTGACAGGGTAGACTGGGGGCTCATGATTCAAACGCTAGAAAACATAGGAGTTGGTCCGAGGATGGTGGGGAGGATTAAAACTTTGTACTATCACCCTTGCGCTAGGATCAAAATCAATGGGACTCTATCTGCACCCCTTGAGATGAGGAATGGTACCAGGCAGGGGTGTCCCCTGTCCCCTCTCTTTTTTGTTCTATCGCTGGAACCCCTTCTGGCAATGGTACGGAATAACCCCGATATTTCGGGAGCTAGAGTAGGAGAAAAGGAGCACAAATTGTCCGCCTTTTGCGGACGATATCTTATTCTTTATAAGCAGCCCCAGAACCACACTCCCCAATCTAATGGCAAACCTAAAACAGTATGGAGAGGTTTCTAATTTTAAAATGAATGTATCCAAGACGGAGATCCTGAATGTTAATGTTAAGGAGGAAGAACGACACCTTCAAAAGGCGTTTAACTTCCCTTGACAGAAAGAGATAAACTATCTGGGTATAAAACTAGTAAACTCTCTAAAGAAAATGTATAGAGTCAACTACATTCCCCTGTTAAACGAAATTAAACGAGAAATTAAAACTTTCTTTAACCGACCAATCTCATGGTTCGGAAGGATAAATGTTGTAAAAATGGTCTTAGTTCCAAAAATTTTATATAAATTTCAAATGGTCCCAGTAGCATTGCCACAGACTTATATTAAAATAATAAACTCTCTGCTGATGAACTACATTTGGAAAAATAAAAAACATAGGATCTCCGCTCAAGTACTAAAACAGAATAAGAAAATGGGAGGATTGGCGGTTCCGGACATCAGAAAATATTACAATGCTACGGTCCTTTCACGGGTAATAGAGTGGGCCAAAGAGAATCATGACAAAAGATGGATTAACATTGAATGCGCACTTGCAAGGGCACAATTAGGGAGAATAATTTGGAATCCACCACAATACACAACCTTATACACTTCCACACACAAAATTACATTTAACGCACTTCGGGTCTGGGATAGATTACACAAACAATTGAAATCGAAATTTAATTCCCCACCGATAGATCTTAAGGCTGCATTCACACTATTTTGCCGCGATT